>NC_137022.1:1857500-1935000 GCF_032717465.1 Coenobita brevimanus
TCACGCCACACGATTTTCTTCAGCTTGAAGGGTTAACATACTGGAGGGGTAGGGCAGGGCACTAATAGCATGTCTGGGTACATCAAGAGGGCAACTTCATACTGGGAGGGCACAGCTGGGTATAGCAAGGATGCAGGGTAGGCCAGAGCCATGAGAGGAGGATATGGATGGTATGAGAAATCCTTCCTTATGCTGAATAAAATAGTCTGGTAGCAGCAAGAATAAACATTAAAAAAAAACTGGGATGTAGCAATAATAAACTGAGAAAAGACATCATGGTACTGAAGGGCTTAAAAGATACTAACATACACTAATTGTAATGCATGTTAAATATCCATAAAACAAATCACATTGCACTGAACCTAATAACTTTGTACTCTTCACTGTCACTTGGCCAAAATTTTTATTAATTTCCAGCTGTCAAATAACTGGAGGCATAGAAAGGCTATGGATTAAAATCCTTTCGTGTTTGTGACTAGCATCATGTTTTAACAGTTACAACTTGTTATTCATGCTGGAGATGTTCAAGTTTTAGGCAAAGTTAGTGCTCTGAGTATACTCTCTGCAAACAAATAAACCTTCAAAAATACAGGCCATATTACTGTAACTGAAAATGTGAAGGTGTGGACAAGCTGTCTCTACCTATGGCCAGATTCATTAATTCTTTATGGGTACAAACTGCATTCCTGTCCTCAGCCATTTTCCTGCCCTCCCACCAACTTACACCCCTTCTCTTATATACCTCCCTACTGCATCCCTCCACCTAAATCACACAGTCTCCTACTCTCCATTCCCCCAACTTACACCCCCTCTCCACTCATCTCTGTATCTTATCCTCAGCCACCCCCTGACTCACCCTCCACTTCACTCACATACACTCTCCATTCCCCCCCCCCCCTCCCACCAACTTTTACCCTCGTCTCATACCTCTCCACTCCATCCCTCCATCTCACTCCCATTCTCTCCTAGTTAATCTTCTAATCTCCATTCCCCTAACTTACACCCCCCTCTCTCATGTACCTCTATCCCTCAGTCTTTCCCTGCTTCTTCCCTCACCTCCACCTCACTCACACTCCTAGTTAGTCTCACTTTCCATCTCCCTAAACTTAACCGTCCTCTCCTACATCCCTTCATCTCATCCTCACTCACATACTCTCCTAGTTCATTCTCTCCCTCCATCACCATCACTCCATCCCTCCTTATCATCCTCAGACTCCCAATTCAAATTTTTGGAGTGAACAACAACAGAACTGCCTATTTCTGACTAGACCAAGATGTGGAATGCAGTCATAACATATCTACCAATAAGAGATCTTCCTTTAAAAAACAGCTTCACTCCAGTGATAATATATATATGGCCACAAAGTATATACAAGTTATAATGCAACATTTCACCTTTAAAATTTTGTTCCTTTAAAAAAAAAAAAAAAAAAAAAAAAAACAAAAAATCTTATTCTACAGTTTATACCCCATATTAATTTCTTGTTCATATAATTAACACACACACATCTTAACTGAGACGGGCTGAAGCTAAAATTTAACATTCATGTGTTGGTGCAAATAGGCTACCAATAAAGCATAGTACAAAGACATTTTATGCCTGCTGACTCCACACAATTTTATTCAGCTTTAGGGGGTCACATACTGGAAGGGTAGGGCAGGGCATGAATAACAGACAATGGCTGGGTATAGCAAGGGGGTGACTTCTCATACTGGAGGGGTGGGGAAATGCAAGAATGGCAGGTATTGGAGGGCATGGCTAGGTATAGCCAAGTGCAGGGTAGGCCACAGCCAGGGAAGGAGGGCAGGGATGATAGGACACGGTAGGGATGCCTGGGATGGTACGAGAAATCCTTCCTAAGTTGAATAAAATAGTCAGAGCAGCAAGAATAAACCTGAATACAATCATCTGGGATGTACCAACAATAAACTGAGGAAAGACATGGTACTGAAGGGCTTAAAAGATACTAACATACACTGGTTGTGATGCTTGTTAATTATCCATCAACAAAATCACATTCCACTCAATTTTGTACTCTTCACTAACTTAAACCTACTATTTATTCTTTTCCAGCTGTGTCACTAACTCGAGGCATACAAAGGCAATGCTATGGCTCAATCCTTTTCATAGTGTGTGTCACTTGCATCATGTTTTAATTTAAAACTTCTACCCTTACAACTCGTATTTCAGGCTGGAAAGAATATTTTTGGCCAAGTTTAAGCTCAGAGTATAATCTCAGCAAACAAATAACCCTATAAATACATAACTCATGGCCATATTAAAATAACTGAGAATGTGCAGGAGTGGACAAGCTCTCTACATCTATAGCCAGATGTTTTAATCCTGTAAGGGGTAGCCACAAATAACAAGTTGCCCTGTCCCTCGCCGTTAAACTGTCCTCCCCCCATCTTACACCCCTCTCTACATCATCCCTCCACCTCAATTATACACTCTAGTCTCTCACTCCAACCTCCTAACGTACAACCCCCCCTCCATCTAATCCTCGGTCTCCACCTCGCTCACATTACACTTTCCTACTTAAGTCTCTCCACACCCCAACTTGCACCCTCCTCTCATACACTTCTTCACTCCATCCCTCCACCTCACTTACGTACTCTCTCCTAGTCAGTCTCCCATTCCATTCCCCCAACTTGCATCCCCCTCTCTCATATACAACTCCATTCCTCCGTCTCATCCTCAGTCTCCCCTTCCACCTCTCTCACATCCACTCTCCTAGTTAATTCAATCGCTATCCTCTCCACTCCATCCGTCCATCTCATCCTCAGTTTCCCAATTCTAATTTTTGGAGCAAAAGGCAAAAGAATGACCCATCAATTTTGACTAGACTCATGTGGAATGCCACCATTACATATCTTAACATTAAGTCCTTAAGGAGAGAGAAAAATAAGCACTCCAGTGATAATCAGGCCACAAGTTATATATGTAACAAGAAGTAACATTTCTCACCTTTAACTATGTTCCATAAAAAAAAAAAATATTAACATCTGCCTGCTGTACAGTTTACATCCCTTATTAATTTCTTGATCATATAATACAGATATGTGCATCTTAACCAAGACAGGCTGAAGTTAAAACTTATCACTTGGTCTGGGGCACGTAGGCAACTAATATAAAGTGTACAAAAAATCAGTATACTTTTCCTGGCTGACTCAGCCATTTCATACCCATGCAACTGGTCTGATTGTCCAACTTGATGGATGAACACTATAGCAGCTAATTTTTAGGCAATGCTCCCATATATTTCAATTAAAAATATATTTTTTCAATGCAAGGATGGAACCAGAGACTAGACAAAGCCTGCAAGGTTGTTCCCTCCAACAAAAAATAAAAAGGCAAGAGCCAAATTCGAGATCAATTAATTTCGAGATGCCTGGACAGTGGACACATTGTGTTTAAAAGACTGGTGGCAGTAGGATATAAAGAAGGCAGTCCCTCAGCTGACCTGTTGCAAACATGGACTGGGAGTAACGGTTAACTCTTGCATTACGAAGTTGGACAGAAAAGGGACATGCTTGCTGCTAGGTGGGTGCTACACACCTGCCAGAGTGGAGGGATGGAAGCAGATAGTAATACAGGAGCAGTGACCACTGACGTACCGAAAGAATTGAGAATGCAACAGTTGTTGTCACTAGGAAAAACTGACACTCCATCACTATGTGCCACTAAGCAATATGTTGAGAAGTCTCAAATGATTTTTAGTCTGCTATGGGAGATTTTTTTTTATCAAGCTGTTTTTAAAGTTCTCAAGGTGAAAAATAGTCTACTCCACTAGATACAGTATTAAAACATAATAAAACAATCATTTATTGAAATAAAATATTTTATGGTCAGCACATATAAATACACAAGTATGGATGTGGGATCATGTGGGCCACAATATACTAAAATCTAATTGAAGATCTGCTGAAAAATCAAAGGGTCTGACTCGCTGAATGGCCAAGAGATGCTCCCACAAACACACACAGTGAATATATAGATATCCTCATTTACAGTCTCAGGTATTGGGCTAAACTAAGCCCTCCTGCCATACAACTGGTAATGAAAATTTTGTACCCTGCTTATTGAGCTTTATAGGTACACTTTTCATTTGACAGAACTGGACAAGAAACAATGTGGAGGAGGCGCAGCATTGTTTGATAATAGTTATGAGGTATGAATTTGCCTTCTTGGTTACTTCGCTTGGTTTCGTATTGCTCATAAAGGCTCCAACATGCTTGTATGCGCCAACCTTGGTCACCTAATAGCAACTCTCCATGCTACTTGATCTCAGGCAGTCTCCTTGTTAAGTCCCATATCCTTGAAGTATCATTCTATGCCTCATTTCCATCCCCCCCCCCCCCTTCTCACAGCTCTACCCTCACCATTCAGGCCTCTCACCCTCCACACCCAGTTGTCATTTTCCATCCTCTCCACATGACCTAAACATATCAATCTATCCCTCATCACAATACATTCACATCCCACCCTTCCTCTCAACTCTCCAATTGCAATACGAACACCCTTCCCCAGGCCTGTCATTCAAGGATGTACTACAAAGCCATCTCATCATTGTCATTTCTGTACATATGAGCCTATGACTATCCTCTTCCTTCACTACCCAGGCCTCACTACCATACAGCATTACACTAACACATGCCTCATACAAAGATCCCTTAGCACTGAGAAAGAGCCCTCTCAATGTCAGGAGAGGCAACAACTCCCTGAATTCCCTCCAACCACTCCTTACCCCAGCCACAGAGCTAACTCCAACCCCACCTCCAGCACCTATGTCCCAAAAATAACAAAAATCATCTAGACACTCAAAAGACTCACCAGCAAGATCAATCCTTTCATACCTGACAATCTCTACATTCTCTCCCTGGCACACCACACACCAAATCAGCATTTTTCAGCCTACCTAACTACATCTCTTCTGTACAGACTTATCACAAATACTGCACAAGATGGAGTTCACATACCTATTTGGCAAACCACACACGGCCACACTCCCTCTGCTTTGACACTACCACGACCTGCCCTAGATACCACTTTTGTTTACTAGTACATCAACCCTCCAATCGGACTACACACTGCCATTAACTGAGACAAAAGGGAATAGGGATCTGTCAGGTTTGAAAACATGCTATAATCATGAAACTTTATATGCAATGGAGAGGGTTGCCTTCATGGGGTGGCGGTTTCCTTGGTTACTAGTCATATGTGGTACAGCAATATGACTTTATAGGCAAAAAGAGTGTTGCTTTCATGTCTCATTACTAAACCCTCAGGTGGTAGGTGGTGGCAACCATCATGCATCCACTTATTGTAGTGCTATCTACTTCTTCCTTCACCTCTACCATTCATTGTCACTTTTCTTCCTACTTCTCCCTTCCCTTCTTGTCACTTATTTCTCTTTCCAATCCAGGTGGTTCTACACTGAGTGACAAGCCTAATGGATTCCTGCAACCCAGGAAACCATGTACAATTCTGGGTGGTAACCATATAACCAGATAATGGGGTGATGTGGAGCCTACTATGATACCCATGTTAATTGGATGGAGATGTGAAAGTAGCATCCATTCAGGAACCAAACCTCCACACTTGTCCTTAAACCCTGCTGTTGTAGGGCACTGTCAGCCGCAAGGGAACATCAGCTTACTGTGTGGGGTGGCCCTGCATGAGGCTGCTGCTGGCCTGTAATTGATGGGTCTGCTTGACTAGACAGACTGAGGTTGATCGATGACAACTAGTCCTTCACTTCACAATCTTACCAAATAAAACATCCTTCAGTTCCCTCCCCATGGATAATGGTGGACGACAGGAGGCTCCTTGGTAACAAGCCATATTAATCCACTTCATAGGCACTGGAGAGGGTTGCCTTCACGTTTCCCTGGTTACTAATCATATACCTCCCTATCCTCCCAAAGGATAATGGTGGACTACAGGTGAAAGGCAAATTCAGCCTGCAGACCACCACATTCAAGCTCAGATAACCCCGGGGACAAAATAATACAGCACTTCTACATGACTAGCATATAACAAGTCCAGGGACAAAATGAGTACACTGCTTGGATTTGAAAGGGAGGGGGAAAAAAGTAAACAAAGACTTTCTGTATATAAAACTGCAGTTCTCTCACAAAGTTTCCACAGCACTTCTTAGTGACTGCCACAAATGAGGACTTTCTATATATTCAGCTATAGTTTTTACCTTAGCTTGGCCAAGATTTATTTTTTAGCAGCTAAAAAAAAAAAAAAAAAGCCCTAAATCTTTTCCACAGCACTTCATCACTAGCATCAATAATTTTAATCTACAGTCAGCTAAATGCTTAAGATTCAAAGATGGTTATTTTAGGTCAAAGTTCAACCCTTTCCACAGCACTGACTAGCATGGTAATTTTAAGACAAGTTAGAGCAAAAAGACATGCAGTTTTAACATTACCCAATCTTCCCGGGACAATGATATTTTCCATTACACAGCTGGTTATAAGTCAACTCACCTGCAAATATAAAAAGACATTAGCTTTCTCTCTCTCTCTTTCTCCATCTAACGAAACTAGACCACTCCCAAAATAAATACTAAGCTGCGGTTGCTGAGACACCCAACACAGATCACCAGACACCCAAACCCACTCGACCACCAGGCAACCAAACCCTCTAGTCACCAGGCACCTAAACACACTAACCTGATCTAAACAAAAAACACACCTGATGTAAACACACTAAACTGATCTAAACGCACTAACCTGATCTAAACACACTAACAAAACACATTAATCTGATCTAAACACACTAACAAAACACACTAATCTGATCTAAACACATTAACCTGATCTAACACTAACAAATTACACTAAACTGATCTAAACACACTAACAGAACACATTAACTTGATCTAAACACACTAACATCTGACATTCAAGCTCCTGCCATGTCAACCATTTAAACACAAGATCAAAGTTTAAATTCCATACATAAAAAAAGACCTAATATTCCAAAGTACATCTAGCCGGACCACCTTAACCCACTAGACCACAAGGCACCTACAGTAAATAAGACAGTAGCAAACACTATCTATAGCCCAACGCCCTAATCCCACAAAGGGTGGCCGCAGACAAAATGCCTCCAAGTCGCTCTGTCATCCACCATTTGACTACCCTCACCCCAACTCACTCCCCCCTCCCTCATGTACCTCTCAACTCCATCCCTCCACCTCATCCTCGGTCTCCCCCTCCCTCATGTACCTCTCAACTCCATCCCTCCACCTCATCCTCGGTCTCCCCCTCCCTCTCCCTCCCTCCACACACCCTCTTAGTCAGTCTTTCATTCTCTAAGTAAACACACCTGCTTAAATTCCAAACACCAGCCAATCAGGGCATCTTAACGACGACAGCCAAATTTTTAAAAATATAAGAACTATAAACACTGCTAATACACCTAAAGATAATCCACCATACTCCCTGTGCTTCATATCTATCTGTATCTACTGCGGTAATACCAATCTATATCTACTACAGTAATATCTATCCATATCTACTGCAGTAATATCTATCTATATCTACTGTGGTAATACCAATCTATACTACGGTAATATCTATCTATATCTACTGCGGTAATATCTATCTATCTACTGCAGTAATATCTATCTATCTACTGCAGTAATATCTATCTATCTACTGCGGTAATATCTATCTATATCTACTGCAGTAATATCTATCTACTGCAGTAATATCTATCTATCTACTGCAGTAATATCTATATCTACTAAGGTAATTTTAGAGACAGTATTTTGAAGTTATTTAGAACACAAAGGCTAGACCAGTTTAAAAATTCTTTCTAAACAAAAACTGAACAAAGATCCATTCGTTCAAAGATGCCTGGATACTGCATGTAAAAGACTGTTACTGGAAAAATGAATATTTCACAGGCAGAAGGACAACAGTCACAGGCAGAAGGACAACAGTCACAGGCAGATGGAAAAACAGACACAGGCAGAAGGGAAGACAATCACAGGCTTTTTTTTTTTTTTTTTTTTTTTTTTTGGGGGGGGGGGGGGGGGGAATATAACATGTTTAATTGCCTGATTATAATTATCATTAACTACCTCCCTATCCCCTGAGGAGGAAGATGGACTGCAGGGGGGAAATTTACACCTGCAATGAAGTACACTTCTTATTCCTAAGCTCCCCTAACACCACTTCCTTAGCTATTTATTTTTGGTTGTCCATGCTACCATCAGGCAACTTTACAGCTTAGGGAGAACCTCTGGCTCTGAAGCCTGAAGGATTTATATAACAGGTCAGTGTATAACAAGCATAATAAATTGCTAAGTAAAAAGTGTTAGGAGCTAATGAAGCTACATCTTCCAGTTCAAAATGTATATGATGAATATAATCTGGAAATAGCAAGAATAACAAAATTATTTTAGTTACAAGTACCAATACAACTTCAACAAACTCGCATGAACCCTACAATGCATACGTGGGTGTGTCACACCCGACGGTATCTTGTGTTTACGTGACCTACGCGTGGGTCAATGCCCCATATACCACGAGTTGTTCTAACAGGGAGAGGTAGTCAGTCTGCTCTCTCCATAGGAAAATGCCAAACTGATGCCTCTGGGCGCCTCACACCCGATGTATGCACTGCCGAACATCTTTGATAACTGGTTTGTCACACCCATCATAAGTATTAATAGTTTATTTAATAAGATGTTTTTCCTTGTAGGAAGTGAGTATTTGTCATAACAGGGACAATTTTGTGCACAAATCGTAAAAATAGCCCACCATTTTGTAAGTGACAAATACCTACACTGTACGATGAATACCACATGCCTTTCCGATGTAGTTGGTGGCGGTGAAAGTGATCACGAATAGGAGGCTAATCATGAAAAAGGTGACAAGAGTTGAACAGCTAGCGATCGATGATAGTGACACTGATGAAAACTACGCACCCTCATCTACTGAGGGAAGTTACACTAACAGTGACGAACGTCCCCGCAAGAAAAGGTGCACATCCACCCCAGTCGTGTGCCTAGCTTGGGGTGACAACAGGTGCCAGAAGCCTGTCTGCCAGATGCACTACTACCCTGTCTGTGACAACTGTGTGTAACTCCGAGTAAGTGATCATGATTTTAAAAATTATCAGAAAATTCTTAGTAATTAATTCCCTCGCGCCCAAAAATATAACAAGTGACAAAACAATTTTGGATTAAAAATCAATGGGATTAGCCCCAGGGAGGTCCAAATACCATGTAGTATGTATTCAATTTCAGGGGTAAATGAGTGCGTGTATAATCATTATTTATCGTACGTATTTTTTGAAGTGGGGAGGGGGGGAGGGGTCCCTTTTGGTCGTCTTCCACCACAGCCCAGTGTGAGTCACAAGCTGTGGTGCCATGAGCTGCAGCGCCCATGACCCAGGAGTGTGTGCAACTGTAGAAGTCCACAGCTGCAGTGATAAGCCTACCTCAGATTTTTTTTTTTTTTTAAGTTGCACATTTTCCCCATTTCTTTTTTTTTTTTTTTTCTAAGTTACCCCGTCACCCTTAAGTTTTTAAATTCAATTATTTTATGTGGAAATGCAAGTACAGGGCTTATATTTTGTAATTATATTTTTAGTTTTATTATATTTTGGTTTTAACTTAAGTGTTTTATTTTCCAAAAAATGGATTTGTCACACCCAATGCATGCATTACTGTTACAATTAGCTCAGTCGGTAGAGAGGTGACCTGCAGTCCTACCGGACCCAGGATCAAATCCCCGCTGGTGCAGGGAACAGTTTAAGGATTTGAATTTAATAAAAACAGATTTTACTGATATACCAGAAGACCCTCCGACATGTTGTAAAAATACCCCTGCTAATACCAATACACCAGTCCTGTATGAGACAGCCCTAGCATGTATTCAATATGAATGGTGGATGTTAGCACCGAAGTGGTGACATGTAGAGGCGTATGGTATATAGGACTACTGGGCCTTGGGAGCAGGCTGTAAAGCCTATGCTCAGTCTCTCTCTCTCTCACACACCCACACCTACACAATATTCTAGGGTAAAAGACAAGGATTAACTGTTACAACACTGCACTCCCTAGAATAAATAGCTAAGGAAGTGGTGTTGGGGAGCTTCCTTTATGCAGGGGTCTCACGCTGATTCTAGAATAAATCACTGATGAAGAGGTGTAATGGAGCTTCCTGTCACTTGTTTTATTTCACTCCTGTTAACACCCAATGATTTTATCCAGCTTAATTTTTTTTTTTTATGTGAAGGGGTATTAATGGCTATAACTTCCTGTTCCAAGTCTCCAAAGCTTATTAAAAGTACAGTATATAGTAAACCTAAAACACACACAGGGTGGAAGGGATGATAATTTCCAGATATGGTTGCTAGTCACTTAATTACAACTGTAGGTGTTTCCATTTAGCAACAGTAAGTTCATAAATTTCAGCAATACTCTTTGGCTCCTCCTTTGCATTAAAAAAAAAAAAGTACTAGAAAGATAAATAGGTAAGCAGGTAGGTAGGCAGGTAAAGGAGGTAGCTTATGGAAGCATGTACAAACTTTCTAAGCTATTTACCTATGGGCTTTAGCGCATTCTAGCTTTCCTACACCTATTGAGGCTAGATTAAACCAACTGGCAATTAGCAAAACCTAGTACCATGGCAAGATTTACAGAAAGCTATACAAGATGAACAGTACACTCGACTAGGCCTATCACTGGTTATTTCAACAGCCTGGCATCTAAATCAAGTAGCTGTAAGACATTTAACAGTATTCACCTTTTTAGCAACCAGATGAGTTGCACCCCTCTATAAAAGGTGGTGGTGGTGGTATGGCCTCCTCTGGTATCAAGCTGCCCCTCTCCTCCACCTGCCCTAAAGTACAAATATGCTTTAGAACTCATTAACCCTTTGTCTAGAATGACAGTGCTGCCTCAACACTAGTAAAATCTTATGCTGAATGACCTGACTGAAGGCAATATCTAACCCATCCATCTAAAGGAGCCTGTCAGTTCACATTCTTGCCATAAAGGTCTGTACCTATCCCTCAAAAGGAGGATGGTGGACTATAGAAGGGTAATTTCAGCCTGAAGTTCCCCAGATTCATGTACTGATATCCTTGGACCCACAACTGAGTTAAGGGCTCTAGGTAATAAGTCTAAATATTCACACAATTTCCATAATAACAATGCATTTATTCCCTAGAGTATATGCTACTTCCCTATTCAAGTTAAGCTAATGCAAAAAATAAGTGAACTATCTACAGTAGTGACAATTTTCCTTCATCCTGATCTTTTCCATGTAATGATGGGGTGAAGCAGGGTGCAGAAAGCAAGAATGCACAATAAGAGGACTAGTTATATCTAGATCATCTCGGCCTCTTTACCACTCGCCTATGGATGGGATGAGGCACGGTTCAGAAAGAGAGAAATATTCATTTAATTTGCTAGTTTTGTAAAATTTCTAAGATGCTTCCATGCATCAGCCTAGGTCACCTAAGGCAGTTCTTAATGCTACTTGTTCTCTGGTTGCTTCTCTATTCAGCCCCTTATCCCTGATCTCACACCATAACTTCATCTCAGGTCTTTTTCACTCTGTTTCTCGTAACTCGATCCTTAACGTTCACAACTCGCACCTCTGCACCCAGTTGTCATCCTCCATCCTCTCCACAATCCCAAACCATCTCAATCTGCCCCGTCCTCTCAACACAACCCTTACCATTCACACCTCTCACCCTCCACCGTTATCCTCCATTCTCTGCACATGCCCAGTGAATTTCTATGACTGCACCTACAGAGAAATATTTAACCTCTACCTTCACCCACTCTGGATAAAACTGTTTAGTCTCATGGTTTCAAATACAAGCGTTCTCTAATATTTCTTGCATGGTCTACTGTACATTGTTAACTTACTTTAATATCTAAATGAATGAGATTAACAATTATGCTACTCAAAGATGTGCTATGGCAAAGTAATATAAGCAAGGTACTGTCATTCTGGCATTGAGCTATATTAAACTACAAAAGGACAAATAACTATCCGAAGGTGAAAAAACTGTATCTCAGTCTCATTTCAATTAACTGAGAAAAACTATCTTACAAGAAAATTCATATTGCTTAACTCTGCCGTACTGTAGTGTGATTCACCTGAAATAACTTGCCCACTCTCAACTTCAGTACAGTACTGGAGTATTTACATGTAATTTTACAGTTACAGAAACTGGAATGAGTCTCCTTGGTTACCAGAAGTCTGTTTTCACTGGGCAGAACTCGCACATCAATACTGTGTGGTTGCTTGAATTTCAGTTATCTAGCTATTTCTCTTATCTATTGCCAGGCACCTTAATTCCCTAAGGGGTGGCCACAAACAGACTGACTCCACATTGCCCTGCCATTTGGCTTCCCTCCCTCCCATTCTCACCCCCTCCCCATCTCTCATCTCCATCATTCCATCTCATCTTTGGTTATAATGTAAGAATTTCTTGGTAATTTCACCCATTAACTACACTAACTGCTGAAAATGCTTTGGGGAGTTGTGTAAAAAATGCATTACAGTACTGAACTTACCTGAACAGACTTCTTCCACTCTCCTCCAACGTCCCTCGCTACTTGAGTTCAATAGGGAGCCTCCTATCGCTGCTCGAACCAGAATCATGCTCCCCTCTCTGGAACGAGGCCAGCTTGATGTCTACTTGATTTTCACCCATACGGACCCAAGGCCACCATATGAACACCACTGGAATGAGTGAAGAAATATAGTACAGATTATTTACATTAAGAGTAGATAATTATGCATATAATACTAGTGCTTCTACCTACTTGCCCCACATTTTGCCTTATGCAATTCTTTTCACAGTTCAGCGGCAGAAAAAGATAATGCTATTGCTAGTTATGTTCCACAGCACTTCATGACTAGCAACATTTTAAAGTTCATCTATCGTTCTATCTATCTATTGCCAGACGCCTCAATCAAGTTTGGGGTGGCCACAAACAAATCGCCTCCACGTCACCCTGTCCCCCACCATTTCACTGCCCTGCTCCAAACTCACACCCCCCTCTCTCATATACCTCTCCACCCTATCCCTCCATCTCATCCTCGGCCTCCCTCTCCCTCTTCCCCCCTCCACCTCACTCACATACACTCTCTTCGTCAGTCTTTCACCCTCCATCCTCTCCACATGGCCAAACCACCTCAGTGTATTCCTCCTAACACTTCCTATCACATCCACATCCACACCACAACGCTCCTTTATATCCTCATTAGTCAGCCTGTCTCTCCATGTGACTCCACAGGCTCCTCTTAAATAACTCATTTCCACTGCTCTCACTCTTGACTTGTGTCCTTCCAACAACGTCCAAGCTTCACTTCCATACGTAAGAGTTGGTATCACAATACTGTCATGTAGTAACTTTTTCACTTCCATGCTCACTTCCCTGTTTCTTATCACTGCTTTCAAGGAACCAGCAACCTTTCTTCCCTGTTGCACCCTTTCAAGCAATTCACCCTCCAACCCTCCATCCTTACTCATCACACTACCCAAGTACTTAAACATACTCACATTTTCCAATTCCTCACCATTCAACCTCACTGTACATTCACTGACCACCTCTCTCAAAGACCATCACTTTACTCTTCCCTACATTCACCTTTAGATTCCGTTTCCTACACACTCTCCCAAACTCATCTGCCAAGCCTTGCAGCTCCCCTTCGTCTTCACTCAACAACACAGTATCATCTGCAAACAACAGTACAGTGGTATGCTGCCTGGCTCTCACCTGAGAGTCCCGGGTTCGATTCCCGGCATATTGGTAATTTCTCTGATGAACAGTACAGGGAGTTTCCAAACACTGCCCTCTCTCACCAGGGCCACTCCAACATCCACTACCCTACCTTGTACCTCTTATTACCCCATCCATGTACAGACTGAACAACCATGGAGACATGACACATCCCTGTTTCAACCCAACCTTCAAAAAGAAAAATTCACTTAGTTCACCACCCACATGCACTGCAGCCTTCGCACCATCGTACATACTCTTCACAGCATTCAACAACTTCCCAACTACTCCACACATTCTTAATACCTTCCACAATCCTTGTCTATCCACCCTGTCATATGCTTTCTCCAAACCCATGAAAGCCGCATACAACTTCTTTCCCTTCTCTAGAAACTTTTCCACTAAAGATCTAAGAATGAATATCTGATCTACACAACCTCTTCCCTTCCCAAGGCCTCCCTGTTCTTCTCCAACTAATTTCTGTTCTTTAACTCTGTCAATAAGTATCCTACCATACACTTTTCCTATTATACTAAGAAGACAAATGCCCCTATGATTACCACACACTTCTTTTTCCCCTTTTTCTTTGTACAAGGGAATAATTATACCTGACTTCCAATCCTCCGGGACTCTACCTTTCTCCCAGGCCAATCTGCACATCTTCCACATCCATTCTACTACTATCTCTCCCCCATGCTTCAGCATTTCACAACACTCCGTCAATTCCTGGGGCTTTCCCCAATTTAATCATCAATGGTTACAACTCAAAATCCATGATGCTGAGGAATTTTATATCAAGATAGTGAAGAGCATAGCATAATTTTAAGTTTCTGTTACAGCTAAGTATTCAAAGTATGGAGCTGAATTTAGATCTCCTATAGCCAGTTATGCTGTAGTTACAGGTATTTTACAAGTTGCCAACATGTGGGTCAGGGATATTACCATCATAAACGCATAGTATGAGACCAAACTCCAAGGTGAGCATTCCACTGCAGCAGGTTAGGTTTGGTTAGGTCCAGAAAAATAACACTGCACAGCCTGAGGGGTGTATTGGCAACTTAAAAAATTTACCTACTTATAAGTTAGGAATGGGTCTCCTTGGTTACTATTCTGATTTACAATTAAAATCTTCGGCTAGTCATGAAGTGCTATGTATGAATCTTTGGTTACTATACTGAGTTTACTCTAACAGCTAAAATTGCCATTCCATCCAGAATGCTAAATTGTGATGCTAGATTAATATTAGAATCTGAGGCTAGTCACGAAGCAGTGCTATGGGAAGATGTAGAGCTATACTACTGTCTGCCAATGAGCTATATAATTTACAAAAGAACGAAAAGCTGGGCAAAGTTACTGTAAGTCTCCTTGATTACTAGCCAAAATTACTCCCCCAATCAGGCTACACTTGGCTATAAACGAATTTCAAATGGGCTTGGGATCTTTATGAAGTGCCTTGGTCACAAGTATGGTTTATCTCCTTGGTTACTATTCAAAATTACCTCCAATCTAACTACACGACCATCAAGTAACAAAAGAGGCTGGGGATCCGTCATTAAAACCTCACTATACCAAACGATTTTCAGAATTTATCGGTGAAAACACACCTAACCCCTCCAGAAAAGCCTTATGGAGGCAGCAACCACAAAATTAATTGAAAAGGCGTTGGCATACTCACCAAATTACTATCCAATTAAATGTCCCCTTCAATGTGGTGGTTATGGCTGTGGTTAGTGGTGATTGCCCTCTACTGCTTCATGCCTTGATGCCGCAATGGGTGTCACAAATCCGTTTGTTTCCATGTCATGCAGGTTTTCGCCTTCTTGCTGCCCTCTCCAACTCACACCCCTGAAAGACGAAATCCTTATAAGCAATTACATTAAAACTTCCAATAAGAAAAAAATACATCCACAAAAGATCCATAAACATACTGAAAATCAAAATTCCACACCCAAAACCAGAGCTCCACACTGACTCAAATCTACACACACACAACCCCAAAGTCCACACACAGCTCTGTTATACTATTTCATTACGATTTCAATTATCTGATTAAGCTTCAGAAACTCAATGCTTACAATACAAACTACAGTAATATCAGCATTATAAAAGTAATATATGGGAAGATAAATGAAAAACTCTTACCCAAATCGTGCATCCTTCTCCCGTCACTACACAAGCCAGACTGACCACTGTGAAAGCCGGCAAATTCCACAGTTCCCCCCCCCCCACTTTCCTCCGCTACCTCCCCCCACTAGTTCTCTCCCTCACCTTCACTAACGGCCTGTTTCCACCACCTCTCTCCCCTCTTCCTCTCCACCCCTCTTTCTCTCTTCTTTTTCTTCCTTTCCTCTCTCATTGCCTTTCCACCTCCTGTCATCTTCCCTCCACCTTGCTCCTCCCTTAAAAGCAAGCGTCCTCCATCCTCCCCCCTTACCTCCTTCCTCCCCCCCCCCTCGTTCGTCCAATCTCTCGACTTCTAGAATATTTGACATTTTCGGCACACACACACACACACACACACACACATTACCTACAGGATGATGATTACACCAATAGTAATGGTTGTATGATCTTAAACAGGATTATCACCACCGCAGTTATTACCACCAACCACCATCGTCACCACTATTAACCACCATAGTTACCATCAACACCACCACAACCAGCTACCACCATTACCACCACAACCAACTACCACCAACTACCACCTTTACCATCACCACCACCAACAACCACCACTACCACCAGCAACACCACCACCACCATCAACTACCACCATTACCACCACCAGCCCCCATATTTTACCACCACCACCAACAATAACTACCACCATACCACCACCAATACCATCACCACCAACTACAACCATTACCACCACCACCACAACTACCACCACTACCTCCATCAACTACCAACATTACCATAACTCAATCACTCCTGAATGGATTACAAAAAATAACTCAAGATGGTCTGTACTAGATTTGTAAGTGTATCCAGGCACTGAACAACGAGGTTACTCCTATGTTAATTGTTGTTGTATGTGCCTTACATTCATGTAATCTATTAAACTGCCAAGTAACTGTCCTGTGTATGGTTAACACCAAGATAAAAGGCACAAAAATCCAATATTTTGGTCTAAGAGAAAACCATACAGAGAAAAGCCGATACATGCTTGTCATCATGAAGACAGTGATTCCAGACAATGAACTCATACGTTCCTTACACTTTACTGAAAATAATTTCAGCGATGACATTAAATATGCTATTAGGAAGAGGGATTGCACTAGTAAGTAATGAACAAATTCCAGCAGGGGGAAAAAAATGACTACCGGTACAGTATATCAATTAACCCGATATCTAGTAAAGAAGGCCATTATGCGTGAGAACTGGCATTAGAGATTTGCTTGACAAACCTTGTTTAAAAACTTAGACTGATACGGGAAACGAAGGTGAGGATGTAACCGAGGAAGCAGGTGAAAAATGAGCACATGAAATCATATAGCTCTTACCCAAAACAACTGATGCAGTAATAGAGGCAGAAGCACTGAGATATACTGGTGGATATATTGTAAAAATGTTTTCCCGGAAGTGTCCACACCTGGGGCACAAAACAAATAACAAACCTTCTTCAGGCAAGACTTGGGTAAATATGAACAACAAAGGAGAACTATGTGCTCCATCTGATCATTTCTTCTCTCAGCTAATTATTTTCGAGAAATATTCAAGACAATGCATGGTGAGGGTCTTACAGAAGGAAAACAGTGTAGGAAAACTTTGGCCTCTGAAATAAAATGTTCTGGAGCTGATTTGCCTATTTTTTTTTCTGTAAGACTTCTGTGTACTTCAGGATGAGATACCTAAACAAAATTATTGATATAAACAATTAGTACAACATATAAGGCATAGCTAGGAAAAATATGAAAATTACAATATAAAACAGAATGCCAGCAAAGATGATCTATACTACTTCATTTATGTAAAACTTCAGGTCAGTGAATCCTGTGCTTTCATAGTGTAGAAAGTAGTCTATTTAGGTGACAAATAAAAACTTACTTTACTGTTTTGAACATAGCCTGTCTTCCTAGTAAACTTTACCTATGCCCACGTAACTTTTATTTTTCCTTTCTTGTTTATGAGATTCTTTTAACACAGTTGGGAGCTGCTAACATGGGCTGTTTGACTATTACCTCATATATTCATCTTATATTCCACCTTCGAATAATATGATGGTTCTAAAACAAACAAATAAATAAAAAAAATAATAAGCACAGGAAAAGTGTTGGGGAAATGTACAGTGGGTATGCGGACTCCAAGCCAGTAGCGGGGTGACATCATGTGCAGTGTGGGCTTATTTTGGCCGGCCAACTAGCTGACCTGTCTGACTGGGCTGTGCTCAAAAGATAGTCCCTGAAGACACGAAGACACTGCAGGGCATAACAATGGTGTAGTCATGCTCTGAAGATAGTCCCTGACGACACACAGGCCCTACAGGGCGTAACAATGGTGAAGTGGCTGGTGTAATAAACTTGTCAGATTGCAGGCAGAGATGGCGAGTTCTTCACTGCTGCCACCAATTTTATAATGGAGCTTGAGAAATCAATTATATAACAGTGCTTGGGACTAGGTCTCTGGAACAAGTGGGTGACAGGCGTTGTGCAACAGTAGGCAAAAACAGCAGGTTGAGGTTGACAAGCTTCGCCACGATGATTTATCAACTACACGTCCCACTGCTTGGGAGACCTCTCCGCTACTCATCTCTACCCTGCCCTGAGAGCATGATTGCTGGCAGCAGGGTGTTCATGTGATGTCAAAGTTTCTCTTACACTTTGCTGAACTTGCAAATACTCTAGTCTGTCACAACTCACTCTCAGCAGCTAGGCTGTGCATTCCTACAACTGCATCATACAACAGCGTTACACTAAGGCACATACATTATCTAGCTAAGATATACTGTATGTTACATTCACAGACTCCTTTAATGCACTTTCCCTTTTGTCACCTTTCTCCTCTTTACACCTCTTGTTCATGAGATTCAAGAATGGCTATTTCGTGTATTTTTTAGAATGAAAAACATAAATTTCTAATGGGTCCAGTGTCAAGTAGGTATACCTGGATGTGAACAGACTGATCCTTTAGCTCGTTCTGCAATCTCCTTAAGGAATTCTCACTTTTGTGCCATTCTGTTCTCTGAATACCTCCCTATTATCACTTCTAACTTCAAGATGACAGTCCTTCTGGTCTGACAATCCAGCTAATAAACTCCAAACAGGAAAACAGTCCATTTCCCCTTGGCATAATCCATACCACTGAACATAATGATGGGCAACTGCACTAGACTGTTTAAGGACTGCTCATACCCAGCTCACTCTTATCTAAAGTCCAATGTACTTTCCTTCTCTACCTATGTTCCCCGTTCTGTTTCATACATCCTTTTAGACTGCTCAAATTATGGTATCATTCACGCCACTACTTTTCATTTTCTAGCACTGCTTCGTCCTCATCATGTCTCAGATATTCTTGGAGAGTCCCAGTACAATAATACCCCGATATACAATACCCCTAGATGAGATACCCGGCTTAATGATGGGGGTAGAAATTGCACCTTGCCCCGCCTAATGATGGCCAAACCCTGGTTTAATGATTTTTTTTTCTTTTGCCTATTTTAATATTTTAGACTAAAATTGTGTGTTTTGGTTGATTTATAAACTGTTTTTTTGACTTGGATTACTGTGTTTTAGCCACAGGTGGGATGAACAGTCATTTTGGGGTACAGTTTACTAAGCTTGATTTTTTGCAGACAATTTCTCAGATTTGATTTGTTGGTTTTATGAGTTATTTACAGGTGTTAGGCTTAGGTTAGCTTCCTTGACAGCTGTTAGGCTATTTAGATAACTTGTTTTGGGGCTCATCTGGGTGGGTTTTAGGCTTGGTTTAGGGGGAAACCCAAGGCTGGTAAATGCTCTACATTACTTTACGTGTTAAAAGTACCCCAATATACGATACCCAGCCTAACAATGGGGTTTTACCTGACCAATTACATTGTTAAACCGGGTTATGCCAGTACTTTTCTATGGACTGTATTGCTGTATGTCGTTTCTTCAAACAATCCAAATCCTTCACCTAAAATCCCACCATTGCTTCCTAATTATCCTATGCAGTGTCCTCCTTACTCCTTAGTATACTGTACCTTCAACTCATAACGCAGTGCTACATGATTTTTATCTGGCACTAGGATTTTATTAACTCAATGACTCGCTGCCATGCACAAACTCACTCAGTCCATTACTGACAATCTGTCTTGAAGGCGGGATGGTCCCTTTAAATACCCGCAAACTCCCCCTCTAGAGCAAGCTAGAATATTTTCGAGCCAAGAAGTCACATTTTCTTCCACGATAATGCATCTTCTAGAGTCTAAAGGCGGCGTCACACTGGGGCAAAGTGGCTAACATGTGAGCCAGTTTTGTGAGGTGCTAGCCAAAATGGCCCATGGTGAGCAAGATTTCACCTGCGAGGCAAAATGGATAACAATATTCGCTCACAGCTTGTTGGTGCGATTAGAACTCAAATGAACCAACACTGATTTTGTAACTGGTGAGAAAATATTCTGTTATCACAGAAGGAAACTTTAACTAAAATTAAGTACATACCATTCTTGTGGTTTTTATTCATTTCTATTTTTTTCTTGTGACAAAAAATCAGTATTAGGACACTCGGGTGACCAGTGTCACAACCCCTTTAAAACGGGGTGAATTAGGATCTTACAATGACGTTGATGCTGCCACCAGTGTAACGGTCTAACCCTGGGGAAAAGTCTCTAATCAACGAGGTCAATCACCCGGAAGACAGACCGCTGACACACATTACAAAAGACAAAAAAAAAGAAAAACATGAAATGGTAGTGTGGGGCGTTGTTCTTTGTACGCTTCCTCGTCCGAAACCGGTGGGTAGAGAGACAGCACGTTGAAAGGGGGGGGCACAATTTTAATGACAAAATATTTTGGGATAACATACAAAATTCACAATTTCTGATGTCACATTCAAGCCCTGACTTACTAGTTTACCTAATTCAAAAATAATACCTATTCATAACTAATAATTTTATCTCAGATGGATTAAAGTTCGGGATGATAGATCTGAATTACATTACTCAAAGAAATACACCATTCTATATTATTACAGACACTGAATTTAATATGAAAACGGGGAATAATGACTGTCTTATCATAAAAAAATAACAATGAAAGGATTTTACAACACAGTTTCTGCACTACACCACTCTACTCATATACTACAAATCTCTAAATAATTTCCCAGTATCTATGATAGATCTGAATTACATTACTCCAAAAAATACATACTACTAATCTCTGAATAATTTCCCAGTACGCGACTTATAAGGCCATCCAGAACACGTGGTAGCCTGTACACAGAGAGAGAAGCGCCGGGCAAGTTTTTTTTTTTTTTTTTTTTTTTTTTTTTTTTTTATGCGAGGAAGAAGGAACCAAAGGCCATGAGCCCGCAGTAACAGTTCCCTCCAAGAGAAAAACAAAATACAATAGAGAGCCAAATTCAAGATCCGATCATTTTGAGATGCCTGGACACACTACGTTTGAAAGACTGGAGATCATAGGCAGGAGGAAATACAGACAGAGGGAGACAGTTCCAGAGCTGACCTGTTGCATAAATGAAAGACTGGGAGTAACGGTTAACTCTTGCATTAGAGAGTTGGACAGAAAAGGGATGAGAGTTTGCTGCCAGACGGGTGCTACTCGTAGAGGTGGAGGAATGCAAGCAGACAGTTCAGAGGAGCAGTGACCATTAAAGTAGCGATAGAAAAGAGATAAAGATGCAACAGTGCGGCGAAGAGACAGAGGTTGAAGGGAGTCAGTAAGAGGAGGAGAGTTAATGAGACGAAAAGCCTTTGACTCCACCCCTATTGAGAAGAGCTGTATGTGGGGAGCCTCCCCACACATGAGAGTTGTACTCACACAGGGGCGGATCAAACCCCTGTACAGAGTCAACAATTGTGCAGGGGTAAAGAAAGAGCGGAGTCGGCTTAGCACACCCAATCTCTTGGAAGCAGATTTTACAAGAGATGTAATATGATCTTTCCAAGATAAGTCCCGAGTAAATGAAACCCCAAGCATGTTCAAGGATGATGCAGGATTAATCTGAATATTATTAAACATTAGTGGGTATACCTGTGGAAGATTTTGTCGGGTTGATAGGTGTAAGAACTGAGTCTTAGATGCATTAAAGACAACCATATTATTTTACCCCAGTCAGAGATATGAGCCAAGTCAGACATTAGGTGTGCCATAGCCTCATCCCTTGTTTCTTTGAAGTAACTGTTGAGATGGGCGTATGCCATGGAACCGAATGGAAAGATGAAGGGTGGAGTCATCAGCGTATGAGTGGATAGGGTTAGATGTACAGCTTAGAAGATCATTGATGAATAAAAGGAAGAGAGTTGGTGATAGGACAGAGCCCTGAGGAACACCACTGTTGATAGATCTAGGAGAAGAACGATGGCTGCCTACGACAGCGGCTATAGAACGAACAGAAAGGAAGCTAGCGATGAAGGCACAGATAGAAGGATAGAAACCGTAAGAGGGCAGTTTGAAATTAAAGATTTATGCCAGACTCGATCGAAAGCCTTTGAGATGTCAGGTGCAATGGCAAAGCTTTCGCCAAAGTCCCGAAAGGAGGATGACCAGGAGTCTGAAAGGTAGAGAAGATCGCCAGTGGAGCGTCCCTGACGGAACCCATACTGACGATCGGAAAGAAGGTTGTGATAGGAAAGATGCCTTAAAATTTTTTTATTAAGAATTGACTCGAAAACTTTGAAATACAGGACGTTAAAGCAATTGGACGATAGTTGAGTGGTTGGGAGTGGTCACCCTTCTTTGGGACTGGCTGAATGAGAGCAAACTTCCAGCAAGAAGGAAAGGTACAAGTTGACAGACAAAGGCGAAATAGTTTGCCTAGGCAGGGTGTAAGCACAGAAGCACAGTTTTTGAGAACAACAGGAGGGACTCCATCAGGCCCATATGCCTTGTTAGTACTGAGGCCAGTAATGGCAGAAAATACATCAACTGAAGAAATTTTAATGTCAGCCATGAGGAAGTCAGAGGGGGAAGTGATGGAGGAACAGCACCGGAATCGTCTAAGGTGGAATTGGAGGAGAAAGTCTGTGCGAAGAGATCTGCTTTATCAGTAGAAGAAACAGCTACAGAACCATCAGAGTAGAAAAGAGGAGGGAAGGATGATGAGGTAAAGTTGTTAGAAAGATTTTTGGCAAGGTGCCAGAAGGAGCGAGAAGAATTCGAGTTGGAGAGTTGAGAGCATTTAGTATGGATGAAATTATTTTTAGTAGAGCGAAGAACAGACTTAGCACGATTCCGGGCAGAAACGTAAAGATTATGTGATTCAGGGGTGGGTTGGCTCCTGCACCTTTTGTAGGCCTTCTCCTTGTTGCTGACAGCATTAGAACTAGCGTGATTAAACCAGGGCTTTCTTGCGTTAGTCAAAGGATATGAGAAAGGAATGTATGCTTCCATGCCCGAGAGAATAACCTCCGTAATGCGCAAGGCACACTCAGATGGCTCCCGGCCATGGAAGCAATAATCATTCCAGGGAAAATCAAAGAAGTACTGCCTGAGGGCCTCCCAGTCCGCAGCTCCAAAATGCCAGAGACGACGTTTCCTGGAGGGTCCGCAGGCCGCATACTGGAGCGAGTAGGACAGGTTAAGGTAATAAGGTTGTGATCGGAGGAGCCCAACGGAGAGAAAAGATTAACAGAGTAAGCAGAAGGATTAGTTGTGAGGAAGAGGTCAAGTATGTTGGAGCCTCTCCAAGGCGGTCAGGATACGGGTAGGGTGCTGTACAAGCTGCTCTAGGTCATTAAGGATAGAAAAGATGTAGGCTTGTTCACCAGGTGGATCCGTGAAAGGAGAGGAGAGCCAAAGGTGGTGGTGAACATTGAAATCTCCAAGAATGGAGATTTCAGAGAAAGGAGAAATGGACAGAATGTGTTCCATCGTAGAAGTAAGATAGTCGAAGAATTTTTGATAGTCAGTAGAATTAGGGGATAAGTAAACAGCACAGATATATTTAGTCAGAGAATGACAGGAAAGCCGAAGCCAGAGAGTGGAGAATTCAGAAGAATCAAGTTCAGGAACACGAGAGCAAGATAAGTCGTTGCGTATGTATACACAACAGCCACCTTTGGCTTTGAAATGAGTATAGAGAAAGTAGGAGGATACAGAAAAGGGTTTGCTGTCAGTTGCCTCAGACAGCTGAGTCTCCGTTAGAAAAAGAAGGTGAGGTTTAGAGGAGGAGAGGTGGTGCTCAACAGAGCGAAAGTTAGATGAAAGGCCGCGAATGTTGCAGAAATGAAGAAGAAGAGAGTCAGACAGTGGTTCCAGGCACCTCGAGTCGTCACCGGGAGAGGGGCATTAAACACTAAACAAAATATATTCATTCTCAGATCACATTAACACACCTCCTCCACCAAACCCCTCAAAAAAAAAAAAAAAATCACTGCACACTGATGTCCCCAGCTATAAAATAAAAACAGCACAAAAAAAAATTCTAGGACATCAGGACCTCACCTGTACACAGAGAGAGAAGCGCCGGGCAAGTGGCGTTACTCTGCCTGCAATCCCCCATCCCGGGAAGTGCAGGTTACCAACTCAACAATTTTCCTTTATTTATATTCACATACGAATAACCAAATCTGTCTGAACCGTGAGTTTAGAAACAGCTGGCAGCAGGGTAGATTGGTAAGCAATTATTGCAGGCTCTCACATTGGCTTAAACAACTAATTTTAAAAAGGTTACTTGACTATGGGTTTTTCGAAGCTCACGGCTAGTGGAGTTATAGCCACCCCCAAGGATGATGCAGTACACAAGAACATTTCAACATACTTATGTCCCCACTCAACAGTCGACAAATTGGGGGTAGAAAACATAATAAAAAAATATAGACTCATAATACAATAATACCTTAACCTAATCCTTACCCTAATTTTCCTACCTAACAACACCACGAAATCCACAAAATCCACCGCGAGTTTCAAACCCTGAGGAAAAGGAGCGTTACACCAGCCGCAGATGTTTTGTTTCCAAACAAGTGGAAATCAGCTTGTAACCAGTATTCGATATAGATCCTGCAGCAAGGAAAACTCTAGTAGACTGCCTTGTGGCTCTGGAGTTGCTGTAGTACGTGAAGTGGTTGCAGAAACTGAGGAAAAGGGAGTGGATACGCCATGGTGGTTTGTTTACATATGACCATGAGGAACCAAGGCAGACCACACTGATAGCCGTTTCAGCTCGCAAAAACATACACGAGACGGCAACTCGACTTTGCCAGCCGTTTCGCCTCATAAACACTGTTCACGTTATTGTATGTTTTGACCCAGTGTGATGCCGCCTATAGAGAGAACTTACATTTTCTTACACAATCATTCATATTCTACAGCCTAGGAGAGACCTCACAGTTTCCCATGCAATAATGGTACACAAGAACACTGACAGGAACTAATTCCAAAGAGAGAAGAAAACCTGACAGACATGCTGACATTTTTAGAATGTTCCTCATCTCAAAATATAAACCACTGACCCAATCCTTGGCAAACACTTAATTTCTACAATGTTCCTCACACCTCCAAAATAAAACCTAACCTACTCCCAACAGTGTAACAGTATTATACAATAATGAAAGATGGTCTCTCATAAAATTGGGAAATATTTAACGGAAGCCACAACCAGAATTAAAGTCATTTTGTGTGTTTCCTGTTTACATCTCACCATTTGCTGACACTTTTCTTCTGTTACACTTTCTCGCAGATCATCCTCTTCCCCCTTCCAAGGTCATTATTCCTCCTTGGGGGTTATTAATAACATCAGGGATCATTTGCAACAGATGTGTCATAAAGAGGTGTTAGCAAATGATGAGATAAAAGCAGAATACACTTCAAAATACTTGAATTCCACCTGTGGCTTTTGCTAAATATTGTCAATTAATTTTTCATCGGTATTAATAAGCTTTCAGACAACGCCTCAAATTTCTTTTTGGCAAATTTACCCATATTAATGTAAGAGTCCTTGGTTTGGTGGTATTATTTTACAAGCTGCCAATATGCGGTTCAGGGATATTACCACCATAAACGCAAAGTAGGATAAGGTAAACATTCCGCTGCAGCAGGTTAGGTTAGGTTAGGTTAGGTTAGGTCCAGAAAAATATACTGCACAACCTGGGGGGGGGGGGTGTTGGCAACTTGTAAAAATTTACTGGTTTGGTTAGGTTAGGTCAGTCAATTTCTGGTTTGGAAAAAATAGTCATCCAGAGGTGTTGTCAAAAACGGCAAATTTACCTTTTCATCCTTTGTTAATGTATGTCCTACAGTTTGTCCAAATTTAGTACGGTAAAACTTTATCAATACAATATAATTTAATCCTTGTCATGTGGCGCACTCCTACATCTGTCCTTTACAACAAAATAAGGGCTGCTATGGTAACTTCAATAAATGACTACAAATGTTAACGTGCCCCACACAGGAGGCCCATCACCTTTTAATGTTCTGGCTAACTCAGAACAACTGTATTCATCATTATCACTATCCCAATCTTTTCTCCAACTTACGTGAGGTGGCAGGGATCCAAAAGTAAAGTGCAAAGGTAGGACAGCCATCAACAATGCCCAGTGAAAACAAAAGCACACACTTACCTTACGAAATTTGGTAATTTTTTACAAGTGCACAGGGACGTCTTTTTTGGTGAAACCAAGGTATTTCTGATAGTTTTTGATGTGTTTTGAACGAATCTGACCTTCATTTCTGCCGCAAATCAGTATATTTCAAGATATCCCCCACCCCCCCTTCCCCCCACAAGAATGGGGGAGATGGGCGAACCCGGGGTTTTTGGGTGGGGGAAATCACATAATATATTGATCTGCGTTAGAAATGAAGGTCATAATAATTCACAGCACATCAAAAACCATCAGAAATACATTGGTTTCACCAGCCAGGCCGCTGCGCGCCGGGCCGTCTGGCCTACTCCTCACCGCCTTGCACCAACAATCGCCTGCCCGCTGTCACCAGCAAACCATTATCTCCTAAGCTAAACTAAGCTAAGCCATAAAATTCTATTTTTCCGTGCCAAGAACAATTGGGGACCTGTGGGAAAGCGGGGTTTTTGGTGGGGAAAACACGCAAAAATGACTTATTTCTGACTGAAACTGTTATTAAATTCAAACCGAAAACACTAAAATCCTTCGGAAAAATGGAATTTTAAGCTTCTTAGGGAGTCCGTGTTTGCTAACTGGGGGCTTCGCCCCCAGACCCCAGCCCTGGCCGTGCTTTCTAACTGGGGGCTTCGCCCCCAGACCCCCTGACATTAACCAAACCTCATCTAACCTAACCTAACCGGGTTTAAATACGAAATAATGCCTTACTCACCAGTTTACAGCTCCTGAAGTACTTACGGTAAGTTTGCAGGCTTCACAGGTCGTGGCTGGAGACGAACTGACTTTCAAATCCTGCGGGACCCTAGCGTATCTGAAATTCAAATTTGTGCGCCGGTTGTATCAGTTTGAACTTCACGCATGAGCAGATAGTGCGTGACGTAACAGTAGACACATGCTTTAGCCCCACCCATAAGTCACGTGAACCGTGACGTGATGGTAGACACCACAGTAGACACACGCGAGACAGGACCACAATGCATTAGGCACGAGCCGCGATGGGTCTCACGTATCGCCAGACTATGTAGAGAGTAATTTTTCGGAAAATTTTCAAAAATCTTTTTTCGCGTTAATATTCATTTGCGGAAGTTGTTTCTAGGGTTCAAAATGTTCGCAATGGTGAGATTTAGATATCTGTAAGAGTAAAATTGAGATTCCAAATCCCTGTGCACTTGTAAAATAATACCCGAAATTTTTTACTACCAAGGCGCTGAAACGACATCTCAAATTACTGAACCTCACCTATAATCATGCTGGCCTCCATGTGTCATAATCAAGGCATAATTACTTGCCCTATAACAAATCTATAAGCATAAAATAGGGAAGAATAAAGCAATCTCACCTGACTCCTTGCCTGCCTTTTGAGAGAGGATGCGTCACGGCCGAGAGTAAATCCTGGTTCCAAAACAGATGTGTAATTTCTTTTAAAAGCGTTATTAACCAAATAAATATCAATAAGAAATATACTTATAGAATTTTTCTGCAGATTTCTTATACAATAGCAAAAGAAAATTGCTAAGGAAATTGCTAATCCAAGGTAAAAACTTATATAAATAGGATATAAACCTATAAAACGTTTACTTTTTTCAAGAAACATAATATTGAGAATATACTAGTATTTACGTATGAAAAAGATGAAAATAAAAAATTCTGCACTATAAAAAAATACCTATGTGAAATACAGAGAACTTTAGAAAATGCGACAAAATATTGAGAAACACAAGAGGAAAAGAAAATGACGTCGAACAGCCCAGCGATGATTTAAAAGCAATACTGGGCAACTACCATCTGATCTGATTGATGAAACAAGTGTTTAGAATGAAATATATATATATATATATATATATATATATATATATATATATATATATATATATATATAATATTTATTTTAAACACGGCGATTGGAAATGCATTAGAAACTTGAGTTCTCACTTCTCAGGTTCAATTCCCCTTGCTCACTTAAAAGATGCGCCATCCATGGTACTCATAACCGTAAATCCGGCCTTTCAGTTTCTGGTGAGTTATTCACCAAATAATTTGGGATATCAGGCCACTGCATCATTAGCGGTATCACAGTTACCTCTTTTCGGTGTTACCCTAAGTACTCATTTTACATACCAACCCGTAAATGGTGGATGGACACGAGTCGAAATGCACCTGTTGCCCATAGCAGGATTCCAAATCCTAGCCCTTTGGGGCCGACAGCTTCGTAGCTAGCAATGCTAACCACTCGATCACTGGGACCAACAAAGATTCCTCGCCCTACCCATGTCCATTTCTCTCCCTTCTTTATACGTACACAGGTACACGCATACACGCACCCATTACTTACTTGCCCCTCTCCGTCTAGCTCACAGCAACAACCAAACATAAGTCTAGTCCACATTAGAAACCATAAGCCGTGTGATGATGCGGCATTAGCCAGCAGGTGGTCAAGCTTAGTTTGGGCCAATCAACATTACACTGGCCAGGTGTAGTCTGGAGGGTAAGGCGAGGATGGGAAGGGAGGGTAGGGAGGCAGGGTTTAGCTCGGTAGGTGAGCCGCGTGCCACTTCCTTCAGAAATACCCTTAACTCCCACTCTGCCCCTAAAAGAAAGATGGTGGACTCCTGCAGAAGGGCAGATCCAGCATGTAGTCCACCTACTTCAAGTTTCAGATTAACCTATCCTTGGGTACAACTACTACTCTAACTACTTTAGGCCTTGTATGTATCATAGATCAACGAGTTATTGTAAGTGACTTAAGAATTTCTGAACATCTTCCTCAGAGGTTTAATGTGGACATTCCACCTCAGTATTCTATTACATGGTACGAACACAAACTATGTGGATATCAGAATGATAATGTAACATTCTCGTACAAGAAGATGTCGAAGTGTAATATACAAAATATATAATCTAGGAAGAGGATACAATGTTGGCCATATCACTAAGTATATATGTTGTGGTGCCAGTTTATTCCGTAATATTGCCCTTATTCAGTCCAGTATTCTCCTTTCACGGGGAAATAAGTAACTGAACCCGTTCTAGAAGATAACCAGGCAGTGGAGCCACGCGGTTGTATCACTGCCACCAAATGAAGGTGTCCCTTCCATCACTGACTAATACCTACTCTGGTTATTATTATGTTCACATGTTTGATGCTTGAGTGTACCTTGGAGCGAGAGGGTACCTGTATTCTGTAATTTTAATCAGGTGTACTTGTCATCCCTCCATCTTGAAGGCATAGCTATAACAAGAGACTAACAACAGAATGTGGGGCGAGTCATGAAATATCAGGAAAATAAGGTAGAGCAGAAGTGTGGCAATCATAGGGGTGTTACTTTCTCGTCTCGGTGTAACAGGAAAAATATATGGTAGGATACTTATTGAGAGTTTGGGTAATATCCGAGGAATTAGTTGGAGAACAGAGAGTCTTTGGAAGGGAAGAGGCTGCGTAGATCAGATTTTCTTTCTAAGATATTTAGTGCAGAAGTAATCACAGAAGTTCCCGGGAAGAACTTGTATGCGGCTTTCATGGATCTGGAGAAAGCATATGACAGAAGGGATAAACAGGGAATGTGGAAGGTGCTGGACTATAAATACATGGAGATGGAAGTTGTTGAATGCTGTGAAGACTATGCATGAGAGCTCTAGGGCTGCAGCGCATGTGGACAGTGAATGAAGTGAGTTTTTTTTTTATCTGAGTATTGGTCTGATGCAGGAGTGTGTCATGTCTCCGTGGCTGTTTAGTCTGTATATGGATGGAGTTATACAAGAGTTACCAGGTTGGGCAGTGGATGATGGAGTGTTTCTAATAAGAGATGGTAGAGTGTGAAACCTTCCTCTACTGTTGTTCGCTGATGACATTCTACTGTTGTCTGAAGATGAATGTGAACTGCAATGCCTGGTGAATGAGTTTGAGAGTGTATGTAGGAAACGGAATCTAAAAGTGCATGAACGAGTAGGTAAGAGCTTATCTTCCCTGGGGTACACACATTCAAAGGAGTACGAAGGAAAACAAACAGCTACAAACCTAACAATCCTTTCGAGGTTGTTTGTTACAGAGACTATGATATCTAATTCTACAAGTTGAAGGTAAGGATAGTAAAGAAAGAATTAGGCTCTCCCCCACCCACCAAACTCTATCACCAACAAGCAAAAGTTTGATGATATTCCTCTGCTGACGTTGGTTATGGAAGGTGTGACATGGATTATTTTTATGTGACAGCTATATGAAACACAACAGGAGAGTGTGAGGAGGAGAGGTAATCACTGTCGCTGTGGTAATGAGAAATATAGAGGGGACACAATGCTGAGAGGGTAGAGTTGTCAGACTTTTACTCATGGCTGTACTTTTTTAAATTACAGTTCTTTTTATAACAAACTTCATTTTACTGAACACTGAGCCAATCAAGCATCTCCTCACATACCAAAAGAGGTTTGGTAAATAAGGCCGATGCATCTGACAGACCGGCCAACCATTATGATGCCTTGGTTGAGATGTACTGTACTGAGCCCATTGATGAGTGAAACAGGCCATGAAAACTCGGGGTCCATGACTTAGCTAACAGTCTAATGCATATTTATAATGAACCTGAGAGGCTACTGAAGACTGGAATTAATGATCTTTTAGCTTAATGTCCCACAGTTCCCACCAATCAGTTTGTACACAAGCCTGGCTAGTTTGTTTCATGTCTCCGTTCTGAGCAGATGAATTGTGTTGTAGGAAATAAAACCCATCTATTTTATGCAATATTTTTCATTAAGCTGTATGTTAACTTTATTTGCATATCCAAAATTTCCTGGTATGAAGGAATGCTGGAAAACTGTTGGCAGTGGGAGATTATAAACGTATAGAAACATTCAGTTATCTCTGCAACATTCATAGAAATGCCGTAAAACAATATGCAAGGACTTCACTACAACCTTAGCATCTTTTAAACTGATATGGTGTGTATAGACAGTGCCATCTAGTTCTCACTAAATAAGGGAAGCATTATTGAATCAGCCAACACAACTACACTGTACAGTTCCATTACAGTACTGTAATGACTTCAGAAAATTTTACACTACACAATACTTCATGGAATTACAATATAAAATGGAATGCCTTCTTTAATAAGTGACAACAGTGAGGGATTTGTTCTGTCATGCATTACAAAATTCATGACTATTTCCTTTTAAATTTGAACAATATTTCACAAAACCACACCCACGCAGTTACAAACACTGAAATCTGCGCATTTATTTTTCTTTTTGTTTAGCTATACATTCCCCAAACATTTAAGCAAAATTACAGCATATTAAGGAAGCTGTTTCATATATATATATATATATATATATATATATATATATATATATATATATATATATATATATATATATATATATAGTCAAAACCATTTTTACTCCATGAAGTGATGGTGAATTTCAGGTGGCACACACACGTCTGGCGGTACTGTGGGGATCATATGTACACAACCACCAGGAACTGTGAGGATCATATGAACACAACCACCAGGCTTAGGACAGAGGTGTTGTAACTTCGTTCTACCTGGTAAATCCTACAGAAGCTGACCTTCTTTAATGAAATGTAGACATGACTGCTGACTCAGGGAGATGCTGTGGCCAAGGTTAACTCCAGCCCGGCCACAACATGCTTCATGTATCCTACCGCAGAGCACCAAAAGGTAGTTTGGTGCACAAATGTACTCGGGCCTGGGAAGAGGGTGCTTAAGGCTGGATGAGGAAGTTGCACAACCCCTCAATTGGGAAAGGTGGTTACATGCCTTTTAACAATGGACAAGTGGATTTTAAAGGAAAAGCTCTAGATTATTTCAGGACCTACAGATCAGGCAGTGAGACAATGTAGGCTCTGGGTAAGGAGCATTGATACCTCCTAAAACAGATATGTAAATCCCTCCAGAGATGTGTTTGTGTGGTCCTGATGTTGGACATTTGACTCATCAGTGTGAACTTATCTACATACCGAACTTCTTTGTGTCATAGGAACTGCCTTTTCAGTTCAGCCGCTAGAATTACAAGATACCCTTGCTTTCCTGTTGTGGGGTTTAGGATGTATGCCTTGCAGGTTGCTCTGATTTTGGGGTCAAGTATGTGGGGTTGTAACTGGGTACATGACATTAGGCTCCCCCTCTGACACTGATGACAGTGACAGCATTATGTACGCTGCATACTCTGGGGTGAGGAATACTGAATTGTCACTGGGAAAGAATGACACGTGACGGAAAGGGTTTCAAATCTTGCCTATGGCAGAAGCCACGAGGAGGAGGGCCTCTCGGGGGAATGTTCTGATCCAGTAAGTGGGTTGACTTCAATGAGGTGTGCTGGAGACCGTCACACATTATATGGCCCACACTGGCTTGGATTTTGGCTGGGGTACGAGTTTTCAGGAATCTTGTTCAGAGATTTTGATGGGGTTGGATATACAGTATGCAGGTAACACACGTTGCTAGTGCCATCCATCCCACCAGATTTGTGAAGAATGCTAATACTATGAACTGGGTAGAAGAACTGCCTTAATACCTGCATTTTTTTTTTTTTTTTTTTTTTTTTTTACAGAGAGAGCTAAAGTTTAGGAAGTCTTAGGTAAATGGAAGTCTGATATGGTGGACATTTACAACATTGTGCTGCATACCACTCTCCTTCACGTCACCTATTTGTTACATGTGTGTGTGTGTGTGTGTGTGTGTGTGAGTACTTTTGTATATTACATCTGAAGATGTAATATACTAAAGTACTCACTGTCGCTCCTTTCATTTCTCCTGTGGTTAGTTTGCATACATATCTTCACGGTGAAGTGAAGTTTCTGCATTTATATGTATTTATATATATATATATATATATATATATATATATATATATATATATATAACCAATCAGCTACAGTAAATCCTCATTATAAGTCAGGCATGTGTTCCAGAATACAGTAACGTGACTTATCCCATACAGCTGCATGTTTAAAAATTTCCCAAACTGGCAGACCTGCAGTATAGGTAACAATGGAACTTACTTTAGTAGATAAATTTCTGTACTCTGCTGTGGAGTTACTGGTAGAAAATAAGTCATAAAAAAGTGCTACACGAGATGACACACAGTTACTATTCCCTAACATGTCTTTAAAAACAACTCTATTGTAACACATCCCATCACTTAGTTCTTTGGGTCTGGTACTCATGAATTCTACGATAACTGGATCTCTCCTTTGTTTCATTTTGGTAGGCCACAGTATTTATATGAAGACTTATGTACCGTAATATTAATTTTTAAGCACCCCAACACCTTAAGAAACATAAAACTAATGTCTGCCTATATCTGTAGCAAAGATAGGTAGACATTATAGATGTGCGTTAGTGAAATTAACACTATTCCGGGCCAATGACGCATCGACGCATCAGTTGTCGGCCAACCGGTTGCAGGCTGATGACGCACCGGTGCATCATTTGTTGGGGCAATTTTTCATGGCTCAAATACGTAGCACAACAATTTGGTGAACACAGGCAACACAGCTTCATTTCGCTGGAAACACCCCTGGCCCAGGAACCAGGCAGAAAAGTTACACAAGGCTGGCCTGGGAAAGTGTTAACTTATAAAAGAATCAACAACTGTCAACGACTAATAGATTTAACAGGCTTAGCAACAACTGTAACAAGTTTTTTTTGACTAGTCATACTCTTAACCTATGTCGAAGAACTCCCCACTAGAGTTATTGGTCTTCTTCTGATCGTTCTCACCATCACCACCATCAGTGTTTCTAGAGCCTCCCTCCTCCCCATTCACTTTACTGTGTTCACCCTTGTTTTGTTTCTTTGCTTTCAGCCAGCTCTCCCGCTTGTCTGTGTGAGTCTTTGTGTTCATCCCTTCTTTAATTTCGTCCACCTGTGAGCTGTCAAATAGTTCAGAGTCCTCACTAGTTGTTTCTCGAGTCTTCATGGCTTCACCTGATCCCTCACTCTCCTTTTTGGGGGGATCAAGTCTGGTGGAATCCAGTTGCCTGAGGCGCCTGAGGTAAGATGTGGTGCTGGGGTATCGTCGGGGTGGCAGGAGGGAGGGTGAGAGGTACGGGTAACGCAATGGCCGGTACCTGGTGAGGGAGCAGTAGCGGCTGCAGCAAAGGGAACACCAGTAGTCACACCCACAGCTGCTGTATCTGAGGGCAGGCACAACCTCACTTAGAGCAAGTCAAGTATTTTTATTGTTGTTGCCTAACCCCAACCTGTCCAGCCAAGCAGACTTGTTGACCACAGGTATACAACTGTTTTTGTGGAGCCGTTCCACAGACACAATAATGTACCATACATAAACCATGCAGGTTCTTGTGTCCCATGGGGTAGACAACACCTCACCTGGGTTGGATCAGGGTCCTTCCCACAGCGAGATACAGGGAAACATATGAAGGGGTTTGGTTCTTGGATGGACATTGTGGCAGCTACACCCAGGGTACACAGTGCCACCACAAGTTGGCTCCTCGACAACGCCAAGTTTTAGAAGTATATCGGCAACATGTACAGTTGCGGACATAAATACTGATCCACTCCATAACAATGAGTTGCCAGACAGTGAGGAGGAACTTTTGAACCTCACTGATGTGACCTTTTGAACCAAACAAATTTTCCAAAATATCGTTCAGGGATTTCATAACTGTTTGGATAAAATGTGTAACAACATCACAGTCCCCAACTGTACACAGGCTTACAGTCTTATCATCCACTGTAATGACTGATTATTATATTATCAGAGGGTTTACAATGCATTTAGTGTCTAATGTTAACACATGAAATATTATTTAAACAATGTGATGGAACGTATTAAGCATTTTGTAAATATCAGTAAAAAATCTGATTATTAATTTATTAGTTTATATACCGCACTTACAACAAGAGTAACATAATCACCACAGGAACAGTACCAGCTACCCCAGTTTTTTCAGGGGCTTTGGAGAAAAGAAAGCATGATCAGCAATTCTGCACACAGTAGGGCAATGAAATAACTAATGAATTACTGAGAGGCCAAAAACATATTTTTCATATGTAATGAGTCAATGTGGAGGCACAATGGAGAAAGAAACTTCAAGCTGCTTTTGATGGCACTCAGGCATTAAAAATGATGATGGCTCATGCCTCATGAAGCATTATGACCTTCCAAAGTCTTATGTTTCCTGTCTAAAGAGTGAGCGTTTGGCAACTTGACTCACGTGTAACTGCACCTGCACTACACTCATTTGTGGCTGTCGTTCAGTAGTCACGAATTTTGCTAATTTCAGTTTGATGCTCTGCTCCATTGTCAGGTGTCCAAGCTATTGTGTAAGTATCATTTTTTTATACCTGCCTGGCTCTTGTTTTGTTCTTTTGTTTAGTGTTCAGACCTACCATAAACTCACTATACTGGGCCTAAATGCTAGTCTTTCATCGGCCCATTGCTGCCGCCACTGAAGGCTATTAGCTCCTCCACAGTCATCAACAGGAGTAGCGTACCGTAGGTGACGTCTTGGCACAGGTGTAGACAAGCTCCACCCTCGCAGTCAATGTTGGGCCGGCCCTGTGTTGTCTTGCCCCGGTTATACGATGGATGTCCCACCCTAGTGTCCGTGTCCCAAAGCTCCGAAATGTGCAGACTGATCTACAGCATCTTTCCACAAGTAATGAATGGGTCTGCCCTGCTTCTGGCACAACATGGACCACCATATTATGCCTGCCGCTTCCGGGTGAATCCATGCTAGATCACAAAGCTGCACAGAGCAGTAACAGAAGACACTGCTGAATTATTTTCCTGTAACACAGTCAAATGAAATAAGCACTAATTTGTGGGTCAGCTTTGGCTGTGGTTGTCATTCGACCCGCTTGACCATGTCAGAGAAAATGATGCTCTGGGGAAACTGAGAACTTCATGGTGGCCGTGACATGTCACTGTCGGGCAGTTTAGGACATCCTGAAAGCTGAACTGACAATGGCATCAGACGGCCATCAGTTTGACTTGGTACAGGACTGCACAACTAGCATGTCTTCCACACATAAGATTTGTCCTTGGTACCACTTTTTTCATCCGAACATTGGAATTCCTTGCACGAGGAGCCTAGGCATACAGAGGGTCCACTGGACAGTACATGGCCTCATATGTGCAAATGGAGTTGGAATTATATCCTTTCTTTGGTTCCATTTTTCCCTCTGAATGAGGTGGTGCTTTATGCGCACACACTTCTCCTTGCGCTTAATATTTCTCCACTCTTCCATCTGCACCACAGACAGAGGTGTTAGGCAAAGGCTGGCCACACACAGACTTGGACGGGATAGGTACCCCCCATACCCCAGGCTTACCACTACAGACAATACTCAGGGCAGACTCACTGGTGATCGCAGCATTCAGACTCAGTGTTTGCCTCACAGAATTGCTGTTCAGCTGAGTTGAGCCCCATCAGGGCCATCCTGAAGTGATCAGCTCACTAATCACTAAACGACCCGTCTCTGTCCAGGTGCATAACTTATGGGGCCTCCTCCTGCTTCCACTATTTTTTTGTCTGTCTTGGGGACGCATCCTGAAGGTTACTCCAAATGACAAAGCACAGAGAAAAATAAAGTTCGTTCAAGGCCAAATTTTCATTCATAGGGAGTGAAATTGGAAGCACCTGATTTATTTGACACTGTCCCTGAGAATTCTGTCCCTCGTCCTCCCCTTGTAGCACTGTGTGGGGCTAAGCACACAAGATGTGATGACATGACCAACATTCGTTCTTTGTCTTTCAGATCAGCAGATCCCTTGCACAAGGAAGGGTTTACATTGTCTTGTGTTTGTTTAATAGTGTGGATAAGACATCAGTGATATTGTCACCATACCTATTGAGGCACTTTAACAGGATAAAAGAGGCAGATGAATCTTTTCTCGGCCCTGTGTTTGGGATGTTTCTTCCAGTCACTATTTCTAATGTCTATGTGGTGTTGAAAATGGTCTGCATCCTCTTCCTGTATGGTAGTGCCTTCAAATTCACTTGCTACATGTGACAAATAGGTTTTTGGCCTTGCAGAAGCCTAGTATTGTGGCTCATCAGAATTCAGATGATCCCTTTACTGAACTACAATCTAGAGTGGGGAGTCATTTGTAGTAAAGTATCTCAGGTACTGTATCAACACCAAGGTGAAAAAATCAACTAATGCTGCAGTGTGAAAATGGCTCTAGATGTGTGTGGTCGGCATGTGCTGCAGTCATACCGTATTGTGTGTAATAAAAACTCCTGTGGCTATTCCATTACTAAACCAGGGACGAAATGAAATGGATTATATACTGTACTTGCTTTTGGAAAACTAGATCTTACTGTTGAGAGCGTTTAGTCTACCTTTCACTAAAAAAGCAAAGTGATTATAATTTAAAACTGACAGAGATGGCCTGACAAGCATTATGAAGCAGGGCAAGATAAGCTCATGACTGTATATTTACAGTACAATACCAGTTCAGTACTGTAAAACTGATCTCTGCAACTTGGTACTTGGGATGCAGATTTATGTGAACTCCATCATGCATTTATGTAAAGCCAGTGTTCATGCTAAGCAGTTATAAAAATCTTATAGAAAATGTAAATATGTAATAAATCATGCCTGTATGTGTGTAACTGAGTGCTGTCACACATATGTGCAGGGGTGCTACTGACTGTGGGGCATCATTGACCCAGATCCCCCAACACTGAAGTCTGGTCACACCAAACCATGCAGCCAATTAGGAATGCTTGCCTGAACCAGGAGGATCACAGTGAAGGGTGTAGGGGGGCAGGGGCGCTGGGTCTACCCTCCGAGTCAGCTCACACTGGCCTTAGCATTATGTCACAGAATTTGGTACAAGTGAGACGAATTGAGGACCTGGGCCAACCTGCATATCCCAGACACACCACACTGCCTCACCATCACCACCAGCCCCACAATGCACCATACTGTCACTGTCTCCATGAGACTCCTTACAGCAACACATCACACTGAACCACTGCTGCATTTGTACAACATGAGCTGTGCCAACACCATCACACCGCGTCTTCATCACAATTTTAAAAATCTCCAAATATTCCTTATAACATCAGATCACACATAAATGCCAATGTCTGCTGCTACAACATGAGGAAGTATTCAAACAGTTTGCAGTCTAGTCATATACCAAGTAGGAGGACTATGGATCTTCTAAGAGCATAAGAATACCTTCCCAGTGAAGGTATCACTGTCACTGCCCCTGCTTGTCCATAGCTGACATAGTATTCTTGAAAGTATTAGTCTGACTTTTCCTTCACGTGCACAACAGCGAAAGATCGTGAGTTACACAACATATCGTTGTAACGTTTGTTGTTCTGGTGGTGTCTGATCTCTTCTAAACCTACAACAGACAAGGGGTTATCACCAAACCCTGAGGAGGAGTAGCCCATCCTCCTCCTTTGGCAGGTTTCTAAGGTTTACTAACAATCAACTAATTGGGTGGGGAAAAAACTCTGCCTGGGCAAAAAACCAATTACCCTCTGTCTGGAGGTTATGAAGTCATGGAGTCGTGTGAGGCAGGCAAGAGCCTTGGCCAGTTCAAAGATGGTCTTGGCTCTGGCTTCGCCTGCTTGGTGCAGCTTCCTCAGACTTGACACTTTAGGAGCAATTTATTGCAGTACTTTTCATGCACAATGAAGGTGCTACAGCTGTTCTTAACAGCGGCTGTGTCAATGTGCTCCCCTCACAGATCACTGTGCATGGTGTGGAGGCTAGTGGCAGCTGTGCCACACTTCCTTAGCCGTATCCATAACGGATTGATGGGCACATTTTTTTTTTTCCAACCTTGGACTGATTTTCATTTTGTACTTTAGAAGTGTACCCTCAAAACAATAATAACAAGACTAAAGTCACCAGTATTAACAAAACCAAAACTGTTTTGTCATCCCCAATATTGTCCATCACCCCAGCAATGCCGTCACTGCCTCATGGTACTTGTAGGCTTCACTATCTTAACAGTTATGTCTGTCTGTCATGCCTTCAGTTTCATTAACCTATAACTGTCATATCTACAATACTACCAGAAAAAAAGTTATTAAGAACTATCGTGTATTATTATGACAGTATCTGTACCCACTGTACTTTGCTGTATTTCCCAAAAATCAATTTATCATGAAAACGGTTGCAAAAGTGAATTAGATGATAGCAACCATGGAGAACAATGAACTATATTAAAAACAAACGGATACATGAAAGAGGCTTAGCAGATTTACTGTAGTATGGGTATTCTTGATGCTCAGGCCGTCAATGTGATATAAAGTGAAGGAAGGACGAAGTTACCAACAAAAACATACTTTCATTATTCCTTACTTGGTCTTCTCCACAAATGCAATCAGCTGAATGTACGAATATGTAAACAATACCATTATTATGAACTGGCAGCATGTTGGACACGAGTCAACAGTAAACAGCAACAAACAAGAAGCCACAGACACACAGCAACAAACAACTGTACATAACAAACATAACTGGCACAACATTCCCACAGCACAAGACCGCTTGCACATTCCTGCAGCCAGACAAGGCAGCTGTGGTGATGGGAGTGGCCAAGGTAGCGCTGGGCGAGGTGGTGGCAGGCTAGGTGGTGTGGGCGGGCTGGTGGTGGCAGGGTGCGCAGGGTGAGGCTAGCGGTGGCTGTGGTGGCGGAGATGGGAGGGGTACCGGGACAGGCGGGGGTAGCGATGCAGGTAGGGGTAGTCTGGGTAGCATAGGGGACAGTCCTCCCAGGGATGGTAGTGGTGGTGGTAGTAGTAGTACCTGCACAACAACGGCATAATCATCAGCAAAGTACATTTTCTATCATCATCATCATTTTACAACCCTCCTATCATCAAAATCATCATTTTACAACCCTCCTATCATCATCATTTTACAACCCTCCTATCATCATCATCATCATTTTACAACCCTATCCCAACTCTCACATACATAGCACGGCAGTGTAACCTCTTTCAAAACACTGATCATAAAAACCAATTCCTGCACTGTATAAGTTATAAAGCTCCTTGTACTGGTGGGGAGTAGTGCTGCCTGAACTTTCTGTCCATATTTCCATTTCTCTGTACCATTAGCTTTACACTGCCTCTTACACCACACATAACCCTTGAAATAGAGAGTTAACATGCTTTCCCTTCTACCACCACATCCTCAGGAACAATTCAGGGATAAAAGGTAGCTAGGGAATCAGCTTGGATTCATGTCTGTACTGGGATAACTTCACATATCCCTTCAGTGGAGATCAGCCTAAATTTTCGACATGTAAACTCTAAATACCGCCTAGAAACTGACTGCCAGTGGATCAGAATTAACGGCTCAGACGTACAGAAATGACAATGATTAGGTGGATGTGCAGTGCGTCCCTGCGTCCAAGGCCTGGAGGGGATGGGTTTAAAATGGAAGAGTTGAGAGGTAGGATGGGACTGGAGTGTATTGGTGTTGTGATGAGGAGAGGTAGATTGAGGTGGTTTGGACATGTGGAGAGGATGGGGGATGATAATTGGGTGAGGAAGGTGAGAAGTGTTAATATTGGGGGTGGGGTTATGAGGGGTAGACCGAGAAAGACATGGGACGAGGTCATTAAGTGTGACCTTAGGGTTAGGGGACTGAACAGGGAGGCTGCAATGGATCGTGCAGCGTGGAGAGCCGCCATTAGGTGACCAAGGCCGACACATGCAAGCATGTTGGAGCCTTTAAAAACGAAAACGATGTGGATGTAATAGGAAGCGTTAGGAGAATCACACTGAGGTGGTTTGGCCATGTGGAGAGGATGGAGTGCGAAAGACTGACGAGAAGAGTGTATGTGAGTGAGGTGGAGGTGGGCAGAGGGAGGGGGAGGCCAAGGATGAGATGGAAGGATGGAGTGGAGAGGTATATGAGAGAGGGGGGTGTGAGCTGGGAGCAGGGCAATGAAATGGCGGGGGACAGGGTGACATGGAGGCAATTTGTTTGTGGCCACCCCTTACGGGATTAAGGCGTCTGGCGATAGATATATAGAATTAGAGTAACTTGCCACTACTAACCTTCTGGGTATGTACAGGTCGTCCAGGGAGTCGTCATCAGAGTCGTAGAAGCGACGGGTGGTGGGCGTCAGGGGTCGTCTTGGGGGAGGGGAGGGTCGTACTATTTATATCAGTAATTTATTGTCATTTTCCTATTATTATTTATATCTGTAACTATAGCTCTGATAAACCTAACTGTAGCTCTAATAAACCTAACTATGGCTGATAAACTAACTATGGCTGATTAACTACAGCTCTGATAAACCTAACTATAGCTGATAAACCTAACATACTATAGCTCTAATAACCTTAACTATAGCTGATAAACCTAACTATAGCTGATAAACCTAACTATAGCTCTGGTAAACCTAACTATAGCTCTGATAAACCTAACTATAGCTCCAATAAACCTAACTATAGCTCCAATAAACCTAACTATAGCTCCAATAAACCTAACTATAGCTCTGATAAACCTAACTATAGCTCTGGTAAACCTAACTATAGCTCTGATAAACCTAACTATAGCTCCAATAAACCTAACTATAGCTCTGATAAACCTAACTATAGCTCTAATAATCCTAACTATAGCTCCAATAAACCTAACTATAGCTCTGATAAACCTAACTATAGCTCTAATAATCCTAACTATAGCTCTAGTAAACCTAACTATAGCTCTAGTAAACCTAACTATAGCTGATAAACCTACTGGATTATAAAAGGGCTTCCCTAAGTTTAAAAAAAAATAATAAAAACACTTAGGTAGTGACAAGGGAAACTATGAAGGATATCACTACAGAACAGCCTACGTCCTACCTGGCAGACCTAGGGCGTGGTCTGGTCATGGCGGGAGGGGCCGAGGCGTGGCTGGGGGGTGGCGATGGGGACCGTGAGAGGGACCTGGAGGGGGATTTCGGCTCGTCCTCGTCCCCTGACTCCTCGTCCTCGTGATGCAGCTTCCTGGCGGGGCGGGAGGTGGGGGGGTCGAGCCTGTCGGGCGGGGCGGAGGTGGGCCGGCGCTGTGGGGAGAGTGACCGTGCACGCCGGGAGCTGTGGTGACCCCCCTCGTCTGAAATATAAACGCCAGGTCACAAACTACACGAAGAGGGAATGGTTAAGGGTCAGGCAAAAATGTAGTAATTCGATTTCGAGAGCAAGTGGCTGAGGTTCAAGACCAAAGGGTAAACTAAGCGAAGAATTAAACCAGCTACTGCATGAAATAATACACATACTTTTCAACATGGTACTTTCTCTCACGGCACCTGTTATATCTTTCTCATGATACGTCCTTCACTATAAAATACCATCATCCTTCCCGCTCCCATCATCTAAGGCGAACAGAAACCACTGAATGTAACAGAAAACCAGAAAATGTAATAGAAAACCAGAAAATGTAATAGAAAACCAGAAAATGTAATAGAAAACCAGAAAATGTAATAGAAAACCAGGAAAAGTAATAGAAAACCAGAGAATAGAAAACCAGAAAATATAATAGAAAATCAGAAAACATAATAGAAAACCAGATGTAACAGAAAACCAAAAAATGTAACAGAAAACGAGAAAATGTAATAGAAAACCAGAGAATGTAACAAAAAAACAGGAAATGTAACAGAAAACCAAGAAAAGTAATAGAAAACCAGAAAATGTAATAGAAAATGAGAAAATGTAACAGAAAACCAGAAAATGTAATAGAAAACCAGAGAATGTAATAGAAAACCAGAGAATGTAATAGAAAACCAAAAATGTAATAAAAAAACAAAAAATGTAATAGAAAACCAAAAAATGTAATAGAAAACCAAAAAATGTAACAGAAAACGAGAAAATGTAATAGAAAACCAGGAAATATAATAGAAAACCAGGAAATATAATAGAAAACCGGGAAAAGTAATAGAAAATCAGGAAAAGTAATAGAAAACCAGAGAATGTAACAGAAAACCAGAAAATGTAACAGAAAACCAGAGAATATAATAGAAAACCAGAGAATATAATAGAAAACGAAAGAATATGGCATACTTAGCAGCGCACCAGGTATAACTAATTTATTTCACCAACTCACAGGATACACTGAAAAAGTTGCTTCCTATATACAGTGTTGTTCCATCTATGAACTGGTTGCAAAGGGGATGCTGCAACCCTCATCATGTATACCTATCCTTCCAAACATCAACACCTCGCTCGCAAGTGTGTGTGTGTGTGTGTGTGTGTGTGTGTGTGTGTGTGTGTGAATTTTAGCCAGCAGAGGAAAGGCACATGTAAAAAATTAGGTGAAATATAAGGCGTATTTTGCCCCTACTGTAACTGTGGACCAACTGACCATGGTGTATCTTTCTCAGGGTAATAAGAGATGCAATACAAAGGGTGTACTTCCTCATTCACCAGTTCCGCGCCTAGTTACATTTCGGTGGTTACTGTTTTTTTTCCTTTGGGTACTGTGTTTACTGCTACATGCACTTTTTTTTACACACATACACACACACACACAGAAAGAGAGAGAGAGAGAGAGAGAGAGAGAGAGAGAGAATAATACTACCACAAATCTAACAACCATTCGCAGCTTTCTCTTTTCACGTGGTATCTGGATTAAAATTTCTCGCTAAAAATCTACAGTCTATCTATCTATCTATTGCCAGGCACCTTAATCCCGTAAGGGGTGGCCACAAACAAATCACCTCCATGTCGCCCTGTCCCCCGCCATTTCCCTGCCCTAAAGTCAACACATAAAGGGACTCAGTACTTCATCTCGCTAGTTTCTACCCAATTTATTTCCGTGGGCAAAATTAAACTTCGTATCTTTTCAAAATCGCCACCGAAGATGCCGTTACTATCCAAAACTGTATAAAATTAACAGCAGATTTTGCCAAGTTTTTTTTTTTTTATGCAAGGAAGAAGGAACCAAAGGCCAGGAGCCCACAAACCGTTCCCTCCAAGAAAAAACGAACAATGACAATACAAAATTCATGATGCCGCCCCCGTACCGTGCAAATCACTGTCGATCTCTGCCAGGTAGCGTTTGCGTGGACGAAGCTTCCTGTGGGCGGGCTGGCGGAGGACTTTGAGGGCGGCGTGGGGATTGTTGACGTGGTAGGCATGGGCGTGGGCGTGCGGCTGGGGCGAGAGCGGGCGGGGGAAGTATCGGTGGTAGGTGCGGCATGTGGTGCACGACTCTGCCCCGTGCTCCCCGTCACAGTGTGGGCACCGCTCTATAACACCACCAATTCAACAGCGTCATGTCATCGTTAATTTGGGAATTTTGTGGACATGGTACGAGCCTAGTGCCACCTCATTTTTTGAAGAACTATTACTTGAGAAAATATTTTATGCTTACATTGCAAAATATGTATGCATATAGCATCCGAGGGCTCGTTGAGAATTCTTGCTTATGGAGTGCCATTCTGGGATGGGTGACTGATCACTCGCCCTCAATATCTGGAGAAGGTAGCTATGCCCCGAGCACCTACGTTCGTGATGGGGCAATGACAGACTGGATGATGGCTAGTTGAGGCATTTTCCTTCAGTTTTACTTCTCTCTCCTCTCTGTTTGGACCCGTGAGTCATAGTTTTATCACCACAATGGGCAAACATACTGACTGCAATCCACAGTGTTTTATGTTAGCTCTATTAAATGGTTTTTGTAAGCAACTACAAACACTTTTTAACTGAAACTACACACAGTCCACATCTGGAGGTCAATGGAGTTGTATTTTGAATATTTGAATTGAATTCAGGTGGCGCTAGGTTCGCATCCTCGGTCTTAGGAACTAAAATTTTATTATTGATTTTGTTGACACTGATAAAACTAGTAATACTATTAATATTGATTTTGTAATTTATTTACTCTTAAATTTTACTGGCTATTTTAGTTATTTTCTCTTTCACCTGAATAAACTAATTGGTAATTTTGTGTTGGTTAAAGATTATTATTATTATTATTATTATTATTATAATTTGCATCCCCTTCCCGCTCTGTAACCCCTGAGCCTCGGTTGGCCAGGATTTGAAGCCCGTGTTTCCCGCCAAAAATATATACAGTAGGCTCGCACAGTGCGCGAGAGACTGGGCGGTCCACGACCTCGTGCACTGGGAATTCGCGTACTAGGAATACATAATCTTATGGGAATAATTACATATGGGTGGTACCCCCTCATACCTGGACATTTGTTGGCCCTTAGAGACATAATAAAGGTCATATTTTTCAGATACTGTACTACAGATATAGCTACAATAACAAAAATATGGGTAGTCACCTTAACAACAGTAGACAACAGGCCTGATGGACTTAAACAACAGGGGTTCTGAGGCGCGGCAATGCACTTACAGTGCCCCCGCCACCACCCTGGCCGCACCATGCTTGTTTAACGGTTGCCAATGTTGTATTATTCCAGGCTTTGACGAAGAAATTTACGGCCTGTTGAATGATACATTTCCTCCAGAATGCAGCAACAGTCATTATGGTGGGGGTTGCAGGTATGTCAGGTGAAGCAGGTGAGTCAGGTGGGGCTGTGGAGGTGGAGAGGGAGGCGGCTGGTGAGTCTGGTGGGGCAGTGGAGGACGGCGGTGGGCGAGTCAGGGGAGGTGGTGAGGGGAGGATCCTCCCTCTCCTCCTCGCTACTGCTCACATTTTCGGCAATTTCCTTCATCTCTTCTTGCTTGTTTGTTTCATTCCTCATCTTGTTATGGTCATATTGGCAGTATAACAACTTGGTATTCATGAAATAAACATCATTATTATAGAAACTGGGTATCTATTCTAACTTACTGTTATTGCCGAAAACGTTATTATTGAAGCTCTTATTGGCGATATCTTATTGTAGACTCCTCTTGAGCACCTTCCCCATGAGCCTCTAGGTCACTATTGGCGCATTGTGTGTGTGGGGGGGGTCGCGTACTGATGGAAAATGGCGTTTTTAAGCCACTTCTTGCCTCTACCTCGTGTTTTGTGGGGTAAACTCGCGCATTCAAGGTTTTTCGTTATGATTTTTGGTCACTCGCGCACAATGCGATTCGCGCACTGTGATGTCGCGCATTGTGCGAGCCTACTGTACTCAGTTTAACGTTTTTGTTTTTTTTTCAATACAATCTGCGCTAAATGGAATACATTTATACATTCGATTGGAATGAACTAAATATACTGTGGAGTCATATTCAATTTTCCATTTCAAATTACTGATGGATGAAAAACGTAGACAACATGGAGCATCCATATACCTTGCGTCTCGGCGAATCTGTTTATAGCCAGACGCCTTAATCTGAAAACTGCCTTCTTGTCGGCCTGTCCTGTCATCAGGCATCCCTCCCTCCATCCCACACCTCACACATAAACCTCTTCACTTCGTCTCTCCACCTCATCCTCGGTCTACTCCTCCCTCTCCACCTCATCCTCGGTCTCCCCCTCTCCCTCCACCTCATCCTCGGTCTACTCCTCCCCTGCCACCTCTCTCACATACACTCTTCAAGCCAATTAATCCATTTGCTCCACCTTACCAACCATCTCACTGTACTATTAACATCCACATCACCACCACAACGCTCCTGTCTGTCCCTCTCCACGTGCTCCACTCAACTACCTCGCGTCCACTCCTCTCTTACTGTTGACTTGTGTCCTTCCAGCAAAATCCAAGCATCTCTTCTGTGTGTGTGTGTGTGTGTGTGTGTGTGTGTGTGTGTGTGTGTGTGTGAATTTACAGCACTCGGCTTCTTTACTGTCATGCTCACTTTCTCTCTCTCTCTCTCTCTTCCTGTGTATTATGAAGCATGTAAAAATACGGTCTCTCTCTCTCTCTCTCTCTCTCTCTCGCTCTCTCTTTTCCTGCGTATTATGAAGCATGTAAAAATACGGTTGGTCTCTCTCTCTCTCTCTCTTCCTGCTTATTATGAAGCATGTAAAAATACGGTCTCTCTCTCTCCGCGTATTATGAAGCATGTAAATACGCATTGCAAGGAGCATCCAGAAAGTGCGTTCATCCGTTGTTTTCAAATTCAAATGACGTCATCTTTAACGACCCTCAATCCTTCCAAGTTTAAATTCAAATCAGATCAAGACTGTTTTTGACCCTGCTATGTGGCCTTATCCTTGACCTTCTCTGTCCAAATTCGAATTATTTTATCTCCGTCAGACGTACCACCCTGCCACCTCTCTCTCTCTCTCTCTCTCTCTCTCTAATGCAAGGAGGAAGGAACCGAGGACGAGAAGACAGCAAAATTGTTCCCTCAAAAAAAAAAAAAAAAAAAAAAAAAAAAAAGCCAAATTCAAGACCTGTTCAATCCGACGAGGAGGAGAAGGTGGACGAGGAGAAGGGGGAGGACGAGGAGGAGGAGGAAGAGGGTGATGATGATGATGATGATGACGAGGAGGAGGAGGAGGAGAAAGGTGATAATGATAATGATGATGATGATGAGGAGGAGGAGGAGAAGCAGAATGATAATGACGATGATGATAATGACAGGGAAGACGAGGAGAAGAAGGGTGATAATGATGATGACAATGACGACGTTAATGATGATGATGATGACGAAGATGATGATGATGATGATGATGGCCTGGGCTGGTCTGGGTTAGGTCTTCCCCTCACCACCGCTTCCACGAAATCAGACAAGAGTATCGCGTGTGTGGCCGCAGGAAATCGGAATTTACCCAGACCTACAGTATGGCGCACTCCTCTCCTGTCTATAATTCATTTTGGCGCGAAGGACTATGAAATTGCAGAATCGTGTCTCAGGCCTCTTGTTCTTTTTGTATATATATATAAAAGAATTTAATGTGTCTTGTTTTTGTATAAAGAAATAAAATCAACTCTTTTTTTATTTCTATGTAAACAAAAAGAAGCAATTTATATCTCTTGTTCCATCTGTATAAAGAAAGAGAATCGCCATGTACGTTCTTCTTTCCATAACCACACACACACACACACACACACACACACACACACACACAATCGTCTCGTGTTCTTTTCGTAAAAACAAGTAAAAAGTAAAATCAATTCCTGCCTCCTGCTCTTAAAAAAAAATCAAAATCAAAATCGAAAACTTATATTACGAGGGAAAAATAATCATATTTATTGTTGTTGGCGATTTCCCACGTCATCTGTTCTTGAAAATATAAATGAGAGTTACGAGAATCGGAAAGTACTCGAATGTTTACAAATTGAAACTAAGGGCGGGAACTGACGCGGGATGTACTGAATACTTATCTCTTATTAATACATTTATAAGAACATATTTGGGCTGACATTCCTACCATTTAAAAATACGAATTAAATTTCAAACAATATCCTTTGGCTTTTAGTACAGCTGTGATCGAAAGAAAGTATACTTGTGCAAATAGCTCATCCGATCGTGCAAATAACGATCTACGCAGTAAAAAGAATATACTGTTTTACACATACATATCCAGGCAACTCAAGCCAAGAAATTACTCACACACACACACACACACGATGGAGGTCAGTGAGGGAGGGAGACGTTATGTATGCTTCCCCAGAGAGTGCGTGCCTCCATCATTACCCAGCCACTCCCCTCCCGACACACCAACGCAACAAAAACGCACCGCCGCGCCGCACCCTTCCACCTGGCCACACCTGTTCTTAATTTATTTTCCCCTTGTAAATATATTCAGGGAAACGCGTTCTTGTAGTTTATTTTTCCACTGGTCTATTAGTTACCGGAAATTCATGCATTTATGTGGATCAAAAGAACGTGTGTGTGTGTGTGTGCGTGTGTGTGTGTGTCAGCATATACGACCATACATACCAACTACTCACCCTACCCACCCACACTCACCCATCCATCCTGCCCCACCACATCCATCCAACCACCCTGCCCACCCACACCCACCTACTCACCTTGCCCCACCACATCCATCCACCCACACTCACCTACCCATCCTACCCCACCATATCCATCCACCCACCCTGCCCACCCACACCCACCTACCCATCCTACCCCACCACATCCATCCACCCACCCTGCCCACCCACACTCACCTACCCATCCTACCCCACCACATCCATCCACCCACCCTGCCCACCCACACCCACCTACCCATCTTGCCCCACCACATCCACCCACCCTACCCACCCACACTCACCTACCCATCCTGTCCCACCACATCCATCCACCCACCCCACCAACCCACCTCGTTCCCCAACCAACCCCACCAATCCGTCCACTCACCCACTAGCTAATACTGATGACTCGAAGTTTTTTTTAAAAAAAAAACTCTACGGTAATTGATCACCATATTTCCACCATCATGCCTTCATATTTCCCCTTAACTTCCATTGCAGACAGACAGACAGACAGACAGACAGACACACTTTCAAAAAATACAGATCAGATTTACACTTCCTCATTAGTCGAACTTTGACCTTATCCTGTGCCCTTGACCTCTGGCCGCTCGTTCTCAAACTCTTTCGTTCTTGCATTATCCTCAACCTTTCCAACAAATTTTTCTATATCGGAAAAAACTATTCAAACTGACCTTGCTAGATTCAACTTTGACCTGCCTCTATGACCCTAACCTTTCGCTGCTCGTTCTCAAAATCAAACTCTTTCATTCTTGCATTACCCTCAACCCTTCCAACAAATTTTTCTATATCGGAAAACAATTCAAATTGATCCTGCTAGATCCAACTCTGACCTGCCTCTATGACCTTGACCTTTAACCTAGTGCTCGAAAAAAAACAATAATCATGCCCTTGGCTGTCCCTTAACCTTTCCACCGACTTTGGTTAAAATAGGATAACAACTGTTCGAATTATTTTGCTTACACACACACACGGGTTTAAGACACGGGACAGTACGAGGATGACTCATTCCTGTAAAGATACAATTAGGTAAGAATACGCGTGCACACACACACACATCCACCCTCCCCACACACACACCCACAAACAAACATCCACCTACCCACCCACCCACACACACACCCACAAACAAACATCCACCTACCCACCCACCCACACACACACACATAAACACCTACATCCACCCCCCCACATCCATCCCCCCCCCCACACACACACACACCGACCCACACACACACACACACAAACTCTCTCTCACTCTTTCCCTCTCTGTCTCTGTCTGTCTGTCTGTCTGTCTCTGTCTCTGTCTCTCTCTCTCTCTCTCTCTCTCTCTCTCTCTCTCTTGATTCGTTGGGTGTGTAATAAAACATACAGTACACAGTCAAAAAATAATAATAATAATAATAACAATAATAATAAGCCAATAAGGTACAAACTGACCTGGATCGATGAGAGTGACATGTGCGTTGTGAGCCAGGTCATCTCTGTGTCGCCTCCTGGGGTGGGTGTAGCCGCCTCCACCTCCACCCTCATCCACATCACCCCTCACTCCACCCCTCCTGCTGCCACGCCCGTACCTGACATAGAGCAAAGGAAATTAGAGGAGAAGAGCACAGAGCAGAGTAAGGCAAGGCAGAGTAGAGTACAGTAAAGCAGAGAAAGGCAAAGCAGAGCAGACAGATGAGAGAAGAGCAGAAATCAGAGTACAGTAAAGCAGAACAGGGCAGAGAGATGAGCAAAGAGCAGAAATTAGAGTATGGTAAAGCAGAGCAAAGCAGAACAGGGCAGACAGATGAGAGAAGAGTAGAAATTACAGTACGGTAAAGCAGAGCAAAGCAGAACAGGGCAGACAGATGAGAGAGGAGCAGAAATTATCCAGGAAAAGAGTGTGCTATGTTACCCAATTCCATCCACTGGCGTCTTTTACTCTACAGTTTTAACACTGCCAGACGATTTTAGTCAACTTAAAGGAGCATTATCGAACTGCAATTCTTACTACAGCCTCAATTAATCCCTCCACCCCTACAAACCCCTCCTAAGCTGAATAAAATCGTCTGGTGGTGGCGTGATTAAAAGGGAGTGATTTAGTAACCTGCTGGAGAGGGAGGTGCGGGGCAGGTCAGCGAGGTTGCCAGCGCTTCGGGACAGGTACCGGCTTGGGATGCCCATGTACCTGCAACACAACGCACTATGGTTAGGTTAGATTGGGTTAGTGGGTTGGGTTGGGGTGGTTGGTTGGGTCTGGTTAGGTTAGGCTGGGTTGTGGTAGGTTTAGTTAGGTTGCAGTTATCCCCACATACCTGCAACACCACACAGCATGGGTTAGTTGGTTGGGTTGGGTTGGGTTGGGCTGGTGGGTTGGGTTTAGATTAGGTTAGGCTGGGTTGTGGTAGGTTTAGTTAGGTTGCAGTTATCCACACATATCTGCAACACACACACAGCGGTTAGATTGGACTGGGTATGGTAGTTGGGTTGGGTTTGGATTACCTTAGACTGGGTTGTGGTAGGTTTAGTTAGGTTGAAGTTATCCCCACATACCTGCAACACAACGCACTATGGTACGTTAGATTGGGTATGGTAGTTAGGCTGGGTTTGGTTAAGTTAGACTAGGTTGTACTAGGTTTAGTTAGGTTGAAGTTATCCCAGCATATCTGCACCACAACGCAACAAGTCAGGTTGGGTTGGGTTAGGCTGCGTTAGATCAGGTTAGGTTAGGCAAGGTTTGGTTTCTGTTAGGCTGGGTTGTGGTAGGTTTAGTTAGGCTGGGTGAAGGTCTCCCCACCTGCACCACAACGCAACAAGTCAGGTTGGGTTGGGTTAGGTTAAGTTAGGTTAGGCTAGGTTTGGTTTGTTCTGGATTGGCTGGGTTGCACTAGGACGGGTTTGTTTATGTTACAATAGGCAGACCCACATACCTACGACACAGCACAACAGGGCTAGGTTGGGTTCGCCTGGGCTATGTTGGTGTGTAGAAAAAAAAGGGGGGGGGGGCTCTTATTAATTTACCCGTGTAGACTTATTTACTGATAATACAAAAACCAAACCTAACATGGCCGGGGACAGGGCGATGTGGAGGCGATTTGTTTGTAGCCACTCCTTACGGGATTAAGGCGTCTGGCAATAGATAGATAGACAGACAAACCAAGCATCTCCTAACCTAGCTGTGAAGCCCACTCATTACTAGCTCTGGCATTCTTCGACCCTAATTTTGATAAAGAAGAACAAAATACTTCTATGGCATATACTCATAGCAAATAAGTTCACTCTGTCCTCCGTCCTCTCACCCACTCCGGCAGCAGAACAAGGTTTCCTCGTCCTTTATTTTATTTATTTTTTACTGCTCTTTGACACCAAGCGGACGCACCCACATCACCATTACACGCACCATAGTTTTCAGGGATTAAGTCGCACCCAGAGTTTTGTTACGGGAGAAATGGAGATCCAGTTTTTCGTACCTGGTGTTTCGTGTGGGCGAGGCAGGGATGCGGGAGAGGAGGTCATCGTCTGGCCTGCGGTACACAAAGCGCGGTTTTGGCCCCTCGTCCCTTGTACCACCACCTGGAGAGAGAGGGAAGGCAGAAGTGCAGGGTCGTTCAGGTACAAGAGGAAAAGGTGTGGGTACAAGGGGAACAGATGCGGGTACAAGGGGAACAGGTGCAGGTACAAGGGGAACAGGTGTGGGTACAAGGGGAACAGGTGTGGGTACAAGGGGAACAGGGTACAAGGGTTACAGGTACAGGAATTACAGGCGTAGGTACAAAGGGCACAAGTACAAATATAGGTACCACAATTAAAGTTACAAGGACAAGAGTTACAAGTACAGCACAGGTACAAAAGCAAGAGTTTCAGGATTACAAGTAGGAGGGGAGAGGTAACCTGCAATGATGTACAGATCTGTGGTACACTGGAAGGGGAGGGGCAGCAGGGAAGAAAGACCCCTGGACATCATTTACTCTGTGCCCCAAGTCTATTATCTGTGTCAGTGTGGTACAGAAAGAGGTGGTTTGGCAGAGATACCCACTACACAAAATTCTAAGCTGTGGTGGTGGAGGTGTAAGCAAAATAAGCTTCATTTTAATCATAAGCTGTGTGTGTGGGAAATGGCACAGGAAAAGGTGGGTGGGTGGAGAAATATAGTGTGTATAAACTGCGGTGAATTACAAGCTGAGGTGGAAGGGAGAACTACAGCTTTGGAAATTAATAAGCTTGGCCTTCATCAGAACCCTATTACTGTATATGCATCAAGCTGAATTAAAAGGTGGCTTGGTGAATGAATTATAGTGTTTACAAGCTTACTTTCTGGGGCGTGTGGGAGGAGGGTAAGTGTGTGTGTGTGTGTGTGTGTGTGTGTGTGTGTGTGTGTGTGTGTGTGTGTGTGTGTGAGAGAGAGAGAGAGAGAGAGAGAGACCCATCTGTATGTGAAAGACCCACCTGTGTGTGTGTGTGTGTGTGTGTGTGTGTGTGTGTGTGTGTGTGAGAGAGAGAGAGAGAGAGAGAGAGACCCATCTGTATGTGAAAGACCCACCTGTGTGTGTGTGTGTGTGTGTGTGTGTGTGTGTGTGAGAGAGAGAGAGAGAGAGAGAGAGAGAGAGAGAGAGAAAGAGAGAGAGAGAGAGAGAGAGAAAGAGAGAGAGAGAGAGAGCCATCTGTATGTGAAAGACCCACCTATGTGTGTGTGTGTGTGTGTGTGTGTGAGAGAGAGAGACCCACCTCTCCTGGGACTTGTGTTTTCATGAGCGTGTGTGGTGGTGGTGGGGGGAGGTGGCGGGGCGTCCTCCTCTTGTCCACTGCTCCCGCCCCCCACACCACTCTCTCCTTTCCTTCCCTCATCCGGAGACCCGCTACGGAATACAGCCTGGGGGGGGGGGAAGAGAACAGTCACTACAACGCCCCTAGCATCACAGTCTGGCCACCTACTCAGCATCAATCTCCACCTCTCCAGCCCTGACAGCCTGCCAATCAAGACGTTGCAAGGTCTATGGAAGTTACTGCAATGTGACTTTACCTCAGAAGCCTTTGCATATCCGGCCGTGAGTCTGTGTCCACCGGGGTATTTTTTTTTTTTTTGGGGGGTCTGTGTTGGTTTTCATTTAGTTATTATTACGTAAATTGTCATATCTTATTATCTGGTCATATTCTATTTGATGCTGTGTTTGTGTTGTGACTGGCATTGTAGTGTAGGTTAAGTTGTTGTGGTGTTACGCATTTTTTCATTATGATATTATTTTAAACTCATTCGTTTTTATTTCATTCTTGTGTGTGCGTGTGTGTGTGTGTATGTGTGTGTGTGTGTGTGTGTGTGTGTGTGTGTGTGTGTGTGTGTGTGTGTGTGTGTGTGTGTGTGTGTGTGTGTGTGTGTGTGTGTGTGTGTGTGTGTGTGTGTGTGTGTGTGTGTGTGTGTGTGTGTTTGGTACATGAGTTTTCCGTTTATTCCAAAACCAGTATGAATATGAACTAAACCACCCATGATCCATCAGGTATTACACAGGACATGAGTTACAATAGAGAATTATAATTATGTATGGAGGCGATCTGCTGTTCCCTCACCCATCAACAAAGTGTAAAGGTAAGAGAGATGTCCCTGACCATATTATCTATCTTCCTATTGCCAGACGCCTTCATCCCGTAAGGGCTGGCCACAAACAAACAGCCTCCATGTCGCCCTGTCCCCCGCATTTCACTGCCCTGCTCCCAGCTCACACCTCCCTCTCTCATATACCTCTCCACTCCATCCCTCTAGCTCATCCTCCCCCTCCCTCTCTCCCCCTCCACCTCACTCACATACACTCTCCACGTCAGTCACTCACTCTCCATCCTCTCCACATGGCCAAACCACCTCAGTGTGTTTCTCCAAACGCTTCCTATCACATCCACATCCACACCACAACGCTCCTTCACTTCCTCATTTGTCAGTCTGTCTCTCCATGTAACTCCACATGCACCTCACTCACATACACTCTCCTCGTCAGTCTCTCACTCTCCATCCTCTCCACGTGGCCAAACCACCTCAGTGTGTTTCTCCTAACGCTTCCTATCACATCCACATCCACACAACAACGCTCCTTCACTTCCTCATTTGTCAGTCTGTCTCTCCATGTAACTCCACATGCACCTCACTCACATACACTCTCCTCGTCAGTCTCTCACTCTCCATCCTCTCCACGTGGCCAAACCACCTCAGTGTGTTTCTCCTAACGCTTCCCATCACATCCACATCCACACAACAACGCTCCTTCACTTCCTCATTTGTCAGTCTGTCTCTCCATGTAACTCCACATGCACCTCACTCACATACACTCTCCTCGTCAGTCTCTGACCCTCCATCCTCTCCACGTGGCCAAACCACCTCAGTGTGTTTCTCCTAACGCTTCCTATCACATCCACATCCACACAACAACGCTCCTTCACTTCCTCATTTGTCAGTCTGTCTCTCCATGTAACTCCACATGCACCTCACTCACACACGCTCTCCTCGTCAGTCTCTGACCCTCCATCCTCTCCACGTGGCCAAACCACCTCAGTGTGTTTCTCCTAACGCTTCCTATCACATCCACATCCACACAACAACGCTCCTTCACTTCCTCATTTGTCAGTCTGTCTCTCCATGTAACTCCACATGCACCTCACTCACACACGCTCTCCTCGTCAGTCTCTGACCCTCCATCCTCTCCACGTGGCCAAACCACCTCAGTGTGTTTCTCCTAACGCTTCCTATCACATCCACATCCACACAACAACGCTCCTTCACTTCCTCATTTGTCAGTCTGTCTCTCCATGTAACTCCACATGCACCTCACTCACACACGCTCTCCTCGTCAGTCTCTGACCCTCCATCCTCTCCACGTGGCCAAACCACCTCAGTGTGTTTCTCCTAACGCTTCCTATCACATCCACATCCACACAACAACGCTCCTTCACTTCCTCATTTGTCAGTCTGTCTCTCCATGTAACTCCACATGCACCTCACTCACACACGCTCTCCTCGTCAGTCTCTGACCCTCCATCCTCTCCACGTGGCCAAACCACCTCAGTGTGTTTCTCCTAACGCTTCCTATCACATCCACATCCACACAACAACGCTCCTTCACTTCCTCATTTGTCAGTCTGTCTCTCCATGTAACTCCACATGCACCTCACTCACACACGCTCTCCTCGTCAGTCTCTGACCCTCCATCCTCTCCACGTGGCCAAACCACCTCAGTGTGTTTCTCCTAACGCTTCCTATCACATCCACATCCACACAACAACGCTCCTTCACTTCCTCATTTGTCAGTCTGTCTCTCCATGTAACTCCACATGCACCTCACTCACACACGCTCTCCTCGTCAGTCTCTGACCCTCCATCCTCTCCACGTGGCCAAACCACCTCAGTGTGTTTCTCCTAACGCTTCCTATCACATCCACATCCACACAACAACGCTCCTTCACTTCCTCATTTGTCAGTCTGTCTCTCCATGTAACTCCACATGCACCTCACTCACACACGCTCTCCTCGTCAGTCTCTGACCCTCCATCCTCTCCACGTGGCCAAACCACCTCAGTGTGTTTCTCCTAACGCTTCCTATCACATCCACATCCACACAACAACGCTCCTTCACTTCCTCATTTGTCAGTCTGTCTCTCCATGTAACTCCACATGCACCTCACTCACACACGCTCTCCTCGTCAGTCTCTGACCCTCCATCCTCTCCACGTGGCCAAACCACCTCAGTGTGTTTCTCCTAACGCTTCCCATCACATCCACATCCACACAACAACGCTCCTTCACTTCCTCATTTGTCAGTCTGTCTCTCCATGTAACTCCACATGCACCTCACTCACACACGCTCTCCTCGTCAGTCTCTGACCCTCCATCCTCTCCACATGGCCAAACCACCTCAGTGTGTTTCTCCTAACGCTTCCTATCACATCCACATCCACACAACAACGCTCCTTCACTTCCTCATTTGTCAGTCTGTCTCTCCATGTAACTCCACATGCACCTCACTCACACACGCTCTCCTCGTCAGTCTCTGACCCTCCATCCTCTCCACGTGGCCAAACCACCTCAGTGTGTTTCTCCTAACGCTTCCTATCACATCCACATCCACACCACAACCAATAACATGCTGTATATAAAATTCTAACACACACGCAGTCAGTCAGTACATCAATTTGACTTTCACATGCATCACTATCTCCAGACACCTCTTCCTTATCCTCATACTCCTCCAGCATAGGGTAGGCTAATCCAGGCTATCACTCGCCTTCTGAGGGGAACGTCCGCTCCTGCAGTACACCTAAAATGAGCCGATACTGATACACATACTGAGATGCAACACACCTACCCCTGCTCATATTCTCTCTCTCTCTCTCTATACCTACCTACCTATAAGTCAGCTGGCCAGCAACTGAGGCACCACTCACTGATTACGAAGACATTCAAAGCTTACACTGTTTTCCTTGTACGACTTCTGTCTTTTTCCTTTTATGCAAGGAAGAAGGAACCAAAGGCCAGGAGCCCGCAAACTGTTCCAAGAAAACACACACACACACACACACACACACACACACAGGAGAGAGCCAAATTCAAGATCTGTTCATTTCGAGATGCCTGGACACACTGCGTTTAAAAGACTGGAGATCATAGGAAGGAGGAAATACAGACCTGACCTTTTCCTAAAAAATGTAGTGGAGATAAGATACAGAAACAAGGACAACGTATGTGTGCAGAGGGAGGGCTACCAACTGCACGCCTATATCCTGTTTTTTGTATGGAGGCAAAGATGCACTTGACAGGTTGATGATAACTGGCTGAATGCAACATGTCCAAAAAATATTTACTAACCCAAATTTCCCCCTCAGATATTTATTGTCAGTTAATAATGCTAGATTATGAAGCAATGTTGCATTCAGCCAATAATCACCAACCCGTCAAGTGAATCTTCGCCTTGATAAAAAAAAATTGAGTATAGTTGAACCACATCCACTCATCATTCAAGCCCCTGGAATCCTGGCTTCACCTCAGACCTAACCATCTGTGCTTAAATATACTTGTGTTACGTTCTGATTGGCGACGAGCACCTGTTCAGTAAAAATAAGAATAATTCTCTCTCTCTCATACCGCTTTTCCTTACTGTCTCTCCCACTGTAAATATTCATCTCTCTCTCTCTCTCTCTCTCTCTCTCTCTCTCTCTCATACCGCTTTTCCTTACTGTCTCTCCCACTGTAAATATTCCTCTCTCTCTCTCTCTCTCTCATACCGCTTTTCCTTACTGTCTCTCCCACCGTAAATATTCATCTCTCTCTCTCTCTCTCATACCGCTTTTCCTTACTGTCTCTCCCACTGTAAATATTCCTCTCTCTCTCTCTCTCTCTCTCATACCGCTTTTCCTTACTGTCTCTCCCACTGTAAATATTCATCTCTCTCTCTCTCTCTCTCTCTCTCATACCGCTTTTCCTTACTGTCTCTCCCACTGTAAATATTCATCTCTCTCTCTCTCTCTCTCATACCGCTTTTCCTTACTGTCTCTCCCACTGTAAATATTCATCTCTCTCTCTCTCTCTCTCATACCGCTTTTCCTTACTGTCTCTCCCACTGTAAATATTCATCTCTCTCTCTCTCTCTCTCTCCCATCCTCAGTTTTTTACCATGGTTTTTTATTCTCTCTCTCTCTCTCCCTCACCTTGGTGGTCTTGTTGTGTGCGTGGCCGAAGCTGACGTTGTCCTGGGAGCAGTGGTGTAGCGGGGTCCTGGTTTCACTCACGCTGGTTCTCGTTGAAACCTCGATTTTTGGCGAGATAATGCCCTGAAGGAGATAACACGAGATAACACGAGACACAAGCCACACACACTGCGATTAACACAAGCCTGATACACTGCGAATACCACGTAGCCTAACACACTGCGATTAACACGTAACACAAGCCTGACACACTGCAATTAACACGTAACACAAGCCTGACACACTGCAATTAACACAAGCCTGACACACTGCGATTAACACGTAACCCAAGCCTTTATCACGTAACACAAGCCTGACACACTATTAACACGTAACCCAAGCCTTTATCACGTAACACAAGCCTGACACACTATTAACACGTAACCCAAGCCTTTATCACGTAACACAAGCCTGACACACTGCAATTAACACGTACCACAAGCCTGACACACTGTGAATACCACGTAGCCTCACGCACTGCAATTAACACGTAACACAAGCCTGACACACTGCAATTAACACAAGCCTGACACACTGCAATTAACACAAGCCTGACACTGCAATTAACACAAGCCTGACACACTGCGATTAACACGTAACCCAAGCCTTTATCACGTAACCCAAGCCTGACACACTATTAACACGTAACCCAAGCCTTTATCACGTAACACAAGCCTGACACACTATTAACACGTAACCCAAGCCTTTATCACGTAACACAAGCCTGACACACTATTAACACGTAACCCAAGCCTTTATCACGTAACACAAGCCTGACACACTATTAACACGTAACCCAAGCCTTTATCACGTAACACAAGCCTGACACACTATTAACACGTAACACAAGCCCACATGTCACTCAGTATTAACACTCTCTGGCTTCTACAGTCCCTCTCAGCAAAAAATTTATATAACCTTATGGCATCACCTGGAATACGATACCAGAGTTGTCCCGACCATGAAACAGCGGTAGCAATATTAACATTTGACTCCTGCACCCACTCTCATTTAAAATCAACTTGTATTAGCTGAAATAAAATCTCATACATAATGCGACCATTGGAGAGTTAACTTCAGTTCATCAAAAGTTGGAATTTGAATGTTCACAGTTACAATCAAAGGAGCATGAGCGGTCGAGTAAATGTATAAGTAACCTGCCCGGCTTCTCGTAAGTAACAAACACCGATCTCCTACATGCAAAAGCCGTTATCTGGAAAAAGTGATGCCACACAGTGAAAAATAAGTGACCGCAAGAATTACAAAAATGACGCCACTGCAGAGAAGGAGTTAATTTACAGTTACATTCGAGTCTAAAGCCAGTAAACTCACTACGAAGAGGTTTTTGTTTTACTCTTGTCAACCTAGACGTTTTTATACGGATCTGGCAAGACTTTCCGCAACCAATGCCAACACACTAACTCGGTCGCAACAGACAGCACACCACACTCACGGGGAAGTCCCTGGTGGGTTCCATAAGCAGGTCAAGGTCCACCCCGGAGTAGGACAGCCTCTCAGCGGGCCTGGGGAAGAGCAGGTCCCTCACAGATGACTCAAACACAGCCAGCACCGTCTCCCCTGATGGCTCCTCCTGCACCAGCTCCAGGTACACAGTCTCGGCTTCAAGTACCCGCTCCAGTACGCCCAGGTTACGCACACCCACGAACGTCTGCAGGAAGGAAGGACGGATGTATTGCTATCAACCAGAAGGAACAGAACGAAAGGTTAATATCATGCAGACGGAAAAATAAGAACAAGAGGAAAAGAGGATTATACATTTCTGCAGGTCTGAGTGGAGGAAGTTCTAGTTTTATGGATACGCTACCAACCAGATGGAAGAAAACGAAAGGTTAATATCATGCACATGGAAAAAAATGGAAAGAACATGAGGAAAAGAGGATTATACACCCACGAACGTCAGCAGGAAGGACGGCTGGATGTAACGCTATCAACCAGAAGGAAGAAAAAGAAGTGTTAATATACAGGCTGGAAAGGAGAGAAAAAAACGAGAGGAAAAGAGGATTCTAAATGTCTGCAGGTCTGTGTGAATGAAGTTTTAGTTTTATGGACATCGACTGGAAAGAGGCAGAGTTCCAGATACACCTGTCTTTGCAACCAGAAGGAAGAAAACGAAAGGTTAATATACAGGCTGGAAAGGAGAGAAAGACGAAGAGGGAACGAGGATTATACATTTCTGCAGGTCTGAGTGGAGGAAGTTTTAGTTTTACGAATGTTGACTGGAAAGAGGTAAAGTTCCAGATACACCCGTCTTAGTTTCCAGCATGCGTTCTAGCACATCAATGGATACACCCACCCACAAAGGTCTGGAAAGAAGAAGGATGGTTAAGTTTATGTAGTCTGGATGAAAGAAGAAAGAGTTGTATATATATGTAAATAGGTCTAGAAAGATGTACAACTAAATATATCGGTTGGAAGAAAGTAAAGTTATTGTTCCATCACCTCAGCTTCCAGTATGCATTCCAGCACTCCAGGGTTATGCACACTCAGGAAGGTCCGCTGGGAAGGAAAGGATGAACGGCTAGAACGATACAGGTTAGGAAAGACGAAGAAGAAAAGAAAGTACACAGTCTGCCACCATTTTCACTCTTTCCAGCACCAACACATTACACTGCAAGTTTCCTTCTCTCAACAGCCAGTGTTTTATCTATATATACATAATACTCTTACACCTACCTCCAACAGACAAAACCCTGAACCATTCTGCAAACATTCCATGCACTATCAGTAATTAACAGAGCATCCGTCTAGCAACAAACTCTCCTCCCTTTTCTGTCCAACTCTCTAATGCAAGAGTTAACCGTTACTCCCAGTCCTTCATTTATGCAATAGGTCAACTCTGGAACTGTCTCATTCTGTTTGTATTTCCTACTTCCTATGATCTCAAGTCTTTCAAACGCAGCGTGTCCAGGCATCTCGAAATGAACGGATCTTGAATTTGGCTCTCTTTTGTATTGTTTTTGTTTTTTTCTTGGAAGGAACTGTAATTTGCGGGGTCCTGGCCTTTGGTTCCTTCTTCCTCCCATAAAAAAAAAAATCTGAATTCCAAACATCAGGTATTAATTAATATTCCTCTCCTTACTATTCATCATTATTTTACCCTCCTCCCCATAGCTCTTCTTACTCCCTGATGGGCGATATTCACAGATACACTTATTCATAGTTTTATCTTGGAAAAAGGGTCAGCTGGGGGACAGGCTGAAACTCCCTCTGGATCCGTCGCTGTGTGTGTGTGTGTGTGTGTGTGTGTGTGTGTGTGTGTGTGTGTGTGTGTGTGTGTGTGTGTGTGTGTGTGTGTACTAGACATGCGTGTGTGCGTGTATATAACAGAGAGGGTGCCTGCGTGACCTATTGATTACCACCACTATCACCACTAGCATCATCATCATCACTACCATCACCAATATCACCACTGCCATCATCACTGCAATCACCACTACCATCATCACTACCATCACCATTACCATCATCACTGCCATCCTCACTACCATCACCACCACCATCATCACTACTTCGGTCACCACTACCGCTACACACACGTCACCGTAATGAGACTGGTTTAAACTCTACGGTGTGAAAACTAGCACTCCCCTGCACACTACACTGGCCTGGTGTTGGCAGAAATATACCGGTAGTGAAGATTTACCATGACTACAAACACTCACCCACATATGTAAACAGGAGAGCAAAACCACACAGCATCTCTCTCTCTCTCTCTCTCTCTCTCCACGATGCGTCACAGCCTTCTAATAAAGATAATTAATAAATCTAGTAAAATAATTTGGAAGTAGCCAGATAAAAAAACATAACAAACCGTCCCTGTTCAATATCAAGTAATAATAAAATGTTCAATGGAGATTTTTGAACAAGTAATGCCACTACTGGTAGGTGGTGGCGACCATCATCCACTCACTTGATGTAGTGCTGCCTACTTCTTCCTTAGCCTTTATCATTCTTTTTCTGTGCCTTCCCTCCTCTCTTCCTATTTCTCCCATCTTTCCTGTCACTTCTTATTGCCTTTCTTTCCTTTACAGGTGGCTTTACATTGAGTGACAAGCCAAATGGTTTCCTGTATGCCAAGAAACCATTTACAACGCTGGGTGGTAACCATTTAACCAAACCATACGTGTTCCCTACGTGTCAACAAGTGGGTTGGTGGAGGGTTAGTGCCCCTCCCCGTAAAACAAATAACTCGAAGTCAAATGGCCACCCCTTACGGGATTATGGCGTCTGGCTATAGATAGATAGATAATAATGCCACTAAGTGCGTTGGTCTGCCTCTCACCACAGCCTAGCCTCGGTGTCCTACGCATATCTCACAACAACCACACCAGTGACACCACACCACACCACACCACCACAACCACAAATAAAGCCACAACAGCAGAATTACAAGGGCAGCATACGAACCCTCTCAACCTTGAACTTCTCGTGGTACAGGAGTGGGAAGAACAACCACACCACCACACCACACCACCACAACCACAATTAAAGCCACAGCAGCAGAATTACCAAAGCAGCGTACTAACCCTCTCAAACTTGAACTTCTCGTGGAATAGGAATGAAAAGACCAACTACACCACCACCACCACCATCACAACCACACCACAACAACAACCACACCACCACAACCACAGATAAATCCATATTAGGCCAAGGATGAGATGGAGGGATGGAGTGAAGAGGTATATGAGAGAGGGGGGTGTGAGCTGGGAGCAAGGCAGTGATATGGCGGGGGACAGAGCGACATGGAGGCGATTTGTTTGTGGCCACCCCGTATGGGATTAAGGCGTCTGGCAGTAGATAGATCGAGAGATAGCATACAAACCCTCTCAAACTTGAACTTCTCGTGGTACAGCAGGGGGAAGACAGGCGGCAGTTTGTTGGTTCTGGTGTGGAATCCCAAGAGACACACTGAGAGGGAGCAGCGACCACGGCCAGGCAGCCACACCCCCGGACACGACACCTGGGGAGGCGTAAATATTAACATTAGGTTCGCTGTGGATGTGATAGGAAGCGTTAGGAGAAACACACTGAGGTGGTCTGGCCATGTGGAGAGGATGGAGAGTGAGAGACTGACGAGGAGAGTGTATGTGAGTGAGGTGCATGTGGAGTTACATGGAGAGACAGACTGACAAATGAGGAAGTGAAGGAGCGTTGTGGTGTGGATGTGGATGTGATAGGAAGCGTTAGGAGAAACACACTGAGGTGGTTTGGCCATGTGGAGAGGATGGAGAGTGAGAGACTGACGAGGAGAGTGTATGTGAGTGAGGTGTATGTGGAGTTAATTGGAGAGACAGACTGACAAATGAGGAAGTGAAGGAGCGTTGTGGTGTGGATGTGGATGTGATTGGAAGCGTTAGGAGAAACACACTGAGGTGGTTTGTCCATGTGGAGAGGATGGAGAGTGAGAGACTGACGAGGAGAGTGTACGTGAGTGAGGTGTATGTGGAGTTACATGGAGAGACAGACTGACAAATGAGGAAGTGAAGGAGCGTTGTGGTGTGGATGTGGATGTGATAGGAAGCGTTAGGAGAAACACACTGAGGTGGTTTGGCCATGTAGAGAGGATGGAGAGCGAGAGACTGACGAGGAGAGTGTATGTGAGTGAGATGGAGGGGGAGAGAGGGAGGGGAAGGCCAAGGATGAGATGAAGGGATGGTGTGGAAAGGTATATGAGAGAGGGGGGTGTGAGCTGGGAGCAGGGCAGTGAAATGGCGGGGGACAGGGTGACATGGAGGCGCTTTGTTTGTGGCCACCCCTTACGGGATTAAGGCGTCTTGCAATAGATAAACAGGTAGATGCTGTATAGAAAAGAGGTAAATGTACAGAGGAAGTGAAGGGTATAGAGAACAAGGAAAGAAGGTGGATGATGTTATGAAGGTCTGGATACGAAACCAAGGCAAAAGAATGAAGACTGCATGACGGCTGCATGAACGTGTGTGGCATGAATATATGGGTGTGAGTCTCAGGTATGACGTGTGGAAAGTCAAGAGTGTGAGCAGTGGAAATGATTATCACTGAGGAATGTATGTGGACTGAGTAGAATGGATAGGAAACAGGGTGATGGAAACTGCATAACGACTGCATGAACGTGTGTGTGGCATTAACATATGGGTGTGAGTCTCTGTTATGTGTGGAAAGTCAAGAGTAAGGGCAGTGGAAAAGATGATGAATGAGGAATGTATGTGGAGTGAGTAGAATGGATACAATAGGATAAGTAAAAGGAGATTCGTGAGGTGTGTGGAGTAGAGACGTCTGTTTTGATGATACGATAGACAAGAGTGTGTGCTTACATGACATAATCACATTTTTTTATGCTTGGAAGAAAGAACCAAAGGCCAGGAGCCCCCCAACTGTTACTTTCAAGGAAAAAGAAAAAAAACACGAGAGCCAAATTCAAGATCCGATCATTTCGAGATGCCTGGACACATTGCGTCTGAAAGACTGGAGATCATGGAGAGGATGAATGAAGAAAGAGCGGTGAAACGTGAAAATGAGAGTAAGTTTTAAGGTGGAGGGAAGCGTGGTAGGCACATAAAAAGATAAGTTGATATGGCAAATCTGTGAGAAGGAGAGGTATGAAATGGCAGCATCATATGAACAGGATGAATGAAGAAAGAGCGCTGAAACGTGAAAATGTTAAGTTTCAAGGTGGAAGGAAGCGTGGCAGGGATATAAAAAGCTGGGCTGACAGGGCAAATCTGTGAGAAGGAAAGGTACGGAAACTGAGGAGGCAAGGGAACTGACGGAACTGGGATGGCTGGATAAGTATATAAGGAGAACTACTTGACAGGCCGTGGCACACTCTTTTTAACTAAACAGTCAAGAGGCTGACGCTCTCTGACAGGTGTATGTGAAGTACGTCTATAATTAACGATGTGCAGATGGTTAGCGATAGGATATATACAGGAATATACTCGTATATCTATCTATCTATCTTTCTTTATCTATTTATCTATCTATCTATGTGTGTGTGTGTGTGTGTGTGTGTCAACAGGGAAGAAGTAAACACGACATCCCGGTATAACTTTAGAAGTAACCAACGTTACCAATTTTCGTTATATTACGTCCCTGAACTATTCTAACTAAGACTTACCTTTTAAGCCTAGTTTGAGTTGGGGGAGCAAATTTTGTAGGGATAGTCATATAGTGACTTAGGTTAGGCTGTCGCTCAGTAGCGGATGAATGTTGCGCCATATTGGCTGGTGCAGGCGTGTGCATTTGGTCTATGTCAGGCTCTAGATCAGGCCTAGGTTAGGTTAGGTTAGGTTAGTTTAATGCAAAATAGTGTATTTTTAATTAATCTTGATCTTGATTTTGGGGGATAAACCCACTTTTGGAAATCTTACTCAAAATTCCAAAAGGGGGATTTTCCCCCAAAAATGAGGGTCAAAACTAATTAAAGCACAGTATTTTGCATTGGAAACCATAAAAAAAATAATAAAAGAAAACGTTGGTTACTTCTAAAAATTTACCGACATCCCTGTAGTGCTTCATGTATTCAAATCGTTATGGGCGAAACAAGTGACCATAACTACAACAATAACTTTGGCCTTACCGCATGGATGTCAATTTCCGCAGTGACTTTCAGGGCTTTTTTAGCTGTCTGAGGCATGGCGATCACCTCCTTTCTTCCCGCCTGTCACTCACTCCTCACAAGCCCTCACTCACTCACCGCCCATCCTCAGCCCTCGCAAAGACACACAACATTCGCATTTTCTTTCTACCACTTGACTTTTCGTTAACTCAGGCTTTGATTCTCACATTTTCTTTGCGTATCTCTCATATTTTTCACAATTTCTCTTTTAATTTGCTTATCCCTCTCATATTTTACACCACAGGGTTTTTTCATATATCATCTACTGCACACTTTCACGTTACATCCCTCGTCCCTCACACTCTCATAGCTTCTCGCACTCCTTTAGTAAATCCATTATCCTTACTTCAAATATCCGCCTTATTCATGCAAGAAAGAGGTTACCGAACTGGTAGGAAGCATTATATATCATTGCAATCACAACTCGTCCGCTGGCATTGAATTTGTGCGGTTGTTTGCGGAACCCTGTTTGAAATAACGGTTCATTCACGTCAAGTAACGTTAACTCACATTATACAACGCTCACTCACTTTATATACCGGTTCATTCATTTTATATAACCATTCATTCACTTTAAATAGCAGTTCATTCACTTTATACAACGGTTCAGTTTATATAACAGCCCTTTTCACTTTCTTCACCAGTTTTGTTTGAATCTCCATCTTCACTGCATCTGCCACTGACGCCCCATTATTCAAAACTTTCTAGTAGTTTGAATTTTCACGTGCCCCTGTTTCAAACAAATGTATTACAATTCGTTATTACTATCTATCATGCACTACATTTTTTTTCTCAATAAGTCTGATATGTACGATGATTTCTGACACTACAGTTCGTTCACCCTAACCTGGCAGACTTTCGTTCCTTTGCAGCTTATTTCCCGTAGCTCACTGACACAATTACACAATATTCAAATACATTTTTTTTTCCCTCGTGAATAACACCATATTCTAGCATAAATCTCTCCAGAGTCTAGATGGAGATGGCAATTTTAGACCATGTTAAGGTGGAGAGAGCGTATGCCTACATTGGACCGAATTCAAGTCCCTTCTCACCACAATCATGCAATCTTTTGGCGAAGTAAAGGAGACAGGACTTTTTGTTTTAAATTTTCAGATCAGCCACATTCGTGCGTGACACAGGCATATTTTCGCATCAGGATGGACAATTGTCTGCAATCATCTTCTATTGCCAGTCAGTTATCCTGTCGTTTTTCTTATACAATTCATCTCTTCACTCGACTCATCACCACCTCTAAAGTTCAAAGAAGTACTTGCTCTCATTACTCAAGAAAATTTGGGCCAGAATTCAGTTTCTTTTTTCTTACATTTCTGTTTTCATGGCATATCCAAAATAACTCAACTCCCTTGCCCGTACAACCAACTCAGCCACTCAAGCTACAAATCCACTTTATTTGTAAACAACTGGTCGCCATGGCAACCCCCGCGCCGACGCCCTGGCAGCCTGGAGTAAAGAATGGCTATACAGAAAACGGAGACTTGGCTATTTTCTTTCATCGACAACTAACAAAGATTATATTTTTCGTCAACACCATTTTTAGTTTATTTTTTACTCCCTCGTGCGGATTTTGTTAACAGTTGAGAAGCCATTACGTTGTTACAGTTTAAAAGTCCCCAATGACCCTTTCACAGCCTTTTCTTCCTACCAGTGAGCTGAAAAGTAGCAGGAATAAATAAATATTAAATGAGCATAATAAAAATAAATATATACAGTAAATGTCACCGGACTGAATGGATTAAGGATAACTCGTGCAGTGGATAATATTAATTACTACGAATCGCTAATATTACGCATCCCCAGTGGATTTAAACACGATTATTTATTTACTTATATATCTACGCCACCACCATATAATATTATACAATTTAAAGGGGACTGCTATGATGACCACCCAACGCTGTAAATTACTGCCTGGGTCACAGAAAACCACTGGGATTGTCACTCAGTGTGGCCACCCAAAGGCAGCACTCCATCGAATGAGTGGATAATGCGCGCTAACCTACTCCATAAAAATGTGACCCTTGTTTGGAAATGCGGGGTATCTTGTCACCCACAGGCAGCACTACATCGAATGAGTGGATGGTGCGCGCTCACCAACCCAAAAAAAGTGACATGTTTTTGGAGATGCGGGGCATCGATCCCCGTACCTCTCGCATGCTAAGCGAGCGCTCTACCATTTGAGCTACATCCCCAACAGGTCGTGGAGGTGCCGGGGATCGAACCCGGGGCCTTTCACATGCAAAGCGAACGCTCTACCACTGAGCTACACCCCCTTGTACACTCTATCCACTCGGCCTGGTAAATTTCGCAACGCCTTTACTTTAGCGATTTATTCTGAACATCACAGTAGTTCTCTTGTATATTACTGATGCAAGTTTGACTGCTATTAAAGATGCAGTAAAGTGCAGTATATACAACACGCAAGACATAGGCAAGGCGAAAGATGGCTAATGCACGGATACGGTAAGCAAGACGTACACAAACGTCAGAGAGAGAGAGTTGAGCTTTGTGTAGCCCGAAATTTAAATAATTCAAGCTCTATCCTGTCTCCCTCCAAACCACTTGTCATAATGGATCACACACACACACACACACACACACACACACACATCTATTCTTCTTGAGTCAGTACACAATGTAAACACAACTCCTGGACTGGTTCACACACACACACACACACACACAATTTAAGCACACCTCCTCCTGGACTGGTTTGGAGTTCCGTTATTCCCTCGCCTAACCGCTCCACCCTGCCAAGTCAGTTTGAATTTCCCGCCTCCTACAACCAGACGATTTTATTCAGCACAAATCTAGCAGGGAAGGGAGATAAAGCTAATTCTAAATCCTACACTTGCTCATGTCTTCTTAAAGTCTTATAAAATCGTCTGGTGGTGGCAATAATAATATTATTAATAATAATAATAATAATAATAAAAATAAAAATAAATATGAGGAGTGAATGGATTTTGAGGGTGATAATATTAACAATGAAGAAACTAGAAAAAACGGGAGTAAACCTGAAATATTGGTGATTGATATTATTTCAGGTATTTTCGTGTTGGTCTAGTGGTTAGGGGAATGGTCTGCTACCTGAAGGGACGCAAGTTCGATCCCACAGTGGGCTAGGGTACTGTTTGGTTATTCGAATTTTGTTTAATCAGATTTTACTCATCTTTCCTACGACCAACGGACTTGTAATAATAATAATAATAATAATAATGTGATAATACAGTAATAATAATAATAATAAAATAATAACAATAATAATAATAATGTAATAATAATAATAATAATAATATAGTAATAATGATAATAATAATAACTATAATAATAATATAGTAATAATGATAATAATGATAACAATAATAATAATAATAATATAGTAATAATGATATTAATAATAATGATAATAATATAATAGTAATAGTAATAATAACAAAGCAGTAGTACTAGTAGTAGTAATAATAGCAACAATAATAACAATAATAAAGAGTAGTAGCAGTAGTAGTAGTAGTAGTAGTAGTAATAATAACTAGAACACCGTAAAACTGTCCAAGGACGTTTTTGATAAAGAAAAATGTCCCACTGTCATTGCCTTCTGGAAGACAACCTATAAAGGGACCTTGAGGTCAAAGTGCATGTCACCTTAGGTCATCACAGTCTGTAAGTCCACTAAATTTGGTGACTCTAGCTTTAATCCTTCATGGAAAATTAGCTGACATCCGGAATTGTCCTAGTTTTTTACCCCAGGCGATCTCAGAGAATAATCGACCAACTGGAACCATAGTCTACTCCTTGCCCCACTGCGTCCGCCTTAAGGCTTGAAGTAAAATCTCAGCTTCCCAGCTTAAGCGGTTCTTGAGACCGTGGCTGACTCACTATTTGTGTTCTGGATAATTATCAGGAAAGCCGGTTGATGGATGGCCACCATATTTGGCCAGAAGAAGCGGACAGCTGTCCGACTGAGTTGACCAAGTTTGAAGGCTGTAGGCCAAATAGCCTTTGAAATTTCGCAATTTTATAATAATTAATCAAAATAATATACTGACAAGAATATTACAACTTTCCACAGGGATGCGGGAAGGTTTAATAATAATACCGACAAAAACAAGAAACCTTTCACTGGGATGTGGAAAGCTGTAATAATAGCCCAATCGTGTCGTATGAGATATTCAAATCGTCCTGCCGCTTGGGAAACAATGGCGACTTATCCGGGTGAAGCAAATAATTCTCGGGTATCGCACGACATGACGCCAGACGGGGAGAAAAAGAGGAAAAGACGGGGGAAAAAAGAAAAAAAAGAAAACAAAAGAGGCTGGCTATTTCCTGTCCGCTCCCCGCCACACGTGCACCCGCGCCGAACCGGTTTCTGAGCCGGAGGGCCTCGGCGGGTGTGTTGTGGGTGGTGCAGGGTAGGGACTGACTTGGCATATTACACCTACACATTTCCTTATATCAAAATTTTCATCAGTTTCTTCCTCCCTCTCTCCTCTTCCTTTTCTCTTCCACTTCTCCGCTCCTCTTCCTCTTCTCCTCTGTTCTTCTTCCTATTCTTATATCCTTCTTGCATATTACACCTACATATTTTCTTACATAAAAATTTCAGCAGCTTCTTCCTCTCTCTCTGTTCCTCTTCCTCCTCTTCCACCTCTCCTCCGCGCCTCCTCCTCCTGTTCCTCTTCCTCTTCTTTCCTCCTCCTCCTCTTCCCTTTCTAACTGGAAGGGTAAGATAGCCTTAACCCTTACCCAATACAAATCGTCTTACAGTCTACCACTTGCATGATTACCAATACTGTTGATGTATCCCCGGTGAGTGAGGCGGAGGCCAAGGATGAGATGAAGAGATGGATGGAGAGGATGGAGAGCGAGAGCCTACCGAGGAGTGTATGTGAGTGAGGTAGAGGGGTGGGAGAAAGAGAGAGGCCGAGGATGAGATAGAGGGATGGAGTGGAGAGGTATATGAGAGAGGGGGGTGTGAGCTGGGAACAAGGCAATGAAACGGCGGGGGACAGGGCAACATGGAGGCGATTTGTTTGTGGCCACCCCTTACGGGATTAAGGGGTCTGGAAATAGACAGACAGATTGATTGACAGATAGACAAATGTATCCCCGGGCTAATTTGGACCTGAACCCGGTGGACTGCAGGCTGAAATTATCTTTTTTCCCCTGTTATACCGTCTTGAATTTGTGGGATGGAGGGAGCTGAGGGACGTTTGTATAACCGGACAGCTCCACAGCAGGGAAACATCTGTGCCACCGCGTGAAGGCCTCCCTCTTCAGCAGACTGATAAAAGAGAGACCAATGGGGCGAGAAGATTTTTTAATATTATTGTTATTGTTTTTATTATTATTTATTTATTTATTTATTTATTTATTGTGCCACCATACGATCCGGCTCATGTACAGGACGCGGTACGTGGTGGGTCATGTATGCGGCTCAGGAATGATGGACGCCCCTGCCCTGCACAGTCCCGGGTCGCCCTAGGGTAAGATGCAGCACCCGTCACCCACCAAAAGGTAGAGGGTGTTATAGTTACCATCGTGCCGGGAGGTACTACCATGGGAGTGACGTGGGACCAAGGCACGGTAGCTGGCCCTGCATAACACTCCCAGGCTGAGAACACACCCATGTTGGCCAAGCAGTCAACCTCCGGGCTGACATTACAACTCCTGTACATTACAACATCTCCTATACACAACTCATCCTCTTAGTGGCTATGTCTCCACCATTTTCCCGCTATGTCTCCACCATTTTCCCTGGACCTGACCATGCGGAAGGACCATGTTCCGACCCTGGAGAGGCGTTATGTCACAGGAAAGTGGCTGTTTGCATGTGGTCGATGGGTCTACTCGGTTAGAGAGATCAGGAAAGATCAGCAAAAATAACAACTCAGTTTCATGCAGGGTTGTCCAGTTTGAAGAAGTGTGACAGATGAGGGGTGACGCAAAAGTTCTTGAATTTCCATAATTATGTTGGAGAGGTGCCTGGAAGTCTAATGGTAGATCTATCTATCTATCTATCTATCTATTGCCAGACGCCTTAATCCTGCAAGAGATGGCCACAAACAAATCGCCTCCATGTCGCTCTGTTCCCCGCCATTTCACTGCCCTGCTCCCATCTCACACCCTCCTCTCTCATATACCTCTCCACTCCATCCCTTCATCTCATCCTCGGCCTCCCCCTCCCTCTCCCCCCTCCACCTCACTCACATACACTCTCCTCGTCAGTCTCTCATTCTCCATCCTCTCCACATGGCCAAATCACCTCAGTGTGTTTCTCCTAACGCTTCCTATCACATCCACATCCACACCACAACGCTCCTTCACTTCCTCATCTGTCAGTCTCTCTCTCCATGTAACTCCACATGCACCTCACTCACATACACTCTCCTCGTCAGTTTCTCACTCTCCATCCTCTCCACATGGCCAAACCACCTCAGTGTGTTTCTCCTAACGCTTCCTATCACATCCACATCCACACCACAACGCTCCTTCACTTTCTCATTTATCAGCCTGTCTCCCCATGTAACTCCACATGCACCTCACTCACATACACTCTCCTCGTCAGTCTCTCACTCTCCATCCTCTCCACATGGCCAAATCACCTCAGTGTGTTTCTCCTAACGCTTCCTATCACATCCACATCCACACCACAAAGCTCCTTCACTTCTTCATTTATCAGTCTGTCTCTCCATGTAACTCCACAGGCTCCTCTCAAATAAGTCATTTCCACTGCTCTCACTCTTGACTTGTGTCCCTCCAACAAGGCAGATTTCTCGGGTCGACAATAGCACAGCATTACGCGTTACGGGTCGAATCCTTGAGGTGGCCAGAGATTCTTCTTTGATATATGACGCCACCAGGGGCCATGTCAGTCCCTTAACCTTAAATGGCCTAGCCCCAGGCCCTTACGCAACGATGGGGTAATACGAAATTCGCTGTTACCGGAGACGTGAAGCCGTGACACGTACTTAATCCCAGTTTAACGCCTTCACTTGGTGGCACCAATTTAACCAGGCGGCTCCATTGCCCGGTTATACAAACGTCCCTCAACTCCCACCGTATCCCACAAAAGAAGGATGGTGAACTGCAGAAGGGCAACATCAGCCTGCAGTCCACCGGGTTATGTCCAAATGATCCTGAGGCACAACAAAAACAATAACATAACCCTTCCCTTTCGTAAAGTCTGTCGCTGGCATATACAGACTCTGACATCCTTTCCCCATTCATACTTTGCCTGCATGGGGAAAAGTTAATTCTGACTATCACTTAAGGTTCTGTCCTGTCGTGTACCACATACAGGCTAATGTGGTGTGTTACAGTTACAGTTATATCCAAAATATTTAACTACATAAGTGCTACGAAGAATATAATAATGACAATACACACACACACACACACACACACACACACACACACACACACACACACACACACACACACACATTTTGTTCTTCATACAGGCAAACGCCTTCACTCAGCTGTGGAGTGGCTCTTTCGTAGGAGAGGGGTGTTAATGTAGGCTGTATGTAACCCTTCCAGTTCGAAAAATACATCTAAACCTGCATAAAATGACCGAAAAATCACCAGACCCCAGTACCGTAATGAGAAGCCGTCATCGTGCTGAAGGGGTTAACGTTCTGTGCAGCAGCGGACTCGGTGAGGAATTACGTGCCCACCGCCAGACACCATTACTCAGCACATGGAAAGCCCCGGCAGGTAAGGCACGGTATTTTTGTTTCCTGTCACTTGCCCACCAAAAATAACCCTTTTTATACGTCAGTCAAACATTGGAAAAAAAAAAATATTGCTCTCTTTTTATAAGTTACAGTAAAATATTAGAAAAAGAAATATTGCTCCCTTTTTTATAAGTCACAGTCAAACAAAGGAAAAAAAAAAATATTGCTCCCTTTTAATAAGTCACAGTAATACAGAAAAAAGAAATATTGCTCCCTTTTTAGAGGTCACTTTCAAATATTGGAAAAAAAAATATTGCTCCCTTTTTATAAGTCACAGTAAAACATTGGGGAAAAAATATTGCTCCCTCACTGGAATTACACCGTTACGTAGCAGCACAGTTTTCACCAGGCGCCTCCACCACCTGGTTATACAAACGTCCCTACACTCCCTCCCTATCCCTCGAAAGGACGATGGTGGACTGCAGTGGGACAGCTTCAGCCTGCAGTCCACACCGGGTTCACGTCACATTCCTCTCCAGGCTAATATTCCAAGCTGTGAGAGGCCTGGTGTGTTTCTCCGGCCTTAGGTGTTTTAATTCATTTGGTACGTCAGCGAGGGAAGTGACGGACCTTCTCTATGCGTGAAGCAGACGCAGTGGAATAGCCAGCCAAGTGTACAAACTGCACTGGATAAGTTACATACTGTTTCGCCAAAATTCCCTGTGTATGTTGGTAACCTGGGTGAATGACGTGGGGTACCGTAATTAGGCAGAACGTTGTGGATTAAACGGTCTGGAAGCAGCAGGAACAAACCATTAGACACCACTGTTGCAAAAGGCTTAATAAGAAGAGACTAATTCATACACCTGCGGCGAAACTATGCAGCAGCTGATGCAACAACTGCCATGTCACACCAACTCAAATTTTCAAGTTCAGCAAGTTTGAAGTTCATAAGAAAATTGTTCATAGCTCTCCAAGACCAGATATTCGAACTTTCAGCCAAGGAGTGAGAGAGAGAGAGAAAGAGAGAGAGAGAGAGATCCCCCAGGTGTACCACTTACAGACGTGTCGGTTTCGCCGCAGGTAAAAAGAAGTACGTATAGAAGCGAAATGGTTGGGAGAGTGACGGGAAGCCGGTGGTGCAATGGTAGCATATCCAGCCCGCAACCGGAAGGCCTATAGTTCGATTCTTGGGTGGATTAGACCGTCGGACAAAGCTGGTTCCTCCCTTGGCTCTATTCACTCAGCGCATTAACTGGTGACCTGACGTAATTCCAATGTTGATTTACGTATTGAAGAGGAAGACTGGGACTCAGAAATAATTACCATCTACTTTATTGTTCTTTGTACAGTCGATGCCCATTACTCCCAAACCTACTGCTTGGGAGGAGGAAGAGGAGGAAGAGGAGGAAGAGGAGAAGGAAGAAGAGAAAAGGGAGGAGGAGGAAAGGAAGTTCAAAGACGAGACGGAGGAGGAGGAGAAGTTCAACGAGACAGAAAAATGAAGTTACAAAGCACACGAGTCCTTGGTCCATATTCTCGTCGGTTAAGGAAGCTCCCTAACACCTTTTATTAAGCGATTTATTTTGTGTATGTCGTCTTACCGCCCTCTTCTCCGTTACATAAATCCTTCCAGTATCACCATACTCTGCATGCATAACGTAAACAAGGATATTTACCGTCATATCCAAAAATAAATCGCTACGGAAGAGGTGTTAGGGAGCTTCCTTATACCCGACGAGGTGACGTAAGCATGACGTCACCCAGGTCACCACACCCTTCACCCCAATACACCCTCACCCCAGTACACCCCCGCGCACTTCTTTTTCCAGGACGGTCTAGATTTGGTTAGGCTGGATTTTAACACGCTAGGATTAGGTAAGTTAGGTTAGGTTATGGGTAAGTTCAAGTTATATATAAGAACAGGAAGCGCGGTCATCCTGGGCAGAGAAATATTTCCCTTACGTAACCCAGACACAGTTTGCACAATGAACACAGTAAACATCAGCAAACACTTAATATTAACTTCTCTTTTAAACTGCAAGAAGAAAAAGGGTCACAGGATGATTCTACACCCTCCTTGTACCTCAAAACATAAATAAAATAAATAAAATAATGATAAATAAAGACAGGAAGTTGACTGTAAATTTCAATGTTTACGTAGCCCCATTTTCTTTGTTATGGGTAAGATAGCGGGGACGGTGGTAAATCACTTTAGGATTTATTATTTAATTGTAACGTAGTGCTAATTAACATCTTCACCCCGAGGATGTAATTATGGTGCTGCTCCTACCAGAAAACTTTATTTATACTTCTAAGCTTCTCTCGTACTGAAGGGGTTAATAAAGGAAGCATCTATGCCTCGATAATTCGTCTCAAAATCAGTGAACTTTATTTATCTACAAGTCCTCCCATGGGTGTCCAAATTAGTAAATATTATCTGAGAGAGAGAGAGAGAGAGAGAGAGAGAGAGAGAGAGAGAGTCATTTCTTCCAACGGTGCTCATTACAGATCATGAAAAAAAAAAAAAACATTTATTCAGGAATTTCGCTGATTCAGTACACGATATCTGGCGTATAAGAGGATACAGTATACAGGGATATACGGTATACAGCATATTCCGGTTTGCCTTTCTGTTATACTGTCATACTGCATCATCCTAAATACTACCCTGCCTCACCCATACCCCACCCTACCCTGCCTCACCCATACCCTACCCTACCCTGCCTCACCCCTACCCTACCCTACCCTGCCTCACCCCTACCCTACCCTACCCTGCCTCACCCCTACCCTACCCTACCCTGCCTCACCCATACCCTACCCTACCCTGCCTCACCCATACCCTACCCTACCATGCCTCACCCATACCCAACCCTACCCTGCCTCACCCATACCCCACCCTACCCTGCCTCACCCATACCCCACCCTACCCTGCCTCACCCATACCCCACCCTACCCTGCCTCACCCATACCCCACCCTACCCTGCCTCACCCATACCCTACACTAACCTGCCTCACCCATACCCTACCCTACCTTGCCTCATCCATACCCTACCCTACCCTGCCTCACCCATACCCTACCCTGCCTCACCCATACCCTACCCTGCCTCACCCATACCCTACACTACCCTGCCTCACCCATACCCTACCC
>NC_137022.1:1940000-2235000 GCF_032717465.1 Coenobita brevimanus
TAATGATACGTCTCTCTCTCACTCTCTCTCTCTCTTTCATGAACTTTGAAAATTAGCTTCGTGAATCTAGAGCCACCTACGATGATGACAATGATACGTCTCTCTCTCTCTCTCATGAACTTTGAAAATTAGTCTTGTGAATCTAGAGCCACCGACGCTGATGACAATAATACTTGGCAAAAAAACAGAGAGAGAGAGAGAGAGGAAGTTGTCACCTACTTCTAATTATAGATATATATTTTTTATTTCTGAAATCCATAGAGAGGCTGGAGACGACGACAGGAATTTCGATTTTGACTCTCTCTCTCTGGTAGTCCTTTCTCTTGCTAGGAACTTTCTCTCTTTCTCTAAGCCTTCTCTATTGCTAACCACTTTATCTTTCTCTAATCCATAAATATTGTTAAGCACTTTATCTCTTTCTCTAATCTTTCTTAAGTCCCTCTGCCTTCATCTGAGGGAACTGGCTCACTCTCTCAACCCCAATATTACGTTGTGGGTGTGGGAAATTCAGAGATATGAGGTAGGAATGATTCTCCTTGGTTACTAGTCAAATCAGCCCTCCACTCTGCCATACCATTGCTAACTGCACTCCTTATTGTAGGATGCAGGATCTAAGAGTTCTATCTATTTATCGCCAGACGCCTCAGTTCAGTAAGGGGTGGCCACAAACAAATCGCCTCCATGTCACCCTGTCCCCCGCCACTTCACTGCCCTCCCCTCCAGCTCACACCCCTCTCTCATATACAATTCCACTCCATCATTCCATCTCATCCTTGGCCTCCCTCTCCCTCTCCCCCCCTCCACCCCACACACTCCTCGTTAGTCTCTCGCTCTCCATCCTCTTCGCATGGTCAAATAATTACAGCTGTTAAATTAATGACTGACAGTAATTAAGGGATAGATTACGCCTTACGCACTTTATTTTCTTTACGCACTTTACCTACGCACTTTATTTTACTTACGCACTTTATTTTCCTTACGCACTTTATTTCACTTACGCACTTTATTTTCCTTACGCACTTTATTTTCCTTACGCACTTTATTTTCCCTACGCACTTTATTTTACTTACGCACTTTATTTTCCTTACGCACTTTATTTTCCTTACGCACTTTATTTTACTTACGCACTTTATTTTCCTTACGCACTTTATTTTACTTACGCACTTTATTTTCCTTACGCACTTTATTTTCCCTACGCACTTACGCACTTTATTTTCCTTACGCACTTTATTTTCCTTACGCACTTTATTTTACTTACGCACTTTATTTTACTTACGCACTTTATTTTACTTACGCACTTTATTTTACTTACGCACTTTATTTTACTTACGCACTTTATTTTACTTACGCACTTTATTTTACTTACGCACTTTATTTTACTTACGCACTTTATTTTACTTACGCACTTTATTTTACTTACGCACTTTATTTTACTTACGCACTTTCTTTCACTTACGCACATTCTTTCACTTACGCACATTCTTTCACTTACGCACTTTATTTCACTTACACACTTTCTTTCACTTACGCACATTCTTTCACTTACGCACATTCTTTCACTTACGCACATTCTTTCACTTACGCACTTTATTTCACTTACGCACTTTCACTTACGCACTTTATTTCACTTACGCACTTTATTTTCCTGCTTTTCCCTGTGCGTTATTTTCCTGCCTATACCAGCTCGCGTCCATTCATCAGCGTCATTTCCGCCGCCTTGCCATCACCTTCCGGGAATCCACCAGAAGGGAAGGACCGTCACACAAACACACACAGGATGCCCTACTTTGCCCAGGCTCACTCTTTTTCTTCTCTCTCTCTCTCTCTCTCTCTCTCTCTCTCTCTCTCTCTCTCTCTCTCACACACACACACACACACACACACACGTCACACAAACACATACAGGATGCCCTACTTTGCCCAGGCTCACTCTTTTCCCTTTTCCTTCTCTCTCTCTCTCTCTCTCTCTCTCTCACACACACACACACACACACACACACACACACATACAGGACGCCCTACTGTGCCCAGCTTATTTCGCGTTAAGTGTGTAAATCCTGATACTCTTTTTCCCTTTTCCTTCCCAACATGACCCCTCTCTTACACCAGGAACACATAACACCACATACCCATACCATAACGCAATACATACCACAACACACTACATCCATAACACACCACACACCATGCATAACACCACATACCCATATCTTAACACAACACAATACCACAACACACTACATCCATAACACACCACACACCATGCATAACACCACATACCCATATCTTAACACAATACCACAACACACTACATCCATAACATCACACACACCAGGCATAACACCGCATACCCATATCTTAACACAACACATAACACAACACACTACATCCATAACACCACACACACCATGCATAACACCACAAAACAAACACATACATAACACACCGCACAATACGTTACCACCACCACACTTATAATACCACACAACACCAAATACCACACCACGTAATACATACCACTTCACACACCATATAGCACATCACATAACACACTACATACGGTACCACACAGCACTAAATAACACACTATAGAGTTGTTCCCCCCAAACTTCAACCTACAGCTGTTCAAGTCCAAATGTTACGGATTTTTTTATGAAGGAGGACATCTGTAATCTGGTGTATGGATTATCTTCTTTAATTCATTTGTTTTTCCTTCCTCTGTTCTGCTATCTAAACACACACACACACACACACACACACACACACCACATAAAGAAGTACAAACCACACTACAAAGGCTATCTCACCACATACCACAAAACACAAGAGAAGATGGGGGATGATAACTGGGGCAGAAAGTCTATCTATCTATCTATTGTCAGACGCCTTAATCCCATACGGGGTGGCCACAAACAAATCGCCTCCACGTCGCCGTCCCCCACCATTTTCCTGCCCTGCTCCCAACTCACACCCCCCTCTCTCATATACCTCTCCAATCCATCCCTCCATCTTATCCGTGGCCTCAGCCAGAAAGTGAGAAGTAGAAATGCTGGGGGTGGGGTTGCGAGAGGCAGACCGAAAAAGACCTGGGACGAGATCATTGAGTGTGACCTCAGGGATAAAGGGACTAAACAGGGAAGCTGCCAGAGATCGAGCAGCATGGACAGCCGCCATTAGATGACCAAGGCCGGCGCATGCAAGAAAAAACGAAACGAAACGAGCCACATGACACAACACACCACACCACCACCGCACGTGTTATCACCACACCACCACCGCACATGTTAAGTCGGGGGAGCGAGAAATGCAAGAATATACAATAAAAATTTAAATGCGTGAGTTAAAAGGGCAAAAAGGTGAAGACAATGACAGGCAGCCTCAGATGTTTCAGGAGTGGGTGTGTTTCAGGAGTGGGTGGGGTGGGTGTGGTTCAGGACTGGGTGGGGTGGGCGTGTTTAAGGAGTGGGTGCACATGTCACTGTCAGCCCGGGCACGCGCCGCGGACGTGCATTCCGGTAAGGCTACACTCATACAAGCAGCCAGGCAGTCAGTATGCGCCCAGCGGTTGCAGAGGGAGGTTGTGTAACGTCTCTCCCCAAGTGCCTTCTTCATGCTTTCCTGACCCGGGACAGCCAAAGGATATTCAACCTCTATCACATCTTTGAGCATCACTAACACTGGTGCAATTGAGACTTCTGGCCACACATACGCTACCTTTCCTTCGCGAGTGGCGTAAGGACTGATAAATATCGTGTGTAAACAGAAACATTGTGGATCGAGTGATATACAAGTACGATATTCAACGACATTCCAATCTCACCGTATCTTTGAGTACTGCTTAGAATACCGATATATATTTAGCGTTTTTCACGTATACACTGCCTTTCGCGTGTGAGTGGCACAAAGAATGCTACATGTGAATAGTTTGCGAGCACTCACACTGTAGCGAATGATCTATATATGCACGACATTCAACACACGCCAGACTAGTGAACTCTACCAAACGTAAACACCGGTACACACAGCTAAACGTTCTCGGCAGGCAGACTATCTCTTGTTTGTGAAGGGTGGATAGATACAAGTAATTAGTGAGGAGTAACGGTGTGTGCGGTATGTGTAGGGTGAAGATGGTGATGTTGGCAGTGGTGGTGGTGGTGATGAGTGTGGTGTGTGGTGGTGCAGCGGGATCCAACCACCTCTTATCCATCACCTCGTCCATCCCTCTCACCGGAGACCAGGTCAGTTGCAATCGCCATTTCTGCCTAAACAAATCCCATGACGCCTTCACGTGGTGGCACTGATACAATCGACCTGTGACACTTACCGGTTATACAAACGTCCCTCATCTCCCTCCCTATCCACTAAACAGATGATGGTGGACTGCATGATGTGCCTATACTTCGTTCATTTTAACATGAATTTTCGTCCTTTTACATCATATAATTCACTGAAACACTAAAACAATACTTCATCTACTTCACAGCGCTTCTTCATGACTAGCATTCTATTTTAGTGTTACTTTCCTATTACGGTTTAGTAGGGAGAAGAGATGGTAATTTTAGGCCTTGTTAAAATGAACAGAGTATCGTTCTTGTCCTTTCTACCATGCATCCAAAGACTTATTAAGGTTATATTGTTATTATTATTATTTTTTGGGGGGACAAGGGGAGGAGATGAAGGGCGGATCCATGAATATTTTCAAGGTGTTGCCATATTTTCCAAAGCAGTGATTTTACGCCGACAAAGAAAAAATTGTCAGCAAGGTTGGTTTGTGAGGGAGAAATAAACAGGATAGCCACTAAATAAAATAAAACAATAAATAATAAACACTAAACAAATAAACACAATAAATAAATAAATACAATAGCCACTAAAAGATCCATTTGATATACAGTATACACAGTTCTTGAAAACTTAGTATGATACCAGAGTTAGTTTCCAGGGCAGCTTAGGCAACACCCCTGTACCACTCACCCACATGGCGATACAGCCTTCACTAACTCCTTTATGCAACAAGTCTTTCCTTAGTTGCAATAAATAAATAATGACGAAAATAATAATGATGATGACGTTGACAATGATGATAATGATGACGATGATGATGATGATGATAGTGATGATAAAGATGTTGGTGATGATGACCATGATGATCACGCTGATAATGACGATAATGATGATGACGTTGATAATGATGATAACGATGACAATGATGATGATGACGCTGATAATGACGATAATGATGATAATGACGATAGTAATAATGATGATGATGATGACGATGATGATGACGCTGATAATGACGATAATGATGATGATGACGTTGATAATGACGATAATGATGATGATGGTGATAACTGACTGCTGCTGATGCTAAGATACTTTTGGCAGTTATAACTTTAAATCAACGGGTTTTTCGCCATATTTCCAGTCTCTATAAACAGGTCTGGGTGTTTAAGCAATCTCATGGTTAGCTACAGAATACAGTAATAATAATAATAATAATAATGATGATGATGATAATGATAATAATGGTGGTAGTAGTAGTAGTAGTAGTAGCAGTAATAATAATAATAATAATAATATCTAACCAAGGCTATCACACCGTGAGACGCAAAAAGCTGATTTAACGTAATTAGAACATGAGTCGGTACAATATTAAACTCTCTCTCTCTCTCTAAAACACACACACACACACACACACACACACACACACACACACACACACACACACACGAGTCGGTACAGTAGCTATTTATATACTTTGTTGCGGTGACCCCCCCCCCTCTCTCTCTCTCTCACACACACACACACGACTCGGTACATTATTTAAAAACTTCACTGCGATGACTTCTCTGTCTGTCTGTCTGTCTCTCTCTCTCTCTCTCTCTCACACACACACACACACACACACACACACACACACACACGAGAGTCGGTACAATAACTATTTATATACTTCGCTGCGATGACGTGTGTGTGTGTGTGTGTGTGTGTGTGTGTGTGTGTGTGTGTGTGCAGACCACCAAACCATTAACCCCATACCGCCAGAGTTGAGGGATTTTGCTGGAAGGGTGCTACACGTGCCGCCCTCCGCCTGTCGGCCCATAGTCGCGAAGCTCATAGGTCTCTACCCCGGAGTTCCCTTCCTTATTAAATTCTGAAAATGCCCAGTTCCGTCCTATACTGGGGACGTGGGGGGCAATGGGGTTAAAATTCGGACGGACGCCCAATAGTAAAGAAATTAAAGCTAGCTCAGAGTATAAATATTCTGAAGGAGGCCCAGTGGTAAAGAAATTAAAGCCTGCTCAAAGTATTACAATGCAGGACGTCCAGTTGTAAAGAAATTAAAGCTAGCTCACCCACTCTATTAAAGTTCGGAGGGACGCCCAGTAGTAAAGATATTAAAGCTAGCTCACAGTATTGAAATTGGGAAGGAAGCCCAGTAGTACAGAAATTAAAGCTAGCTCACAGTATTGAAATTGGGAAGGAAGCCCAGTACTAAAGAAATAATTTAAAGCTAGCTCAAAGTATACATAGTTTGAAGGACGCCAAGAAGTAAAGAAATTAAAGCTATCTCACCCAAACTTTTAAAATTCGGACGAACGGTCAGTAATCTATCTATCTATCTATTGCCAGACGCCTTAATCCCTTATATGGGGTGGCCACAAACAAATCGCCTCCACGTCACCTTGTCCCCCGCCATTTCACTGCCCTGCTCCCAATTCACACACACCCCTCTCTCATGTACCGTACCTCCACTCCATCCCTCCATCTCATCCTTGGCCTTCCCCTCCCTCGCTCCCCTTCCACCTCACTCACATACACTCTCCTCGTCCGTCTCCCGCTTTCCATCCTCTTCAGTAGTGAAGAAAATAAAGCTAGCTCAAAGCATTACAAGTCTGAAGGAGGCTCAGTAGTAAAGAAATTAAAGCTATCTCAACCAAACTGACGCCCAGTAGTAGTGAAATTAAAGCTATCTCTAACCCTTCCAGGTCGTAAAGCTGAGTTCAATCGCTTACCAGTCCTCTGCCTGTCGTGCGTTAAGACTACCAAAAGATACAGACAGATAGGGCTAGTTTTTTTTTTATTTTTATGCTAGGAAGAAGGAACCAAAGGCCATGAGCCCGCAGTAACAATTCCCTCCAAGAGAAAAACAAAATACAAGAAAGAGCCAAATTCAAGATCCGATCATTTCGAGATGCCTGGACACACTGCGTCTGAAAGACTGGAGATCATAGGCAGCAGGAAATACAGACAGAGGGAGACAGTTCCAGAGTTGACCTGTTGCATAAATGAAGGACTGGGAGTAACGGTTAACTCTTGCACAGTTTAAGGCTACGGGCATTATTCTCGTTGAGTTAGAAAGTGCTTTAGTGATCTGTTTAGTGTATTATTACTACTATTATTATTATTATTATTATTATTATTATGACAGAGAGAGAGGGGGGGAGAGAGAGAGACACCGTACATTAATCCATTAACTCCTAACACAGGCTATATCTAACAAGGGCTATATTTAACAAAGGCTAACTACATCTAACAAGGCTACGGTATATCTAACAAGGCTAATAGCAAACTTTCGCACAGGGATCTGGCAAGTTTTACTGATAATAGACAAAAACAAGAAAACTTTCCACAGGGATGTTGAAAGCTTTAATAATAATAATAATAATAATAATAATAATCCATGTTCTCCTCATTTGCCGTAACAGGAACGTAGGAGCATGGAGCTAGGTCAATAATAATAATAATAATAATAATCATAATAATAATAATGTAACAAATGCATAAAAACAATTAGCCTAAAGAATATCAGGTGTGAGGCAGGTATAAGAAAACGGGCCTACACTAGGAAAACCATGCCAGAGGTGAGGACGACAGGTGAGGAAGACAGAGGTGAGGAAGACAGGAGTGAGGAAGACAGGAGTGAGGAAGACAGAGGTGAGGAAGACAGGAGTGAGGAAGACAGAGGTGAGGAAGACAGGGGTGAGGAAGACAGGGGTGAGGAAGACAGGAGTGAGGAAGACAGAGGTGAGGAAGACAGGGGTGAGGATGACAGGGGTGAGGAAGACAGGAGTAAGGAAGACAGGGGTGAGGAAGACAGGGGTGAGGAAGACAGGAGTGAGGAAGACAGGGGTGAGGAAGACAGGGGTGAGGAAGACAGGAGTGAGGAAGACAGGGGTGAGGAAGACAGGAGTGAGGAAGACAGAGGTGAGGAAGACAGGGGTGAGGAAGACAGGAGTGAGGAAGACAGGGGTGAGGAAGACAGGGGTGAGGAAGACAGGTGAGGAAGACGGAGGTGAGGAAGACGGAGGTGAGGAAGACAGGGGTGAGGAAGCTTTACCGCACCAAGAACACGAATAACACACCTCTAGGAACGAAAAAAGTGAAAAAATAAATAAAAAAAGAGAAAGTGCTTGCATGCGGGTCCCACCGACGAAGGAATGCGACGCTCCCTCTCTCTCTCTCTCTCTCTCTCTCTCGGCATGAAAAACTTATTGATTGTCTTTATTTTGCTTTTTTTTTTAAGGTTTTAGTCTATTGGTCTTTAGATGAGAGAGAGAGTTACATATATACAGACCTTCATACTGTTACATGATATTCAAACCTTCATGTATACTTACTTTTGAACCGTAGAAGATTAGAGAGAGAGAGAGAGAGAGAGAGTTACATATATACAGACTTTCATACTGTTACATGATATTCAAACCTTAATGTATACTTACTTTTGAACCGTAGAAGATTAGAGAGAGAGAGAGAGATTCTAGTTGCCATCAAAACAGCTAACACCAAACGCACTCAAACATAAACACTGGCGCGTTATTGAGTAGTGGTGATTGTGGCGCGTTATTGAGTGTGGTAGTGATTGTGGCGCGTTATTGAGTGTGGTGGTGATTGTGGTACGTTATTGAGTGTGGTGGTGATTGTGGCGCGTTACTGAGTGTGGTAGTGATTGTGGCGCGTTATTTGAGTGCAGTGGTGATTGTGGCGCGTTACTGAGTAGTGGTGATTGTGGCGCGTTATTGAGTGTAGTGGTGATTGTGGCGCGTTATTGAGTAGTGGTGATTGTGGCGCGTTATTGAGTAGTGGTGACTGTGGCGCGTTATTGAGTGTAGTGGTGATTGTGGCGCGTTATTGAGTAGTGGTAGTGACTGTGGCGGGTTATTGAGTGTAGTGGTGATTGTGGTGCGTTATTGAGTGTAGTGGTGATTGATGCGTTATTGAGTGTGGTAGTGATTGTGGTGCGTTATTGAGTGTGGTAGTGATTGTGGTGCGTTACTGAGTGTGGTAGTGATTGTGGTGCGTTATTGAGTGTGGTAGTGATTGTGGCGCGTTATTGAGTGTGGTAGTGATTGTGGTGCGTTATTGAGTGTGGTAGTGATTGTGGTGCGTTATTGAGTGTGGTAGTGATTGTGGTGCGTTACTAAGTAGTTGTGATTGTCTTGCTGCTGGGTTATTGACGTTTAACCCCCCCTACACACACACACACACACACTATTACTCCTTTACACTTACTCCCACTACTATCCTCCCTCACTCACCCTCACCACCACCACTACCCTCTCACCCTCACCCTCACCACCACCACCACCCCCTTACCCTCACCCTCACCACCACCCCCTTACCCTCACTCTCACCACCACCCCCTTACCCTCACCCTCACCACCACCCCCTTACCCTCACCCTCACCACCACCCCCTTACCCTCACCCTCACCACCCCCTTACCCTCACTCTCACCACCACCCCCTTACCCTCACCCTCACCACCACCCCCTTACCCTCACTCTCACCACCACCCCCTTACCCTCACTCTCACCACCACCCCCTTACCCTCACCCTCACCACCACCCCCTTACCCTCACCCTCACCACCACCCCCTTACCCTCACTCTCACCACCACCCCCTTACCCTCACCCTCACCACCACCCCCTTACCCTCACCACCACCCCCTTACCCTCACCCTCACCACCACCCCCTTACCCTCACCCTCACCACCACCCCCTTACCCTTACCCTCACCACCACCCCCTTACCCTCACCACCACCCCCTTACCCTCACCCTCACCACTACCCCCTCACCCTCACCCTCACCACCACCCCCTTACCCTCACCCTCACCACCACCCCCTTACCCTCACCCTCACCACCACCCCCTTACCCTCACCCTCACCACCACCCCCTTACCCTCACCCTCACCACCACCCCCTTACCCTCACCCTCACCACCACCCCCTAACCCTCACCCTCACCACCACCCCTTACCCTAATGGCATAGGGTGAGAAATCGGTTGCGCCTCTTTCATCCACGAAACATCTCTCTCTCTCTCTCCCTCTCTCTCTCATAGCAGGGTGGCAATAGGGAAATCTGCTTTTTTCACGCATACGTTCGCTTCAGTACTCTCTCTCTCTCTCTCTCTCTTAAAATTCTGTGGTAACACTTTGATAAGAAATTGTAGGCAGTTCTTTACGTGATATTTTCTTCTTCTTCTTCTCTCTCTCTCTCTCTCTTACAAAACTGTGGTAAAACTTTAATAAGAGAAATTGTATGCAGTTCTCTACGTGTTTTCTTTTTCTTCTCCTCTCTCTCTCTCTCTCTCTCTCTCTCTCAGCGGAAATATCAAGAACGTGTTGGCTACGTTTCAGGCATTTGTGTGAACTGGGTATAATTATGATCTACGCCTGATTCACCTCAGGAAGTGCCTCTCGTGGTGACAGACTCGTAAACGAACTACACTGACCTTTCTACTACACTAACGTCTTTGGGTTTTATTCCTGATGCTGGCTAGGAAAAACCCTCCAGCCGGGAAGGGTTTAGGTGAGTCAGATAGGCCCGTGGGAAGGCGGGTGAGGGGAGGGGAAGGAGGGGGAGATACGAAGGAAGAGACAAGAAGGAGGGGAGAGGGGCGTGGAGGGGACGGAAGGGCAGGTATGAAGGAAAAGAGAGGAGGGAGGGGAAGAGGGGAGGGATAATGCTAATACACAGAGGACAAGGTTAAAAGACGAGAATTATGAAGGGTTTAATTATCAATGGTTCAGGCAAATGCCTGTTGAGTCCTTTATACAGTTTTTATGATCTTAGTAATGAACATGGAAGACCATATATATATATATATATATATATATATATATATATATATATATATATATATATATATATATATATATATATATATGATCATCATCATCATCCAATGCTATGTCGCCCCACAGAGGAGCGTAGGAACCCGGGGCAAGGCAAGTTGGTCCTGACATTTAAGATGAGAGTGACCAGCCTCACTTATCCCTGAGTGGCATTACATAAGCAATCAACCCCAACCATCCCTTGGATATAAACCTTCACCGGCTCAATCCGATTGGAGTGCAATAATTACCCACTAAACCACCAGGCGCCAAAATTTGGTTATATGGTTACCACCCAGCGTAGTAAATGGTTTCCTGGTGTACAGGAAACCATTTGGCTTGTCACTCAGTGTAGAGTCACCCACAAGCAGAAGGAAGAGGAAAGAATGAAGGAAAGAAAGACAGTAGAGGGAGTGTAAAGTTACCCGTAGGCAGAAGGACAAGGAAAGAATGAAGGAAAGGAAGACAGAAGAGGATGGAAGGAAAGAAGGATGAAGGAGAGGAAAGGACAGACACCCGACAGCAGCACTACACTGAGTGAGTGGATGGTGAGCGCCCCCACCTACCACATTATATATATATATATATATTCTGGAGGTGTGAAAGGTCAAAGCCAAAGCTATGGAAAGGGTAAGGTGCTGGTGACATATGGTGAAGGGTGGAGCACAACAGACTCGAGGTATACAGATGGTGCCGTGCGGGATGAATGCAGTCAGGTTCAAAGCTCTCTGGCTGCCTGTGAGCGGCGTGGCTTGAATGTAAATGTAGCTAGATACGAGTGCAGTGAATGCTGTTGAAGTGACTCTTTCTGGTGTGCTAGTGGATGGAGACTGGAGAGAGACTACAATTTTTGAAAGAGTTTAAGTATCGTGTTCTTGGAGTAGCAACAGAAAGAGGTAAATGTGTGAAGGACGGGAAGGACAGGATGGTTCACAGAAGATAAGTGGCCGGTGTTATGAAGCCACTGCTAATTAAACAGGTGTGTCGGTGCCCACAGCAGCGTCTGACTGCCACGCGTCGGTATGCAGTGAGTGTGACAAGAAAGAGATCCGTGGAAATACGAAGACTGTGTGTGGGATGGCTAGAGTGAACAGGAAAATATACACAAGAGTTCCATCGAATATCTGAAGTAAGGAAATTCTAAAATTGGCTGTGCATAGATAAGTTATAGACAGAATGGATAGTGGTGGGTAGTAAAAGGGTATATGAGAGTGGTAGTGAAGGCAGGATGAGGCGTGATAGGCCAGGAGGATGGATGAATGTTATAGATGGGTGTGTGAGAGAAGAGACAGAAGGAAGGAGACGAAGCTGAGGAATTGTCTATCTATCAATCTATCCATCTACTGCTAAGGAATTGTCTATCTATCAATCTATCTATCTACTGCTAAGGAATTGTCTTTCTATCTATCTATTGCTAAGGAATTGTCTCAATCTATCCATCTACTGCTAAGGAATTGTCTATCGATCAGACTATCAATCTATTGCTAAGGAACTGTCTATCGATCAGTCTATCTATCTACTGCTAAGGAATTGTCTATATATCAGTCTATCTATCCACTGCTAAGGAACTGTCTATCTATCAGTCTAGCTATCTATTGCCAAGGAACTGTCACTAGATCAAAATGGATATATGTACGTGTGTGTGTGTGTGTGTGTGTGTGTGTGTGTGTGTGTGTGTGTGTGTGTGTGTGTGTGTGTGTGTGTGTGTGTGTGTGTGTGAGATTTGGCACCCCTTTTTAAGGTGGCCTGACTCTACTGGATATGTTTATGTGAAGCTACAAAACGTGGTGAATGTTTTTGGAGTATCCGATAGAGCCAGGATTCCGGGGGCTTGAATGATGAGTGAATGGAAGCATGTCCCATTGGACTGGGTAAATTTGCGCTGTCTGGACATTGCTACTCCTCACCCTGCCCTAGGAAAGTCCGGATGATGATGATGATGATGATGATGATGATGATGATAATGATGAATTATCTAACAGCCCAGATTCTTGTCCTTTTGCAGCTTATTTCACGTAGCTCAGTGGCAGAAAAAGACAATGCAACAACTCCACATCTTCCCTTCTTCGTGACTAGCACTACATTTGAGTGTTAATCTGTCGCTACAAACCCAGCATTCAAGATGGAGGGATGGCAATTTTTGGCCATGTTGGAGTAAAAGGAGTAGGCCTATAGCTGTTACGTTTTCCACTCTAACTTGGCCTCAAATTGCCATCTCTCCATCTTGAATGCTGAGGTGTAGCAGTAGATTAACATTACAATGCAACAGGTCAACTCTGGAACTGTCTCCCTCTGTCTTTATTTCCTGCTTCCTATGATCTCCAGTCTTTCAAACGCAGTGTGTCCAGGCATCTCGAAATGATCAGATCTTGAATTTCTCTCTCTCTCTTAGAAGGAACAGTTTGCGGGCTCCTGGCCTTTGGTTCCTTCTTCCTGGCGTTAAAAAAAAAAATATGATGCTAGTCACGAAGAAGTGCTATGGAAATGTTGAACCTATCACTTTCTCCGCCACTGAGCTACGTGAAATTAGATGCAAAGGGACGAAAATCTGGGCCAGGTTAAGGTGAAAGGAGTATAGTATTGTGTATCTGACAGGCTGCTGGTGAGGTGAACGGTCTGGTGCCTTTCCTGGAGTGTGGTTACCTCTTCTGCCAAGCCAGTACCGTCACCGTCAACGATACTGTGCACTACTGGGACTACCACGTTCAGTAAGTACCGCTACACCGTTACACACTGCCACGTTGTCAGTACCTACGTTCAGTAAGTACTTCCCACCTTCCTTAAGTACCTAAAGCGTTCAGTAAGTACCTCCCACCTTCAGTAAGTACCTCCCACCTTCAGTAAGTACCTTCCACCTTCAGTAGGTACCTCCCACCTTCCGTAAGTAACTACAACCTTCAGTAAGTACCTACAACCTTCAGTAAGTACCTCCCACCATCAGTAAGTCCCTTTCTCCTTTCGTGAGTACCTCCCACCTTCCGTAAGTACCGCATTTACCAGCTGCCACCCTTCAGTACCTACACTATATCACGTTCTGTAAGTACCACCTTAATCAGTCAACGGCCATCACGTTCTGTAAGTAGGTGCCACGTTCCGTAAGTACACTGCACTCCATTCAGTAAAGTAACATAATTTTGCTAGCTGCTACGTCCTTTATTTACGTATATTACTAAGGACAAGAAGCACTACTAGGATTACGATGTTCAGTAAGTACACACACACACACACACACACACACACACACACACACACACACACACACACACACACTACAGGGGAGAAGGAAAAGGGGTGACATGATAATGCTATATAAATGCATATCAGGGAAGGTGAAAATAGACATAAATGATTACTTAACCTATGGGGAAGCATCAGCAAGAGGACACTGCAAAAAAACTGCATAAGAGAGGCGATAAAGACGTAAGGAAATTTAGTTTCCCAAATAGAGCAATTGATCAATGGAATGCACTACCGAATGAAATAGTGTGTGCCAAAACAATTCACAAATTTAAGAATATGTACGATAAATATGGTTTAAGACACGGGACAGTACGAGCTTGACTCATTCCTGTAAAGATACAATTAGGTAAGAACACACACACACACACACACACACACACACACACACACACACACACACACTACTGTAATCCTAAGTACAATCATCAGTAAGTACAATAACAACACTACGCATTACTATTACCATCACATTCAGTAACCCCACGTTCACTCAGTACCACCCTCAGTAATATACCACGATCAGTAAAATAACATACAACTTCGCTAAAAATGTGCACACGTGGATAGTTACGTCTTAAATTTGCTCTCTCCCCCTCTTTTCAAACGTTCAAATATCTGGTCGTTGAAGACAAACAGAAAACGGAAGGTAACGTCTTTTACGGGGAAACAGATAACAACCTTCCCGCCAACGGAGTGACTCACTGGAAAAAATCTTTATCCCGGGACGGTTCCTTGTAATATGATGATGTGCACTGGTCTCTCTCTCTCTCTCTCTCTGAGTGTTTGCAAATCGCTGTATACTGTATCTGTTTTTCCTGTCTAATCGCGTCTAAGAGCTGTATTCTAAGTGGCAATGTAGCGCTTCGTTGCACCTTTTCCTTAGCGATTTATTCTAAAGCTTATACCTAATGGAGGTGACGAGATCTGTTTCTGCTGTCTGATCCCGTCTAAGAGCTGTATTTTAAGTGGCAGTGTAGCGCTCCGTTGCACTTTTTCCTTAGCGATTTGTTCTAAAGCTTATACTACTGGAAGTGACGAGACCTAACTTCTTTCGCCTCTGACAGCGCTCGGGTCGTCTGTTTGAGTTAAAGGCATTCCTAGACGATCTCTTACCCTCTTCCTGGACTAAAAATTACCTAGCCTCGGGTCCCTACGCTTCGAAGTAATGTGTCATGAACGTTTAAATTTCTGAGTACGTGACGTAATAACCGCTTCATGAGATACGGTGACGCAAGACCGTTACGGCGGTCAGAACGACAGACACGTCACAGGATTTCGCGGACTCTGTATCAGCTTTTTCCTGCGTTTTTGTCATTGTGTTCAGTTCACCACATCTGTTTTCCTCCTTTTCCTGAATTAATTTGCCTCACCCCACCCCTTAGCTGGAAAGAGTGCTGCGGTGATGAAGAAAATGGGAGAAATGGAGTTCCTCCGAGCTAAGCCCTGTATTGGACTATATAGCCCCGCTAGGGTTACAGGAGGGAGCTACCCCTCCCAGCGCGGCAGCCCGGGCGAGGCTCGAACTTGCATGGGGTGATGAAGAGAGTGAAGGCAGTTGGGGTCCCGCCTTCCGCTGCGGCTGGCTGATGTTTGAAAGTACAGTATGATGATGATGATGATAAAGTTTGTCGTATATGTCACTTGGGAGTTACTGATGGCTTTGGTGATTATAATGATGATGATGATGAAGGTGATTTCTTTTTATTTTGTATTTTTTATGAGGAAGGAAAAACATAAAAAAAAAAAATAATCCATACGCCAGATTACGGGTGTCCTCCATTCGTAAAAAACCTGTAACAATTGAACAGCTATAGGTTGATGCTTGGGGGGAAACCACTCTGGGGCAGCGACCTCTAAAGATATGCAGCCTGGGGTATAAAAGAACTCGGATAAGCAGGTACATGATGACACTGACGATTTGATTTTATTTTTTTATTGCCAGACGCCATAATCCCAAGGGGTGGCCACCTGACTCTGAGTTATTTGTTTTACAGGGAGGGGCACTAATCCTCCACCAACTCACTTGCTGACACGTAGGGAGCACGTATGGTTTGGTTATATGGTTACCACCCAGCGTTGTAAATGGTTTCTTGGCTTACAGGAAACCAGTTGGCTTGTCACTCAATGCAAAGCCACCTGTAAAGGAAAGAAAAGTACTAAGAAGTGACAGGAAAGACGGGAGACATAGGAAGAGAGGAGATACATGATGATACTGATGATGATGATGATGAACGAAATTTACCAAGTATTTTTATCCTAAAGATTTGGTCCAACTATCTGCTATTTTTCAGCCAGGTGTTGTTGCAAAATACTATGATAACGATAAGTCGTGGCTCAGTGGGTTTTGGCACTCCACTCTGGACGAAGGGTCGGAGGTTCAAGTCCACCCAAGGGTCACTGGTATACATCAGGAAGGGCATCCGGTCACAGAGTGCTACACGCTCCAAACCTAAGTCCTCCACCCAGGGGCAACGCCTTAGCCCTTATCGAAAAAAGGGTACACGGTATAAAACTCCAGAAAAATAAATAAATGAAATTAGATACAGCTAGGATTCCGGGGGCTTGAATGGTGAGTGAATGGAAGCGTGGCCCACTGGATTGGGCAAATTTGGGCTGTCTGGACGTTGCTACTCCTCACCCTTGCCCTAGGGTGGGAAAGGAGGTCCGGATGATAATGATGATGGTGATAAATGAAATAATAATGATGATGATGATGTCAGATGATAATAATAATAATAATAATAATAATAGTAATAATAATAATAATGATGATTATAATAATGATGATGATAATGATAATACCAATAATAATAATAATAATAATAATAATAATAGAGTAATAATAATAATAATAACAATAATAATAATAATAACAATGAGTAATAATAATAATAATATTATTAGTAGTAGTAGTAGTAGTATTAATATTATTATTATTATTATTAGTATTATTATTATTAATGCTAATGTCAAGATACTAAACCAATATCTTGCCTTTCAGTTGGGAGTTACCAAGCGGCGTAGGGGGTGACAAAATAATAATAATAATAATAATAATAATAATAATAATAATAATAACAATAATAATAGTAGTAGTAGCAGTAGTAGTAGTAGTAGTAGTAGTAATAATAATAATAATAACTAATAATAACAATAATAATAATAATAATAATAATAATAACAATAATAATAATAATAATGCTGATATCAGATACTAAACCAATATTTGTTGCCTTTCAGTTGGGAGTTACCAAGCGGCGTGGGGGGTGACAAAATAATAATAATAAAAATAATAACAATAATAATAATAATAATGATGATGTCAGACACTATGATAATAATAATAATAATAATAATAATAATAATAATAATAATAATGCCGTAATAAAAATAATAACAATAATAATAATAATAATAATGATGACGTCAGACACTGATAAAAATAATAATAATAATAATAATAATAATAATAATAATAATAACAATAATAATAATAATAATAATGTCGATACTAAACCAATATGTTGTTGCCTTTCAGCTGGGAGTTACCTAGCGGCGTGGGGGGTGACAAAATAATAATAATAATAATAATAATAACAAAAATAATAGTAGTAGTAGTAGTAGTATTAGTAGTAATAATAATAATAATAATAAATAATAATAATAATAATAATAATAATCTATCTATCTATAGCCCGACGCCCTAATCCCGCAAAGGGTGGCCGCAGACAAAACGCCTCCAAGTCACTGTCACCCACCATTTGACTACCCTCTCCCCAACTCACCCCCCCCCTCCCTCATATACCTCTCAACTCCATCCCTCCACCTCATCCTTGGTCTACCCCTCCCTCTCCCTCCCTCCACCTCACCTACATACACCCTCTTAGTCAGTCTTTCATTCTCCATTCTCTCCACATGTCCAAACCACCTCAGTGTATTTCTCCTAATCTTCTCAACCACATCCACATCCACCCCACAACGTTCCTTCACTTCTTCATTCGTCAACCTGTCCCTCCACGTCACTCCACATGCTCCTCTCAAGTAACTCATTTCCACTGCTCTCACTCTTGACTTGTTCCACTCTTGCAAGGTCCATGCCTCGCTTCCATAAGTCAGGGTAGGGATCACAATACTATCATGCAGTGATTTCTTAACTTCCATACTCACCTCCCTATTTCTCATCACTTAATAATAATAATACCAAAAATAATAATAATAATAATAATAATAATAATAGTAATAAATAATAATAATAATAATAATAATAATAATAATACCAATAATAATAATAAAAATAACAATAATAATAATAATAATAACAATAGTAATAATAATAATGTCGATAGTAAAGCAATATGTTGTTGGCTTTCAGCTGGGAGTTACCCAGCGGCGTGGGGATGGACGACACAGTGTTCATGGTGGGCAACAGGTACCACATGCCACGCGCCTACCTCGTCTTCAAAGGCTTCCTCGCCAACCACACGGGCCAGTACAAGTGTCAACTCTACCAGCGACGCACCACGCTCCTCGATACACTCAATGTCTCCCTCAAGCTCCACGATGCGCCCGCCACCAGACCCTGCACCAATACACTTCGCTAACACACACACACACACACACACACACACACACACACACACACACACTCAATGTCTCCCTGAAGCTTCATGATGCACCCGCCACCAGACCCTGCACCAATACACTACGCTAGTACACACACACACACACACACACACACTCAATGTCTCCCTGAAGCTTCATGATGCGCCCGCCACCAGACCCTGCACCAATACACTACGCTAACACACACACACACACACACACACACACACACACACACACACACACACACACTAAAGCTTCATGATGCACCCGCCACCAGACCTTGTACCAACACACACACACACACACACACACACGATCTCCTGTATCAATAATTATGTAGGAATGGCGTGGGCAACTGGGCATGCTTTTTCCGACTCTGGTAGGGTCGTAGGTTACTCTAAGTCGCTTTAGATATTCCGTAGCATCTTCTCCATAGCTATTTATTCTGTACATTACGCCTCAGTATCCTATCTGTCTATCTATTGCCAGACGCCTTAAGCCCGTACGGGGTGGCCACAAGCAAATCGCCTCCATGTCGCCCTGTCCCCCACCATTTCACTGCCTTGCTCCCAGCTCACACCCCCCTCTCTCATATACCTCTCCACTCCATCCCTCAGTATCCTCTTGCTCGTTATTGATGCAGTTTTTGATTGTTGCCCATCAAATCCACTCCCTCTGGTTAGACCTATCAACCACAGACAAGGAACCCCCCATGCAGAGTCGTCCCGTACAGTGAATGGATGTTCCCTTGCGGCTGACAGCGACTCGCCAAAGTGAGGAGCGGGGAAATGTGTGATTTGGGTTCCTGGGTGGATGCCACACTTGCATCTCTCAACCCAGTTAACAGGGGCACCACAGAAGGCTCCATCCACTTCGTCCCGTGATCTGGTTATATGGTTACCACCCAGCGTTGTGAATGGTGTGCTGGGTTACAGGAAATAGACTTGTCACTCAGTGTAGAGTCACCTGAAGTGGAAAGAAGCGTAACAGGACGAGAAAGGAAAGAAAGGGGGAAGTAGGAAGAGAGGAAGGCAGACACAGAAGACAAAGGTGAAGGAAGACGTAGGCAGCAATACAGGCAAGAGACTGTAATAGGTGAAATAAATCGCTGAAGAAGAGCTGTTAAGGAGTGTCTGATACCATCTAGAATACAGCCCTTTGTTGGCTCGGCGACTGTGAGGCTTGAAGAACAATGAGGGAGAAGGAAGATTATTTTTCTCCAGCAATTCCTACTGTTAACTTATTATTGTTATTATTATTATTAATACTACTACTACTACTGTTATTATTATTAGTATTAGTATTATTACTACTACTACTACCGTTATTATTATTAGTATTATTAGTATTATTATTATTACTACTACTACTACTGTTATTATTATTATTATTATTATTAGTATTAGTATTATTACTACTACTACTACCGTTATTATTATTAGTAGTATTATTATTATTACTACTACTACTACTGTTATTATTATTATTATTATTATTATTATTATTATTACTACTACTACTACTGTTATTATTATTATTATTACTACTACTACTACTGTTATTATTATTATTATTATTATTACTACTACTACTGTTATTATTATTATTATTATTATTACTACTACTAGTTATTATTATTATTATTACTACTACTACTACTGTTATTATTATTTTTATTATCACTACTACTACTACTACTAGTTATTATTATCATTATATTATTATTATTTATAGGCCATACCACGTTGAGTACACCGCTTCCCGTCCGATCAGCGAAGTTAAGCAACGCTGGGTCTGGTTAGTACTTGGATGGGTGACCGCCTGGGAACACCAGATGCTGTTGGCATCCCTACGTGTCAAGTGGGGTTGGTGGAGGATTAGTGCCCCTCCCTGTAAAACAATTAACTCTAAGCCATTGGCCACCCCGTCTGGGATACATGGCGTCTGGCAATGAATTATTATTATTATTGTTGTTGTTATTATAATAATATTATTATTGCTATGTGGAGAGGATGGACAGCGAGAGACTGACGAGGACAGTGTATGTGAGTGAGGTGCGGGAGACGGGAGACAAGGAGGGGAAGACCGAGGATGAGATGGATGGAGTGAAGAGGTATTGAGAGTGTGGGGTGTGAGCAGGGGAAGGGCAGGGCGACAAGGAGGCGATTTGTTTGTGGCCACCCCTTACTGGATTAAGGCGTCTGGCTATAGACATTGTTATTATTATTATTATTGCCGTATTATCATCATTATTATTATTATTATTATTATTATTATTGCCGTATTATTATTATTATTACTATTATTATTATTACCGTATTATTATTATTATTATTATTGCCGTATTATTATTATTATTATTACCATTATTATTATTATTGCCGTATTATTATTATTATATTATTAACCTATTATTATTATTATTTTTATTATTATTATTATTATTCTTGATTCTTCCTTTCAGCTAACGTGTGAAGCAGTGTTCAACTCCTCTTCACTATCAATCTGTTATATATCATTAGAATAACATAATGCTATACTCTGTTCACTTTAACTTGGCCTAAAACTGCCATCCCTCCATCTTAAACGCTGGGCTATAACAACAGATTAACACTAGAATATGATGCTAGTCACGAGGAAGTGCTAAAGGAACGATGTAGAGCCACACAATATTGTCCTTTTCTGCCACTGAGCTACGTGCAATAAGCTGCAGAGGATGAAGAAATAAGCTGCAAAGGATGAGGAAATAAGCTGCAAAGGATGAGGAAATAAGCTGCAAAGGATGAGGAAATAAGCTGCAGAGGATGAGGAAATAAGCTGCAAAGGATGAAGGAATAAGCTGTTGAGAATGAAGAAATAAGCTGCAAAGGATGAAGAAATAAGCTGCAAAGGATGAAAATAATAAGCTGCAAAGGATGAATATAATAAACTGCAAAGGATGAAGAAATAAGCTGCAAAGGATGAAGAAATAAGCTGCAAAGGAGGACAATTTTGACCAAGTACTAGTGAACGGAGTATGGTAAACGCTGTCACCCTGTAAATGATCTTGAGGTGACCAGTACTGTGTGATTATAAGGCTGTGTGTTACTCTGCTTTAAGAATTTATTGAATATTATGCTCTTATGACTGTATTGTAAGTTTGAGTAAATTTAGATATTTGTACTACGGTTTGTTTTACCTATTTTGGGGGGATTATTATTTCTGACACACACACACACACACACACACACACACACACACACACACACACACACACACTTTCTAAAACATTCGATATTCTAGGAACATATATATTTACACACACACACACACACACACACACACACACACACACACACACACACACACTGCAAACCACAGACTCACGAAAAAGCAGTAATCAACGAAACTTAACTCATCAAACTAGCCAAAGAATAAAATGCAGAATGACAGTATTGCTAGACGTAAAACAGAGTCAGTTCAAGATACAGAAAGCCTGATGCAGTGATTCCCAGCAGCGTGAAACAGGTGGAAACGCTCTCACCATTGATCTCATTAAGGAGGCGGGGTATTTGGCATAAAACAAAAAGCATTACTATTTACGAAAGGCTTTGGAGTCGTATGGTAAGTGATTCATGTATGGCTAATGCTTCTCTTCTTCCCCGCCAGGCGATTTGTTATGTTACGGGCACGGTTTAGAGTAACCAATGTCTACTTTGCACCATTTATTTTTCTCCTACTCCCACTGCCACATGTGCCCACACCAGCAGACTGAGCCCTCCCCACAAAACACATGATACCATCCTGCGAGTTTCTTGTGCAGCACTATTTAGTCTGGTAGAAAGACAGAGCTGGGCAGGATGTGCAGCACGTTAGGGTGATAATTGATGCAGATGGCAATGTACTGACAAGTGAGGAGAGTGTACTAAGAAAGTGGAAGGAGTATTTCGAAGAGTTGATGAATACAGAAAATATGAGATGGAAGGTTGGAAGAGTTGGAGGTAGTGAGTCAGGAAGTGCAAGAGATCAGCAGAGAGGAAGTGAGGAATGCCATGAGGAGGATGAAGGATGACAAGGCAGTGGGCCCAGATGGTATACCAGTGGAAACATGGAGAAGCTTAGGAGAGATGGCTGTGAAGTGGTTTACCAGATTGTTTAACAAAATCCTGGAGGGTGAGAGGATGCCGGAGTGGTGAAGAAAAAGTATTCTAGTTCCGATTTTCAAGAACAAGGGTGATGTGCAGTGCTGCAGCAACTACAGAGGTATAAAGCTGATCAGCCATGCAATGAAGATATAGGAAGGAATGGTGGAAGCTAGGCTGAGAAGAGAAGTGAGGATCTGCGAGGAGCAATTTGGTTTCATGCCAGGGAGAAGTACTACAGACGCCATAGTTGCTTTTCAAGGTGGAGGTGGGAGTGCATCAAGGATCCACTTTGAGCCACTTCTTGTTTGCAATGGTGATGGACACATTGACAGATGAGATTAGACAGGAGCCTCCGTGGACGATGGTGTTTGCGGACGACATTGTGGTATGTAATGAGAGCCGGGAGGAAGCTGAGGCAGAGCTGGAGAGATGGAGATATACACTGGAGAGAAGGGGAATGAAAGTAAGCAGAAGCAAGACTCAGTACATGTGTGTAAATGAGAGTGATGACAGGGGAACCGTGAGGCTGCAAGGTGTAGAGGTGGCAAAGGTAGATGAATTCAAATACTTGGGGTCAACTGTATACAAAGTAACGGAGAGTGTGGTAGAGAGGTAAAAATGAGACTGCAGGCGGGATGGAGTGGGTAGAGAAAGGTGACAGGAGTGATCTGTGACAGAAGGGTCTCTGCAGAAATGAAAGGGAAAGTTTCTAAGACTGTAGTGAGGCCAGCCATGTTGTACGGAATGGAGACAGTACCACTGACAAAAAAACAGGAGGCACAGTTGGAGGTAGCAGAATTGAAGATGTTGCGTTTTTCATTAGGAGTGACGAGGTTGGACAAAATTAGAAATGAACATATTAGAGGGACAGCACACGTAAGTCAGTTTGGGGACAAAGCTAGAGAGGCGAGACTGAGATGGTCTGGACGTGTGCGGAGGAGAGATGAGGAGTATGTCGGGAGGAGGATGCTGGAAATGGAGTTACCAGGCAGGAGAAATAGAGGAAGGCCAAAGAGAAGGTTTGTGGATGTAGTGAAGGAGGACATGCGGGTGGTAGGTGTAAGAGAAGATGCAGAAGACAGAGTAAGATGGAGACGGGTGATCCGCTGTGGCGACCCCTAAGGGTAGAGACAAAAGGAGAATAAGAGTATATCAGGACAGGCAGCACAGACATTACCAGTTCACGACAACGGAATCTGGCGAAGAAGAGGACTGGAATGGAAGGTTTAGGTAAGCTGGGTAACATCACGACGAAGAAAAATAGTAATCTAGATTCTAAAACGAGGATTCCCAAATGGGGGGAGGGATTCCCCCCTGGGAGAAATTTGGACAATCCAGGGGGTAATAAGCATAAAACGGAAATGGCCAAAGTATCCCTTTTAATGTCCAGCTGTTTATTGGTTTGTGACATTTTTTAGGGTCAAATGCTTTTCGGCTTTTATCAATTTTTTTTAAAGAATTTTTGCCCTCACCTATCATGTTATGTACAAAATCTCTAACATATTCCTAAAACTAATAATAATACTAATAACAGCGCTACATTTCTTACCGCTACACTAAAAACGTACCGCTAAATGGAGGCGAATAACTCCAGAATCTTGAGACATTTAAAGTATTTCCCAAAGGGGGGAGGGAATTCCCCCTATTGGGACATGAGGGAGGGAAATCATTAAAAATAAATAAATAAATAAAATCCGGGAAAAGAAGGGAATGATCAGGAAATGTTTGGGAACGTACACTAAAAGGAATGTCAGGTGTACGTTATATTCTTATGCCCTTCCTGTTCTGACTAATGGTCCAGAATTTTAGTGGGCCAGAATACTACAAACAAAATCCTTAGGTGCAATTTTAGGACTGCTGAAAAAGGACCTAAAAAACTTACGTCAGGCATCAGAAGGACGGATTACAAGAGCCGGCTGGAGAAAGAAACAGATAGGCCTAAAAGTGGTTTCTGTAATCAGTCCAAAATGCAGAACTGGACATGGGCAGGATATGTGTATTTCTGCGTAACTGTGTGGCAGCCCAGAGACGGACACCAAGGAAGAGGCAGGCGGACAATAAAATCCAGGTCTATTTCTCACATTTCCTGGAATTCGACGGAACAGGCGTACACAGGCAGCTTATAGATCAGTTCTGGGGAAAGACGGGAGAAGCCTTGGTCCTGTAGTGCTGTCTCTGATGATGATGATGATGATGATGATGATGATGATGATGATGATGACGACGACGACGATAATGACTGATAATGATTATGACCAAAGACGATGATGATGATGATAATGACGATGAAGGTGATAACGATGATGATAATGATGATTGCGATGATGATGACGACGATGATGATGATGATTGATGATGATGATTAAAATTGAAGATAATGATGCTGATGATGATTATGACGGAAGATGATGATGTTGATGAAGATGACGACGATGATAATGATGGTGGTGATGATTGATGATGGTCATGATGATGATGATGATGATGAATACGATGATAACTGATGATGATTATGACCGAAGTTGATGATGATGATGATGATGATAATGACGATGAAGGTGATAACGATGATGATAATGATGATGGCGATGATGATGACGACGATGATGATGATTAAAACTGAAGATGATGATGCTGATGATGGTGGTGATGATGATGATGAAGATGACGACGATAATAATGATGGTGGTGATGATTGATGATGGTGAAGATGATGATGATTATGACTGAAGACGATTATGACTGAAGATGATGATGATGATGATGATGATGATTATGACTGAAGATGATGATGACTGATGATAATGACGATAAAGATGATACTGATGATGACAATGATGATAATGATGGTGGTGATGATTGATGATGATGATGATGATTATGATGAAGACGATGATGATGATGATGATGATGGTGATGATGATGATGATGATGCTCTGAGGTGAGTAATGTGAAAGTCAAACCAGTATATTTTGTGGGGTCGTCGCCTTGACACAACTGGAGCGGATATTCATAAACTTTCTTAACCTTAACCTCCTCAAACCCAGGACCTGTTGTGTGTGTGTGTGTGTGTGTGTGTGTGAGAGTGTGTGAGAGAGAGAGAGAGAGAGAGAGAGAGAGAGAGAGTGTGTGTGTGTGTGTGTGTGTGTGTGTGTGTGTGTGTGTGTGTGTGTGTGTGTGAGAGAGAGAGAGAGAGAGAGAGAGAGAGAGTGTGTGTGTGTGTGTGTGTGTGTGTGTGTGTGTGTGTGTGTGTGTGTGTGTGTGTGAGAGAGAGAGAGAGAGAGAGAGAGAGAGAGAGAGAGAGAGTGTGTGTGTGTGTGTGTGTCAGAGAGAGAGAGAGAGAGAGAGAGAGAGAGAGAGAGAGAGAGTGTGTGTGTGTGTGTGTGTGTGTGTGTGTGTGTGTGTGGAGAGAGAGAGAGAGAGAGAGTGTGTGTGTGTGTGTGTTCTTATCAGCTACCTCCAGATCACTGTATACACATTCATCTTAACACGTTATACATTCATCTAAAGACTGTTTATATAATTATCTTAAGAATATTTATACATATACCTTCACTCAGCCAGCTCCAGCATATCACATTATTATATTCTGCTCATTTTAACTATACTCCTCTTATCTTAACCTGGTCCATCCACTCACTTGATGTAGTGCTGCCTACTTCTTCCTTAGCTTTTATCATTCTTTTTCTGTGCCTGCCCTCCTCTCTTCCTGTTTCTCCCATCCTTCCTGTCACTTCTTATTGCTTTTCTTTCCTTTACAGGTGGCTTTACATTGAGTGACAAGTCAAATGGTTTCCTGTAAGCTAGGAAACCATTTACAACGCTGGGTGGTAACCATATAACCAAACCATACGTGCTCCCTACGTGTCAACAAGTGGGTTGGTGGAGGGTTAGTGCCCCTCCCCGTAAAACAAATAACTCAGAGTCAAATGGCCACCCCTAACGGGATTATGGCGTCTGGCAATAGATAGATAGATAGATAGATAGCTTATTTCACGTAGCTCAGTGGCAGAATAAGGCAACACTACGGCGCTACATCGATTCCGTAACACTTCTTCGTGACTAGCATCGTCATACAGCGTTTATTCACTACAGCTCAGCATTCAAGACAGATATGGCGATTTTCGGCCAAGTTAGAGTGAAAGGAGTATACATGTAAAACCGAATCTTTCCATCTTGAATGCTGAGCTGTGGCGAGAGGATGACGCTAGGATATGATGCCAGTCACGAAGAAGTGCTCTGGAATGGATAGAGAACCCTAGTATTATCTTATTCTGACACGGGGTTGTAGGCTGCAAAAGGACGCAAATCTCCGCCTAGTTTTTTTTTTTATGCAAGAAAGAAGGAACCAAAGGCTGAGGCCAAAAACCGGACTGGACTGTAGATACCACACTAAAATCAAAGCAGAGAAAACACCAATGCATGCCAGAAATAATGACTTGCCGTGGAGGCCTGTTTATGCTAAAAAGTGGTTCAGCCTTTGTTTTTTTCTTTTAATCCTGTTCTTACTACGTTATCGCTACGGTCGGAGAAAAAAGTAAGTTCGCTTACGGTAATTCTTCACCTGTATTTCTCATTTTCCTCCCAAGGCTAATATTCCTATGCTGAGACCCTTGCTGTGTTTCTCTGGCCTAATATTTCACTTCTTGTCAATTTCCTCTGCTGGCTAATGTTCCTAAGCTGAGAGAGCCTTCCTATGTTTCTCTGGCCTAATATTTCACTTCTACTTGTCAATTTCCTCTGCTGGCTAATGTTCCTAAGTTGAGAGAGGCTTGATATGTTTCTCTGGCCTAATATTTCACTTTTACTTGTCAGTTTCCTCTGCTGGCTAATATTCCTATGCTGAGAGAGGCTTCCTATGTTTCTCAGGCCTAATATTTCACTTCCACTTGTCAATTTCCTCTGCTGGCTAATATTCCTAAGCTGAGAGGGGCTTGATATGTTTCTCTGCCCTGATATTTCACCTCTTCTAGTCATTTTCCTCTCCTGACTAATAACATAAATCAGTCTACAAATATTTTTTCATTGCTTTGCTATAATATAGGGAGCCTACCACTGCATTCTGATGAAATTTTGGATCAGTGCATAAATCCTATTCAATTTCATTTTGACGCTTTAGGATTTTGCGAGACAAGGTTAACGGATGATACTGAGAATCTTTTTAGTATCCCAAACTACCGTGTCTACGCAAATAACTGCTCTCGAAACAGTGGAGGAGTTGCTTTGTTTATAAAAACATTTTTCATGTAACGTGCGAAATGACTTGGTATTTAAGAAAGAACATATTGAAACGATATTTATTGAAGTTTATCTTAGTACTAATTCCATAGTCTAAGGGATTATTTACAGACGCCCAAACACTAATATCGCAAGGTTCTTTGACGACTTTCACTACATTATTGGTTTAGTCAGATCGGAAGGTAAATCTTGTTACATCGGGGGTAATTTTAATATTGACCTGTTTAAAAGTAGAACAAACCCACATGTCAGTAACCTTTTATCTATGTGCTATTCTCGTAATTTTTATAACACTATTAATAAACCCACACGCGTAACTTTAACATCCGCCTCACTAATAGATCATATATGGACTAATGACTACATAAACTGCTTCACAAGCAATATTATATATAATAAAATTTCAGATCATTTTCCTATTGTATCGGTGTTCAAATCCGCACCATATTTACCGAAAGGAGAACAAACTGTCCTCCAGTACAGAGACTTTAACGAAAGTAGTATAAATACATTTAAAGAAAAAATTAGTCAAGTGTCTTGGGACCTTGTTTTATGTGTTAGACCCAGACGTAGGGTATTGTAATTTTAATCTACTTTCTAGTATATTTCATAACCAGTTTCCGTTAAAACAGAAAATAATTAAATCTAAACATGCTGATAAGCCCTTCATTACTGCAGATATTAGGCAGATGATCCGAGAAAGAAACAAGCTTCAAAGAAAGTGTGCCAAGACACCCATTACGTACGGTGCAGAGTATCGCAGACTGGCAATGATATCACAGCTAAAATCAGAAAGGCAAAGTCAGATTACTATAAGAATAAGTGAAAATATAGGTAACAGTAAAAAAAAACCTGGTGTGTAATAAACTCTATCCTTAGTAAGCCTTCTCCACGACAAAGAAATAATTGCTTTTATTTAGTAAACAATAATGAGGTATATGAACCTAAGGAAGTAGCTGACCATTTTAATAATTATTTTGTCAGTGTTGGTAAGAAACTTGCTGAGTCTGTTGGAGAGTCTGAGGTTAATTTCTATTCATATTTACGCAATAGGCAAGACAGTGTATTCGTTTTGTCACCTGCTACTGAACATGAAGTTACTCAGACTATAAAAAATCTACGGAATGTTGGTCCCAGATATGACGATATCCCCATGTCCATCATTAAGGAAATAATGGACTATCTAGTTCCTGTACTTGTCTTCCTCTTTAATTTATCTTTTGAGACTGGAAAGTTTCCTGACATGTTGAAATTGGCCAAAGTCATTCCAGTTTTTAAAGCTGGTGATCGTAAACTGTTAATCAATTATCGCCCTATCTCAATCCTGCCAGCAATCAGTAAGATAATAGAGAAATTGGTTTATGGTAGGTTAATTCAATTTTGCACCAACAACAATATTATCACTGATTCACTATTTGGTTTTGGGGAAAAATTGTCTACCGAGAGTGCTTTGCTGTCATTCACCAAGGACGTGCTGGCTTCATTTGATGAAAATAAATTTACTATGGATGTATTTCTAGATCTGGCCAAGGCTTTTGATACGGTTAATCACTCTATATTACTAAAGAAGCTTGACCACTATGGTATACGAGGCACTTCAGATCAATGGTTTGCTTCCTACTTAGCCAATCGCAAACAGTTTGTGCAATACAAACAGTGCCAGTCTACTTGTATGCCAGTAGAATCTGGAGATCCCCAGGGTCAGTCTTAGGACCACTGTTGTTTATTTTGTACATATATGACATCGTGTATGCTACCTCACATATGAAGCCAGTACTATTTGCTGATGATAGTACCTATTATGCAAGCCACCAAAATCTCAATGAACTATCAAATGTTGTAAATAGCAGCCTAACAGATATTAAGAAATGGATAACAAGCAACAAACTCACGCTAAACGTAAGCAAATCTCATTACATTATATTTAGAAGGAAACAAAGCACTGCAAATCAACCCAACATCTACATAGGTGCCCAGTCAATTGAAAGAGTGGACAGTATAAAATTCCTTGGTGTTATAACTGATGAACGTTTGTCATGGCATTTACATATCCAGCATCTCCATACAAAGATTAGCAAACAGTGTGGTATCATGTACCAAATTCGTGATCAACTAACAACACGGTCTTTTAAGCTCATTTATTACTCGCTGATTTTTCCTTTATTGTTTTATTGTAACAATGTATGGAGTGGTGCTTATAAGACACAACTAAACCGCTTATTTATAGCCCAAAAGAAATCGGTCCGTATAATGGAAAACTTACGCAAATATGACCACACTAATCCATCTTTCAAGAAATTGGGTATCCTAAAATTGCCTGATATAGTCCTACTGCACTGCTTTGTTTGTTTACAAGTCTCTGCACAACCTGTCATTTAACAGTTACTTTGATTTTAATATGAATGATCGGTATAATCTCCGAAATAACTGTAATCTAAAAATACCGCTCATGGCTTCAACCCAGTCCCAGTCACATATCACTTATCAGGGACCCAAAGTTTGGAATGGTATCCCAATGGCCATTCGGGAACTAAGCGAGGATGTATCTTTCAAATCTGCTTATAAATCCTACTTACTATCAAAGTACTAATTCTTTAAATTAGTTGACTTTCATTATTATTATTATTTATTATTATTATTGTTATTGTGGTAGTTATTATTATTGTTACTATTATTACTGGTATTAATATAAAATTACCTCCGTTTTGTTGTAGTGCTATCTTGTATATACCCTTTATTAAAATCTTAAACTATTGTCATTCGGGGATAACCATTATTACTTAAAAGTCATACAGCTGATTTAGTCAAATCGTAGTTTTAAGCCTTAACAGACAATTGATGTTTACCAAAAGTGCAAGAAAAACAAGGTGCCTTTAAAGAGAGTTCCCGGACTCTCAAAAAGCTCAGCCGCTAGTAGACTAAGTGTTATGTCAACTATTGTAATCTCTAAGGCTAAATAAACATTTGACTTTGACTTTGAATATTCCTAAGAGAGCCTTGATATGTTTCTCAGGCCTAATATTTCACCTTTTCTACTTGCCCTAATATTTCACCTCTTCTACTGTACTTGTCACTTTCCTCTCCTGGTTAATATTCCTAAGCTGAAAGAGCCCTGATATGTTTCTCTGGCCTAATATTTCCGCAAGCAGGGCCACTTACCTATACTGGTATCAGTGCCACCACATGAAGGCGTCTCTTGCACTATATAAACAGCACAAGAAAATATTAAGCCACAAGGCGACTCTCCAGCACTTTATAAACAGCACAAGAAAATATTAAGTTACATGGCGTCTCTCCAGCACTATATAAACAGCACAAGGGAATATTAAGCCACAAGGCGTCTTTCCAGCACTATATAAACAGCACAAGGGAATGTTTAGCTACAAGGCGTCTCTTTCCAGCACTATATAAACAGCACAAGGGAATATTTAGCTACAAGGCGTCTCTGCAGCACTATATAAACAGCACAAAGGTATATTACGCTACAAGGTGTCTCTTTGCAGCACTATATAAACAGCATAAGGGAATATTAAGCTACATGGCGTCATTCCAGCACTATATAAACAGCCCAAGGGAATATTAAGCTACAATGCGTCTCTTTGCAGCACTATATAAACAGCACAAGGGAATATTAAGCTACAAGGCGTCTCTCCAGCACTATATAAACAGTACAAGGGAATATTAAGCTACAAAGCGTCTCTCCAGCACTATATAAACAGTACAAGGGTATATTAAGCTACAAGGCGTCTCTCCAGCACTATATAAACAGCACAAGAGCATACTAAGCCACAATGCGTCTCTCCAGCACTATATAAACAGCACAAGGGTATATTAAGCTACAAGCCGTCTCTGCAGCACTATACTGTATACACAGCACAAGGATATATTAAGCCACAGTGCGTCTCTCTGCAGCACTATATAAACAGCACAAGAGCATACTAAGCCACAAGGCGTCTCTCCAGCACTATATAAACAGCACTGGGGAATACTAAGCTCCCTGGCGTCCCTCTGTAACACCATATACACAGCACAGGAAAATATTAAACTGCAATACTTAAAACATCTGACTCAGAAACACATAATGCAAAGACCCATTTAGCTCACCAGAAAATGGCCACTCATGCACGTCACCTACTTCGCCCCCTCCATCCCACGTCTTAGTGTTTATCTCTGACCTGTTCACTATACACTATTTTATTTAGATTTGGAGAAACCTTTGAATTGGCAAGATATATATTGTTTTCATTTAATCCTCATTACAGGGGTTTTTCCACATAAATAATGAAACTCCCTAACACATTTTCCTTAGCGAATTATTTTGCTGAGTGCTCCTTACTGTCCTCTACTTTGTCATTATAATCATTCCAGTACCACCATACCCAGCGTAAATAACAAACTAATATTAACCAGTCGTATCCAAAACTAAATCGCTAAGGAAGAGGTGTTAGGGAGCTTCCTTAACTGATAGGAATGGACCAAAATCGTCTAGGGGTGACAAGGGGTAGAAATGAACGGATCTTGAATTTGGCCTTTTTTTTTTTTTCTTGGAAGGAATAGTTTGTGGGCTCCTGGCCTTTGGTTCCTTCTTCCTTGCTTAAAAAAAAAAAATGTTACTGGACTGAAGGGGTTAAGATCATTGGGTAATATCCTCGACTGATTGCTTAACTTACTAATATTTCTCTAACCGAAGTGATTCATCTTCAGCATTGCCTTCTAGTTTTTCCTCTTATATCAATATCTGTAATTTTTATATTATACATATTTATACATACATACATAAACACATACATTCATATATACATAAATACATAATACATAGCCTACATATATACATACAGTACATACATAAAAACATACATAATAAATACCTATACACATACATGCAAACATACATACGTTACATATACAGTATACATACTGTACACGAAATCTGCATACGTAACCGACAAAAAAAAATGCAATTTAAATAAACTATGCCCTTTTTTGCTCAAACCTGGTCTAAAATTGTCATCCCTCAATCCTGAATACAGATTCATAAGACTAGGCCTATATCAAAACTAAAATATAAAGCTAATCACTACGACATGCTATGCAACGGATGTAAATCTGTAGCATTGTCTTTCTGCCACTGAACTACGTGAAATAAGCTACAAAAGGACGAAAAGCCAGGTAGCGTTAGTGTAAAAGAGATACTACTGATCCACCGTTCACACGTGTTTGGGGGGGAGGGGATGAGGGGGGTACTGTGCGCTGGTACTGTGACGTCCGCACCTACCTACCCGCGGCCAAACCACCATCCCCAACTCCTAATACCCCCTCACCCCTCCGCCACCCCTCCTAACAGCCTATCTCAGAAAAAATAGCGGTCAAAGCATCACTCTTACTGTTCTTGCCTTGTTAACTTCATACAACAGGACCTACTGGTACTCATTGTATAATTAAAAACTTCATCTGATCTAGTGAGTTTCGATCTTCGGTCCCTATGTAGAATTTATACCACAGTGCAAATAGGAGAGAGAGAGAAAAAAAAGTGACACGTTTTTGGAGATGCGGGGCATCGATCCCCGTACCTCTCGCATGCTAAGCGAGCGCTCTACCATTTGAGCTACATCCCCAACAGGTCATGGAGGTGCCGGGGATCGAACCCGGGGCCTTTCACATGCAAAGCGAACGCTCTACCACTGAGCTACACCCCCTTGTACAATCCACCCACCGGCCAGGTAAATTTCGCAACGCCTCTGCTTCAGCGACTTATTCTAAACATCTCTAAAATTATCTTGTACATTACTGATGCTAAATGTATGTACTGATGCTAAACATACTGTACACATTCCGTAACATACAAGAGAAAAGCAATGTGAATGAAGATGCAAAAGTAAATCGCTAAAGAAGAAGCACTACGAAGCCCAAATTAGCTATATCACATGTTTCAATTTCAGGGATGGAGCTCTACTGGTATCAAATTCACAAAAACAGCAATAAATAAATATGGAAAATAGCACTAAGATATTGATCATAATACACATCACAGCCTAGTTACACTGCAGTTACTTAGTCTAAATTTGGGCACTGATTCACTATGCTCTTCGCCGAAATAAAAGCAAGTGGTCAACGCATGCAGTCAGGAAAAATACCTCGACGATGATTCATAAATTCCTTACGACAATATTCCTCGTACTCTAGAACTTTCTCAGGAGGAATCGAGAGAGAGAGAGAGAGAATAAGAAACCAAGGAAGATTCTGTACTTCCTTCTCTCTACCCTTCCTGCATAAACAAGGCAGGGATCTCGAGTTAAAGCATCACTGTTTAGGGCACTGACAATACTACAAATACAAATGGAATGTCTGGTATGTCAGCTTTAAAATTCATGAGAGTTTCTATGCGTTTCCTCATGCAAGTGGCTCAGTAATTTAGAAGCAAATACGGGAATCCAAGACAATGAAAGTGAGTCTGGCAATTTTGACTGTCCTAGGCAAAAATATCTAAATATTTGATTGGTATGATGGATTTACTGACAACCAACAAAGGTGAAAAATCTATCGAAGTTACTGGTCACAAGTTTACGTTTTCTCTTTTGGATTTTCCTCAATTTTCTTTGTAAAATATAAGCATGAGGCAAATGTGCAGTGGATATAGTGAATTACGCAAGGTTATATAATGCCTGTTACGGGTTGTGGACGTTACATGAACTGTGGGATTGTTCTTCAGCTCAGACACAAACAACAATCAACAAGAACAAGGACTTGGAGGAAGAGAAAGGGGAGGCAGGAAAACAGGGAGGCCTTTCCCAATCCGGAAGAGTTACAGTTGACGGGCTGTTCCAAATCTGTCCGGTTTCGTCATCAAGCATGAGAATTCTGAACACGATTTATTCATAATTTTTGGAGATGACACATAGGCTGTATAGTCAGGCACAGACACTCGTTGACGGACTAAAGACGTGTTTCTGATGGAATGTGAATGACAGAGACATGATCAACGACCTCCGCCGACGAAGCTGACGGTGTATGTCATAATGTTTATTTATTTAAAAAAAAAAAAAATCTCAAAAAGCTGTTATCGGATCTTGATGAACTGGTGGATAGGTAGGCAGTGGATAATGGAAAAGTTAATTATACTTTCACGTGAATCTGAATCCGGATGCAGGAATATGAGAGCGAAGAAATAGATTCATAATACTGCATAGCGCCATGTGAGGAGAGTACTTGATGGATAGATTCTGAAATTAGCTTGACAGAACACATGCCAGTGATCGAGTAACATTGCGTTTATAATGAACCTCGATCTGGATGGAATCTGGTGATGAAATGGATCGTTTTGGTGCGCCACAGCTGAACGGTAATGAATGTCTGCTGAAGAACTATGTCAGAAAAGTGGAGCCTAACTAATTCATATTTGAACAGAGTTACGCAAAATACACCTAACAGATAACTAAGGGAGCAATTAATGTTTCCAGATTAAGAGATGCCTGGGTGGGTTAATACGAGATTAGAGAGGATGATGAGACTTGTTCCAACATCTGTTTGCCGTATGCATAATGACGTTGAGAGCAGCATGGAATAAGGAAGAAAGGGGTATTCAGGGTGGAAGAACGTAAATGTCTACACTGAAAAATAATGAAATGTTTGATGGAAGTGAGCTCAAGGTTGAGAAGTTTGGGTTAATGTAGCGGAAATGTTTTTTGAATCTGAAATCCGCCCAACTCCCCCCCCCCTCTTTCCCATTCGTTCCATGTAGGAAGTCAGTATCGTTGGTGTCAATAATAATAATTATTATTATTATCAGAACGCCGTAAAATTGTCCGGGGAATATTTTACATAAATTTCCCACTATTGCCCACTGGAAGTCGATCTATACAGGGAACTTGAGGTCGAGGTCACTGATCTTGTGCATGTCACCTTAGGTCATCCAAATCAGTAAGTCCATCAAGTTTGGTGGTTCTAACTTCATTCTTTCATGTAAAATCGGGTGACTTCTATGACTTTCCGGAATGGTCCAAAATTTTGGACCACAAGCGATCTCAGATAATACTGTTCCGATCTGTACTATATTAAGCACTGCATTCTGGCCATGTGCCAGGTATATGCCATAAAAATATCAGTCCTCTAACCTAAGTGGTTCCTGAGCTTTTGGGCCATTTTTTTTTTTTTCCGGATCCTATCCGGTGGTCGGATCTGGAGGACATTTGGTCAGATGAAGCGGCCAACCAGTACTATAATATGGCAAAGAATGAAGGCCGTACCTGAAACGGTATGCGAATGAAACGATTTTGAATCACAACAAAATTAAAAGAAATAAACAACCAACCCGCAATACAAAACTTCACTAACTTCCTAAATCACCGTAAGCGAATTAACCAAACCTAACCTAACCCGTAAATTTTTAGAAGTTGCCCATATTGATGTGTGTGTGTGTGTGTGTGTGTGTGTGTGTTTCGATTTTGGTAATGAATGTCGGAAATAAGTACTTCTGATATTATACTCCATGACAAACTTAACAGCTATAAAAATCATCTTTAGCATAACCTTAACAAAACCTACTTTAGGTAAATTTTTAGAAGTAACCAACGTTTCCTTTTATTATTTTTTTTATGGTTTCCAATGCAAAATACTGTGCTTTAATTAGTTTTGACCCTCTTTGGAGGGAAAATCCCCCTTTTGGAATTTTGAGTAAGATTTCCAAAGTGGGTTTATCCCCCAAAATCAAGATCAAGATTAATTAAAAACACACTGTTTTGCATTAAACTAACCTAACCTAGGCCTAATCTAGGGCCTGACATAGACCGAATGCACACGCCTGCACCAGCCAATATGGCGCAACATTCATCCGCTACTGAGCGACAGCCTAACCTAAGTCACTATATGACTACCCCTATAAAATATGCTCCCCCAACTCAAACTAGGCTTAAAAGGTAAGTCTTAGTTAGAATAGTTCAGGGACGTAATATAATGAAAATTGGTAACGTTGGTTACTTCTAAAGTTATACCCTACAGTACTTTAAATTTACTAGCTCTTTTTCGGCATTTTTTTTTTTAATGGATTGATTTGATGTAGGTGGTCGGAAGCGCATTTTTAGAAATTAACTTAATCTACCCCGAAACACAGAAAGGGGACGTTGTATTGTGGTCGGGAATTACCTGCACCAGTTTTTGTCCATGACGAGGTAATGTCACCAGTAGGCTACCCGTTATAATCTTTTTGGTGCGGCCAAATGAGGTTAGCTTATTAAATTAATACACGTTTTCGATAATCTACAACGTCAAATTAACCCATACGAGACAAAAACCAGCTGGTGAAAAGAAAAAACAGCCGAAAAAGACCCTGTAAACATTGTGCCCACCCAAATCCTTACCCCAGTATGGCTTACGATAAAGCACTGGTCACATTCTTACCTCACAAGTCATCATCGATGTTAGCACCCGAGTGTGGCAGTCTGAGGGGTGGCTGAGACTGTGATGGGATGATGTGTGGCTGCAGGACGTCGGTAGCAGGGGCAAGATTCGTAAAACCTCAAATTTTGCAAACTTCCTCACCCATCTCGCTAAACCTCGACAGCGACAAATCCCTCCATTTTGCTTTTTTCGAACTTATTGTCAATATCTTACCACTTCCCCTTGGTTCCTGATTTTGGAGCCACCAGTGGCCTGCACTCGTATCAATGCCGATGTAAGCCATGAGTATGAAATACGGCTGCTGGTTCTACCTTTTCTGTAACGGTTCGGTTAACAGAACACAATGATCTTCCGTGGCTGGGAAAGACATTTGTCCAAATATCATCCTTCGTAGTCGGAGATCGAGTTCAGTAACGGTTTTCGATACCTCCAAAAACTCACTACAGCAACCACATACTTGTCTGAAGTCATCCAGTTCTTTCTGTCCGGGTGAGACGACCACCTGCAACGAAACACAATAACCGGGACACTCCATAACACTGATGGTCTTCTTCTTTTTGTGGTGACCGCAAGTTGCCAGTCGCATTCGACATATGTTTAAATATAATAATGTTAATAATATTTTCCTGACGCAACGTAATAGGCCATTATTTTACAATGAAATTAATTTTGTTACATTTAGGACTGAATATAGTTGTGAAATATATTTTTTCTAATTTCACGAATTCACTATCACCAATATATACTGTAAATCGTATCCAAGAACCAAAACAACTGCGTCCGTCGTCATTGTAGCAATTTGAGAAATTGGATCTCCTATAATCTGAATCTGAGGATGAAACATCCTGCTAATTACAGGATTTCATAGTCAACTAATATGAAGGGAGGGAAGCTTAAAACTGAGCTGCCACCATGCAGTTTCCATGCGTTGCCGAGGGATAATAACTTGCAGAAACAGTCTATTACAACATGCGAAAACTCAGTTTACTTTATTACACCATGATTCAGCCAAATGTTTTATTCGAAAGGTTACACAAAAATTATCATCTGCTGAAGGTGAACAACTTCACAGGCATTTTAAAATGTATTCATAGACCCTTGCTTTTAATACTCAGAAACTCACAGCTTGTTGTGCAAGATGATACAGTCCAGCAACAAATACCATTCATAAAGCAATGCAGACTTAGAAATATATGCTTTCCTTAAAAACGAAATGAAGTCACTGAATGCATGGAATGTGCGAGTGGGTAATGTAATGAGTACGGACGGAAGTTTAGAGGACGAAGTGTTTGAAAGGGTACAACAGGGAAGAAAGGTTGCTGGGTCATTGAAGGCAGTGATAATAATTTCAAAATAAAGCCATTAGATTAATCAATAATCCTGCCATCACGCAAGACCTTCCTCCATTATCAGTACGTAGAGATGTTGCATCTTTAACATTATTTTATAGATATTTTTACCGTAAGTGTTCAAACGACCTGGCTTCAATTGTTCCTCCCCTGCACATTTTCTCCCGATATACTCGGGCAGTTGGGAGCGCCCATGAATTCACACTCTTTCCCTCGCAATGCAGAACCTCTGCTTATCAAAATTCATTTATCCCCAGAACTACTACTCTCTGGAATTCGCTCCCTGGGAGTTGTTTCCCACAAACATTTGATCCACTTCAGTTCAAGTCCAGTTGTTATGATATTTTATGAATGGAGGATGCCTTTAGCCACATGGACTTATTTTTTTTTCCCCTTTGTTTTTCCTTCTTCCATTCATTATCTATTAAAAAAAAAATAGGGAAGAGAGCATGGGAGTAATAAAGTCGGTGCATGATAGTATTGTGATATGTGTGATGTGTATGGGAATGAAGTTGGACCTTGTTGGAAAGGCACAAGTCAAGAGTGAGAGCAGTGGAAATAAGATATTTGACAAGCATGTGGAGTTACATGGATAGACAGACTGACAAATGAAGAAGTGAAGGAGCGTTGTGGTGTGGATGTGGAGAGAAATACACTAAGGTGATTTGGCCATGAGGAAAGGATGGAGAGTGAGACTAACGAGGAGAGTATATGTGAGTGGGATGGAGGAGGGGAGAGGGACAGGGAGACTGACGATGAGATAGAGGGATGTACTGGAGAGGTATATGAAAGAGGAGATGAAAGTTGGCGGGGAGGGCATCAAAAGTGCAGGGGACAGTGCGAATGGAGGCGATATGTTTGCGGCCACCCCTTACGGGACTAGGGCGTCTGTTTATAGATAGACAGATGAATATTACATGCCTTGTATAACCCTTTCACCTTAACTTGGCCTAGATTTTCGTCCTTTTGCAGATTATTTTATGTAGCTCAGTGTCAGAAAAAGACTGCTTTTGTTCAAAATCTTTTCTATGGCACCTCTTCGTGACTAGCATCATATCCACTTCACCGTGGGCGTAGGTCCTAGAAGGATGGGGGAATAAATCCTTCCAACAAATGGGTCAAGCGGGGATATGCTATATAAATATCACCCACACAGGTCAAGCAATCCAGACCATGTGCAAAATTAAAACTACTGCCCTCGAAACACCTTCAGCATTTACACACACACACACACACACACACACACACACACACACACACACACACTCACAAATGCAGTTGTTTAAAATAGACGGGAAAACTGAAAATGCAGGAAACACCGCTATGTTGATGCTAAAGCTTTTAAAACGAGCGCCAGTGTGATAATATAACGGTGCCAGATTTAGCAACAAATAGCGAACTGTGCTACTTTTCTTGTCCGCGTGCTAACTAATTTGATAATCTGCTTACTTTATTCAAATTTATAAACGAGGACCTGCATCACCTCACATCCCTCAAAAGACGTCTGTTTTTACCGTCAGTTCCATTCCTCATACATCATACATTTTCGCTGATACTCATCTTGCCCTACACCACCGACTTACCACACCTCACCCACTATACTCACTTTTCTGTGTCCACACCACCCTCAATACACACCATACACCCTCCTCCCCCACCCTGCCTCTGACCTGCATCTTACTGGCATTTCTACAACACACCATCACAACATACACTTCTGCCTGTCCCACCACCATCCCATCACTCTCCACCCATCCCACCCATCACCCACTGCTCCCCACCTACTCCCATCCCATCCACTGCTCTCCATCCACTCCTATCCCACCCACTGCTCCCCATCTACTCCCATCCCACCCACTGCTCCACATCCACCTCCATCCCACCTGCTCCCATCCACGCTCACCCCACCCACTGCTCTCCAACCACTCCCATCTCATCCACTGTTCCCCACCCACTCCCATCCCACCTACTGCGCCCCCACCCACTCCCATCCCACCCACTGCTCCCCACCCCCTGTCAGTCTATAGTATTCTTCACAGCAACTTCTTCACTTCAACTTGGCCTAAAATTGACCTAGCTCCCTCTTGAATGCTGAGCTGTAATGAGAGATTAACACCAGAATATAACATTAATCCCAAAGAGGTGATATGAAAAGGTATGTAGAGCCGTAGCAGTGTCTAATTCTCCCACTGAGCTACGTGAAATAAGCTGCAGTACAACCCAACTCTCCATCAGGATAAGTTCGTTGAAATATACCAGACGCTAATCTCTTCTTTAGTCCACCCTGTCCGTGCCACTTAGTCCTGAAAGAAAACGAAGAAAACGGGTTATATCCTTTGATTTGAAATTTCTTGTAAAAGGCATAACACTTACATAACAAAAGGTGATGGGTATTGCCACACACCTTCTTCCACCAAGATAGTTATATATAGTTAGTGGTTATGAAATCGTGGGTGTAGCCAATAATAATAAAATAATAATAATAATAATAATAATACAGTAACAATAAGAATAAGAATAATCAAACACTAACTAGACCTTCGTTCTCTTTTTCTCTTTGTTTCACTCATTATGTTATTTATTTTTGCATACACACTGGTCTGCATTACCTGAAGTGATTATTATTGTCTCAGGTAAACTTAATGAATCTGAGATGACCCGAAAAGACTAACTAACCTAACGTTATTTAACTGGTTAGGTCTAACGGCGACCATCATCCATACACTTGATTCCTTCACCATCATTCTTTTTTTGTGACTGCCCTCCTCTCTTCCTGTTTCTCCCATCTTTCCCGTCATTTTTTATTATTAGTCTTTTCTTTTCAGTTTGATTTACATTGAGTGACAGACCTAATGGTTTCCTGTAGGCAGGGAAATCATTTACAACGCTGGGTGGTGACCACATAACCAACCCATACGTGTTCCCTCAAATGGGCTGGTGGAGGGTTAGTGCCCCTCCCCGTAAAACAGCAAACTGAAAGACAAACGGTCACCCCTTAAGGGATTATGGGGTCTGGCAACAGTCTAGATAGAATACGTCTGAACATGTATGAAATGAACTGTTCACTTTAACTATATAGGAGTAAAACTGCCGTCTCTCCATCATAAATATGCAGCAGTATTAATATATACGAACTATAGAAGGTTAAGAGACTGGGTGAAGGAGAGTAAGAAGAAAGTGGATGAAGAGTTTGGGAGGAATCTGAGTGTGAAATGGAGGGAGAGTAAGAAATTGTTTTGGAAGGAGGTAAAGAAAGTAAGGCAGTGTGAAAGGGGAAATAGTAGGGGAGTGAAAGATAGGAATAATAGATTGTTGGTGGAGAAGAGAGAGAAATTGAGGAGATGGAAGGAGCACTTTGAGGATTTGTTGAATGTAGAGAGTGAGAGCAGTGTGAGTATAAGTGGTTGGGGAATGGCTGGGAGAAGAAGAGATGAGAGGAGGGAGGAAGAGATCAGTAGGGCGGAAGTAGAGGAAGCGATGAAGAAGATTAAGCTGGGAAAGGCCCCAGGAATTGATGGAGTGTGTGGTGAAATGCTTAGGTATTGGGGGTGAGATTGTTGTGGAGTGGATATGGAAGTTGTGTAGATTGGCTTGGGAAGAGGGAAGGGTTCCAGAGGACTGGAAATCAGGCATAATTGTTCCTCTGTACAAAGGAAAAGGGGAGAGAGAAGTATGTGGTAACCATAGGGGTATTTGCCTTCTTAGTGTGACTGGTAAAATATATGGTAGAATAGTCATTGATAGGGTTAGGCATATGACAGAGGAGCTAGTTGGAGAAGAACAAGGGGGATTTAGGAAGGGAAAAGGGTGTGTAGATCAGATATTTGTTCTAAGATGTTTAGTGGAGAAGTATCTAGAGAAGGGAAGGAAAGTGTATGCTGCCTTCATGGACTTGGAGAAAGCTTATGACAGAATAGATAGGCAAGGTATGTGGAAGGTATTAAGAATATATGGAGTGGAGGGGAAATTGTTGAGTGCTGTGAAGAGTATGTACGAGGGAGCTAGGGCTACGGTGCGAGTGGATGGTGAGCTGAGTGAGTTCTTTGATCTCAATGTGGGACTGAAACAGGGGTGTGTGATGTCTCCATGGCTGTTTAATATATATATGGATGGGGTTGTAAAGGAGATGCAAGGTAGGGCAGTGGATGTGGGGCTGGCCCTAATGAATGAGGGTGAGATTTGGAAGCTTCCGGTGTTGCTGTTTGCTGATGATACAGTATTGTTGAGTGAAGATGAATGGGAGTTGCAAGGTTTGGTGAATGAATTTGGGACAGTGTGTAGGAGGAGGAAGCTGAAAGTTAATGTAAACAAAAGCAAAGTTATTGTGTTTGAGAGGAATGAAGTCACAGAGTGTGCAGTGAGGTTGGATGGTGAGGATATGGAGAATGTGAGTGCATTCAAGTACTTGGGTAGTGTGATGAGTAAGGATGGAACTTTGGGGGATGAAGTACGTGAAAGGGTACAGCAGGGAAGAAAGGTTGTTGGTACACTGAAATCAGTGATGAGAAATAGGGAGGTGAGTATGGAAGTTAAGAAGTCACTGCATGATGGTATTGTGATCCCTACCCTGACGTATGGAAGCGAGGCGTGGACCTTGCAAGAGGGGAACAAGTCAAGAGTGAGAGCAGTGGAAATGAGTTACTTGAGAGGAGCATGTGGAGTGACGTAGAGGGACAGGTTGACGAATGAAGAAGTGAAGGAACGTTGTGGGGTAGATGTGGATGTGGTTGAAAAGATTAGGAGAAATACACTGAGGTGGTTTGGACATGTGGAGAGAATGGAGAATGAAAGACTGACTAAGAGGGTGTATGTAGGTGAGGTGGAGGGAGGGAGAGGGAGGGGTAGACCGTGGATGAGGTGGAGGGATGGAGTTGAGAGGTATATGAGGGAGGGGGGGGTGAGTTGGGGGGAGGGTAGTCAATTGGTGGGTGACAGAGTGACTTGGAGGCGTTTTGTCTGCGGCCACCCTTTGCGGGATTAGGGCGTCGGGCTATAGATAGATATAGATAGATAGAATATGGTGCTTGTCACGAAGAAGTTTTATGGGAGGCAAGTGAGCCGTACTGTTATCTTATCCTGTCCTTGAGCCACGGGAAATAATATTAGATAAGAAAGGACGGAAATCTCAGCCTACTTAAAATTAATGAACAAATTTCCATCTCTCCATCTTGACTGCTGAGCTATAACAACAGATTAACACTAGGATATGGTGCTAGTCACGAAGAATACTATGGGGACGTATATTGTAGGGCTTTACGACGAATGCTATGGAGACGATGTAGGGCTATAGGATTATCTTATTTGGTCTCAACAGAAAACTGCTACAAGAGGTTGAAAAATATCCGCCGAAGTGAAATAAATGAAACACAGATTGGATTTTTTTTTTTTTTTTTTAAGCTACTGGATCTGAACCAACCTGAATGTCCGTACATGACTTGACTGAGCCTGAGTGAATTTGAACTGAACTGAATGTCCGTAAATGAGACTAAACTGACTTGACTGAGCCTGAACGAATTTGAACGATGCAAACGGATCTGAATGACCCTAGCTGGATGTGAATGAACCGATGTAGACCCAGGGCGGGCTCCTTAAACATATACAGTATATGATCGTTTCCTTGTCGCTACTTAGATATTTTAAAAGAAAGACCTGGAGACATGGCAAGATTTACCCATCCCTTTTATCTATTCTTCATGGAAGGAAAAAAATATATATATATATATATATATATATATATATATATATATATATATATATATATATATATATACTATGATAATTTTCTTTTCGTAGCTAAGGCTGGATTTTATAAGAGGGTCAGAAGACGTGCAAAAGACTGTTCTCCCCTCCTTGTCCTTCCTGCAGAGACAAATCATGATACCGACGAAGAAACGACTGTAAACATATTCAAAACTCCCGCCTTTGGACTAATCTACTTTAATCTTCAACTGATTGAACTGTGAAATTGTTTTCTTGCTTTGCTTCATTTTGTTTTTTCCTGTACACAATTTGATCGTGTAGGTTAGGAAAGAAACTAGAAAACGGACATACTTTTTTTTTTTTTTTTTTACTAGTCCACATTCTGAGCATGTACTTTTTCACCATCACCCTCATTATGGTTGATACTCATACAACGGACCCAGTCACCCAGCACTAGACATCATGTGTGTGTGTGTGTGTGTGTGTGTGTGTGTGTGTGAGACGGTCCCAGAATTTGGCCACATGAAGCTAGAGAGAGAGAGAGAGAGGGTCTCAGAATTAGACATTAAGAGGTGTGTGTGTGTGTGTGTGTGTGTGTGTGTTGTATGTGTGTGTGTGTGTGTGTGTGTGTGTGTGCTCTTACCTAACTTTTTACCTAATTTTATCTTTACAGGAATGAGTCAAGCTCATAGTGTCCCGCGTATTAAACCATTTTTATCATACATATCCTTAAATTTTAATAGTTTATGGCACACACTACTTCATTCGGTAGTGCATCCCACTGGTCAGTTGCCCTATTTGGGAAGCTGAATTTCCTTACCTCTTTACCGCCTCTCTTTCTATGTATTTTTTTGAAGTGTCCTCTTGCTGATGCTTCCCCATTCATTTATGTCTATTTTCTCCTTCCCTGATATGCACTTATATAGCATTATCATGTCACCTCTTTTCCTTCTGTCCTGTAGTGTTGGCAGATTCAGTTTTTTTAGTTTTTCTTCGTAGCTTAGGTCCCTTAAGCTTGGTACCCGTCTTGTAGCCGCCCTTTGTATTTTTTCAGTCTTATCTATGTGCTTTTGAGATGAGGATTCCAGACAACTGATGCATACTCCAGGGCTGGTCTGATGAATGATGTTATTATCTTTCTCATGATGTCTTCATTTATATATGTGAATGCTACTTGTGTGTGTGTGTGTGTGTGTGTGTGTGTGTGTGTGTGTTTTCCCAGTTTTCATGTGTCACGGTATATCTGTTCCGTCCTCATGCAGTTCGTTAATGGGTAGGAATGAACTAAGCGGACCACTGCTGACTGACGTAAAATAAATTAACAAGACGAAATTGATGCGAAGGATGTGGATGGCATTAAGTAGCAAAATGAATCTACAGGTATATATCAGAATTTTATGGATCCTAACTTAACTGAAGGGATTTGCGACGGGTTCCCTGTCCTATTTACTTTTCAAATTTAAAAAGTTTCTTGTACTGGAGGGGTTATTGAACACTGTATTACATCTGAAATTTTCGTACTGACCAGGTTAATGAACACCACGTATAACGTCCTCAATTTGGAAATTCTCTCGTCAGCTAAATCAACTCCACCAAGATGGTAAAAAAGACTAAAAGACGTATTTTCAATAGTTTTTGCAGGAGAGTCAACGACATTAGAGCCTTTCCCTGTCTTGCGTTCTCTCGTCAAAAAAAAATAAATAAATAAATAGAATAAATAATAATAATAATAACAAAAATCCTGTGGCGAGAGGCAAATTGCTCTGGATTGAAGGACTGAGAAGGAAAACGGTAGAAACATATTCCATGTCTCCAGTCCTTCCCATTAAAAAAAAAAAAAAAAAAAAAAAAAAAATCGCGGTTACGACAGGGACTCGATCGTATGTTCGAATGTCCGGGAGGCTTCGTAGCACCTCTTCCTAGGCGATTTATTTTTCTTTTGTTTTATTATTTTTTTTTTTACTAGTCTACACCTTAACATTCTCTTGCTTGCCATTCATATTACGTTAATGTCAGCTTTTTTTTTGGGGGGGGGGCTTTCAAATACATATTGTTATAAAAGGTACTCCATAAGGGGCCAAGTTATGAAAAGGGACATACTCTGTGAAGGCGCGAACGTCCAGGCTGGCTGTGGTGACTTTAGACACCTCAGCGCTGGACCAGGTATGCCAGGTTATATCTCACCTTATCATGACTAGTTCAGTGGTCGGTTTCTTTCCTACCTGACTGAACTGAACAACTCCCACAACCTGAAAGGAAGACGTGGGTGTGTGAAATATGGCGACTCAGTTGTAGGAATGTCTCCTTGGTTCTCTCTCTCTCTCTCTCTCTCTCTCTCTCTCTCTCTCTCCATACACACACTTGCCTAACTACTGGTGTCTTTTTATCTTGAAGGCTTATGTAGCAGTAGCCTATACTAGAATATGATGCTAGTTATGATGAAGTGCTAAGGGAAGAACATGTAGTGTATTTTTCTATCGCTGAGCTATATACGTGAAATAAGCTGCCAAAAGACGAAAGTTTGTATTACCAAGTTAAGATGAAAAAGACTTACCGGTGCACCAACAACAGAAGCACATTGTCATGAACTGGTTTGATGTTTATCACGGATTTTTGTCAGACTAAAGCACTTTCATTAAAAAAAAGTTAAAATGCTCTCTCTCTCTATACAGTATATGTAATCATCATCAGCCATTACAAGTCCACTGCTGAACAGTTCAAGGCCTCCCCCAACCTTCCCCACGACTGTGCCAATCTCTGCCACTTTTTGCCTGCAAACTTCTCTATCTCATCTCTCCCTCTGTCTGACCTTTTCCTGCAACGCTTATAGTCTCTTGTAGTCCAGTCAGTCAACCTGTTATCCCTTATTCTTGCTACATGACCTGCCCACCTTCATTTCTGTTCTTTTATAACTTCTATAAAAGAATAGAAGTATTTGACTTTAGTCTGCACTCTCACCCAAGTTGATCTTTTTCTTTAACCTAAAGATAATCCCAGCACTGACCTTTCCATTGCTCTTTGAGAACGGATTAGTTGATTTTCCCATCGATTTTATCAGTTTCCGTACGTCATAGCTGGGACTGCACATTCGTTGTATACTTTTCGTTTCACACATACTGGCAAAGCTACTTAATTTCTCTTGATGTCTCTGTATGTTTACTGAAAGTTTTTCATCCAATTGTAATGCATGATTGTTTCGTTATCATGGTCTTTCGTTAGTCTCCTCGACTTGATGCCCTTTGGTGTATTTGTTTTAAACATTAGTTTTATTCCGGTTCATTTGTAGCTCTAATATCTATCTATCTATAGTGTTAACTTGACGGATATATTAGTCTGCGGTGTGGTGAGTGGCACGTATATGCCTCACTGGGTGAACAAGGACAAGAAATAATGCCGAAAAGCTTGACTGTATTGAGTTACATCGGAAACCTATTTGTGCAATCAAAATTGGCGGGTGTATTGCTCCGCGGTGTGGCGCGGCTGGGCTGGCGGGCTGGGGAGAAGAGCACGCCGCTGAGCCAGGTAGGGACGCCCGTGGTCGCTTGGTGTTGCTAGTGGAATTCGGGTTTGTATCTTTGACTCGGAACGTAGTGGTTTGAAGCAGTTAGGGCCATCCAGCATATCAAGTTTGTTGGGGGGAAGTACTGAAGAAGCTGGTGGCGGTAGCATCTTAAGAGAAGAGGGCTAACAATGTCAGATTCAGGTAAGAAAACTGGGGTAGACCGGCGGCTGTATTGAGACAAGGGAGGGGACGCCATGTTGAGCGTCACCCAGCCCGCGTGATGCTACACACGCATATCACTGGTGAACACCGTATAGCCACTATGGCTTGCTTTATTGATGTGCACAATGTTCACTGGGGTTCATCTAGAGTATTGAGTGTACATTACGCGTAAAACGTGACGTCTGAAACTGGTAGGGAGAAGGCTTTGTTTGGCGGCAAAATGTCATGTGAAATGATTAATGATGCGAGTTTACCAGTTGATACACTTACGTACATGGCTTATTTAGGCGTACCACATAAGATTACTTGATCAAGGTGTGCATGTGCTACAGTTTTCTTGCCGTATTTTATAGACGAGGCTCAAAGATTTTCCACGTGGTGCTGAATTCAGTATATCTACATTATTGTGTATCGGTATTATGTAAGATAATCTAACCCTGCTCACTTGAATAAATCGAAGCATACATGTTGTATTAGGGTAAGTTCACTGGTTGTGGTTAATACGTTTAGGTGTGCAGCACAGTTTTAGGATATGGGGTCACTGAGATCATTGTCTTGGGTGATCATTATGACATGAGGTATGTAGGGCAATATGATGCATTTATTATAGGAGTGATGAAGTACTGTATGTCCAATGGAAAATAAGCGTAATTAGTATTGATTTAGGTTCACCATAACTTTTTTTGCACCAATGATGCTATGTGGTTTAATGTAGTAATTTCTTGCTTGGTTTAATCTTGTAGAGGCTTCATGGTTGTCAGACAGCACCTCTGCCATGCATCTACACGGGTGTCCAATAACTGCTGACACAAGGCTCATTTTGTTCCTCATAATGAAAGTAGAATGGCTTTTGGGTAAATATTTACAAGGTACAACTGCAGTTAGTGTTATAAAGTATTTTCTGTATACGTATATTAACATCTGTAAGACTTGGATATTGCTGATAAAATGCCTGTTTTATGCTAGCTAGTTTGTATTTTTTCCTTCATTGTTGGTGACTGTGCAGTTAGGTTTTTAAATGACTAGGATTGTGCAGAAAGATGTTCTTGCTGAAATAGGTGTGATGCTGAGTGCTGGTCGTTCACATGTTGATCAGGACGGGCTAGATGACGTTTTGACACGATAGGTATATGGGGCTTTCCAGGTTAGGTCTAGTGGCGGTGATAAGTCTATCAATCTATTGCCAGATGCCTCAATCCTGTACGGGGTGGCCACAAACAAATTGTCGCCGTGTCCCCCGCCATTCCACTGCCCTGCTTCCAACTCACACACCTCTCTCTCTCTCTCTTATGCCTCTCCACTCCATCCCTCCATCTCATCCTCGGCCTTCCCCTCCCTCTCTCCCCCTCCACCTCACTCACATTAATTCTCCTCGTCAGTCTCTTACCCTCCATCCTCTCCACATGGCCAAACCACCTCAGTGTGTTCCTCCCAAACACTTCCTATCACATCCACATCCACACCACAATGCTTCTTTACATCCTCATTTGTCAGGCTCTCTCTCCATGTGACTCCACAGGCTCCTCTTAAATAACTCATTTCCACTGCTCTCACTCTTGACTTGTTTCCTTCCAGCAGCGTCCAAGCTTCACTTCAATACGTTTGAGTTGGTATCACAATACTGTCATGTAGTAACTTTTTAACTTCCCTGTTTCTTATCACTGCTTTCAAGGAACCAGCAACCTTTCTTCCTTGTACCCTTTCAAGCATTTCACCCTCAAAACTTCCATCCTTACTCATCACACTCACGAAGTACTTAAACATACTCACATTTTCCTTTTCCTCATCATCCAACCTCACTGTACATTCACTTACTTCACCTCTCTCAGAGACCATCACCTTACTCTTCCCTACATTCACCTTTAGATTCCATTTCTTACACACTCTCCCAAACTCATCCACCAAGCCTTGCAGCTCCCCTTCGTCTTCACTCAACAACACAGTATCATCTGCAAACAACAGTACAGGGAGTTTCCAAACACTATCCTCTCTCACCAGGGCCACTCCAACATCCACTACCCTACCTTGTACCTCTTTTATTACCTCATCCATGTACAGATTGAACAACCATGGAGACATGACGCATCCCTGTTTCAACCCAACTTTCAAAGAGAAAAATTCGCTTGGTTCACCATCCACACGCACTGCAGCCTTCGCACCATCGTACATACTCTTCACAGCATTCAACAACTTCCCATCTACTCCATATATTCTTAATACCTTCCACAATCCTTGTCTGTCCACCCTGTCATATGCTTTCTCCAAATCCATGAAGGCCGCATGCAACTTCTTTCCCTTCTCTAGAAACTTTTCCACTAAAGATCTAAGAATGCATATCTGATCTACACAACCTCTTCCCTTCCTAAAGCCTCCCTGTTCTTCTCCAACTAATTCCTCTGTTGGTGGTTATGCAATGATAATTGCAAGATAAATTTTTACAAGTTGCCATTACACCCCCCAGGTTCTGCAGTATATTTATATGGACCTGACCTAACCTGCTGCAGTGGAATGCTTACCTTAGAGTTAAGTATCATACTATTTGTTTATGGTGGTAATATCCCTGAACTGCATATTTTCAGTTTGTAAAATAATACCGTGCCCGGTTAGGTTAGGCTGGGTTTGGATACACTGATGTATCCTGTTGGCAAGATTATAATGTAGGCAGAGTGTCATAGGCACTGAGGCAGACGTCAGGGGTAATAACGTTTCTGTCTGTAACATGGAATTTTTGCCACAGTTCAGGCCTCAAGTTGGTGGTGGTGGTGGTTGGGTTCCATTTCAGAGGGAAACTCGAAGTGCCAACAGTATTGTTTTAACAAGCACAGAGGGAAAGTACCGTAAAGAGACAACTGCCGGAAAGTGTGTTGTTGACTTTTGGGGGAGGGGGGTTGCACTTTCGGACAGCACCTCCAATTTCTTTTTTATTCGGGAGCTGCTACTTACCTTGACTCAGATTAAGGTAGAATCCTAGGTTAGGGTAGTTAATTTTTGGTTTGGCTTGGTTAGGTGTAGGATCTCATCTTCCAAAGAGATGTCCTAAACAACAGATTTACCTGGTTTTGTTTATTTGTGTCAGAAGTTTATTGTTTTACCACTTCCACAACTGCAGGAAGGGGGACCTGTGGGAATCAAGGGTTTTGGGTGGGAGAAAGCATGGCATAATGAGGAATGTGTGGTATTTATGACACCAGTCAATGGTATCTATCTGTCTATCGATAGGCAGATGCCACAATCCCATAAAGGGTGGTCGTTTGACTTTAGAGTTAGTTGTTTGAAGGGGAGGGACACTAACCCTGTGGTATTTATGACACCAGTCAATGGTATCTATCTGTCTATCGACAGGCAGATGCCACAATCCCATAAAGGGTGGTCGTTTGACTTTAGAGTTAGTTGTTTGAAGGGGAGGGACACTAACCCTCTGCCAACCCACTTGTTGACATGTATGGGTTGGTTGTATGGGTACTTCCCAACACAGAAAATGGTTTCCTGGCTTACAGGAAACCATTATGCTTGTCACGCAATGTAAAGCTGCCTGGAAAGCAAAGAGTAATAAAAAGTGATGGGAAAGATGGGAGAAACAGGAAGAGAAAAAGGCAGACACAGGAAAAGAATGATAATGGTGAAGAAAAAAGTAGGTAGCACTTAGTGGTGAAACAATGCCACATCCCCCCCCCCCCCCCCAGATAATTGTGTTTGAACCTGTATGGGGATAAGAATTATATTTTCCAAGTAAAAGTGCTGATTTGATAATTTGTTGCATTGCAGATGTGATAAGTAGTGGAACTAGTAGCTGGAGGATCTTCCCCCTTCATGTTTATTGTAGATACAATACACAGTATTTAATAAAATTAGTACCTGAAATATCTTCTCCCCTTCTTATTTACTAAGTACAGAATAAAGCTTGTCCAAAAGTCTGTGAAAAGAATTCCCCCTCCCCCCCAGTTGGTCAGAGAATTTCAAAAGCATTTTTAAAATTGCATGAGATTGGACTGAATTTGTACAAGTTCATTCCCATACTAGAAAATGGCAGACTGTTGGTTGTATAAAATATATTAACCATAGTGTCGTGAAAGTGAAGTAGTTATACCAAAGTTTCCTGAGAGAAACAGATGAACCCTAGTTGCAGGTATTCCTGCCCTTTCAGTTTGACATTTCACCAAGGCTGATTTAAGTGGGCTGGCATTTTCCAGAATATGCTGTATTGGATGTTCAGAGATGAGAGGTTCAGTAATGTGCAGTCCAAGAGACTTGGACTCATTGAACTGTATGAGGGCATGGAAAGATTCAAATTGTACTTTTACAGGGGCATGCACCTAAGGAATCCAGTATGGTATTTTAGGTTGTTGTTGGCAAGATTGAATGTGCCGTAGAGTTAGGAACAGTGTTGTATGTCCTGTTGCCCTAAGGAAATACCCAGAAATTGTGAAGATATGTTGGTACCAGTATGGGTTTCTTTTCTTTCTTGTACATACAGTGGAATTGCCAAAATCGCAGTCTTATGAGACTGGGTACTGTACTGGCCATGATTTGAAAATTTTGTGATTTAGAAATTGCTAATCTTTAGGGGAAGATTACTTATGAATGTCATTTTGGGAAAGGTGCCCCCAAATACCCCAAACATACATTGGACTGGTCTTCAGCAAACATTAACAGCCTGGAAAAGAAATTAATTGAACAATATACTGTATATTGTAAGATTCTTATATGACTGATTGACGCCATTGCTTGAATGGACAGGGGAAGGGGAGGGGTTCCAAGGCTTGAGTAGGACTACGGCCTCACTGCCCTGGTGCTGGCTGACTGCAGATTCGTCCAAAAACACCTTGTCACCTGCTGTCATACATGATTGGTTGATGAATAAAATACCGCTTTAATTGCAGTAGTTTTTGTTCATTTGAGCTACTGTACTGAAGATATCCACTTTAATTGTTATATCTACATAATTATGTAAACATCGAGATAATCGCTGAATTGTAATGTCGCCAAACCAAAATGTTTGCAGCCACAAAAATGGGGGGAGGGAGGTAGTGCTGTGTTTGTTTACTGGTGCTTTGTCATTAATGGTTTGATTGTGCTGTATTTGGGTGCAGTTATGCTGATGGACCCTGTATGTGACTTTTCTGACTCCCTTGTGATACACCAAGAAGAAAATTATGGGATATTAAGGTGTAGAGAGCAAGGTGGTCTGTGAGTGAATGTCATCAGCTTTGCTAGGCAAGTTTCATGTTCAGTATTTGCCCCACATCCACACAGGGAGGTATAGTAAGCCTAAATAATATTCTGATGGAAACCACTTTACCACAGTTTTGGATATCAAGAAGAATGACTATTTAAATACTATCAGAACTCCATCAGATTTGAAAACCACAGGCAAAATAGGTAAACACTGCAGTGGTAATCGCTCTAGCATCATCTGGCAACTCGTCTCAGATATTTCTGTGATACAAAATATACCCACCTGATACCAAGAGGAAAATCTCATTTTCATACAGCTTTACTTGACAGAAACCACCATTTTTGCAAACAGCAGAACAGATGTTCAAAAATGCATCGGAAAACCTTCACTGTCAAGGTTTCAATTGTGACTTACAGTACATGAAATTTCCATGCTTCTCCGATGTTGCATAATGTTGCCGCGTATTATGAAGTCGCTGTTTAGAAATGCACGATTAAGGAGATTCCAGTGTGTGTGTGTGTGTATTTGAGAAGATTTATGTGCACAAGGAAAGTTCCATGTTTGACTTTAGCCACCAACTTGAAACTCTGAATGTGAGAAAGAGGTTAGTGAAGTGTGAAACGGACACTTACCTGTGCCTAGCTGTGTGATTGGGGATGGGAGAACTAGAGGTAGGAGTCAACATTCATTACCTTCTGTAAAACACACACACACACACACACACACACACACACACACACACACACACACACACACACACACACATACACACACTTGCACACAGTTACTGACTCACAGGTACTTCTTCTGCAAATATAGGTTAAGATTGGTTGGAGAGTGTTTGCAGTAATGTGGAACTTTCTTAAGTGTACCATTTACTGCTTTTAACCTCTTTGGTGCTGAAGAGGAGCCTGCATGTGGTGATCCAGTGACTGTGGGTGGAGCTACTGTGGCACTCACCTGGGAGCCAAACCACATATTTTCTGGCACCTTGCCATAAGAACGACCGTTGTCAGGCCCTTGCCAGGTGCTATCTATCACAAGGGGGTGCCAGTTTCCTGCCTGCTGTACAGTCATAAGAAAAAGTATCGTTATCCCCAGGGCATGTTCGATGCAAAATGAACGTTAGTTGAGCTATGTGGGCGGGTCCTTGCTGTTTGCCCCTCCCCTGTCTAGTGTTGCCATATCACAATCCCATTACAAGAGTTGGAATAATGAGCAAGAATGAGCCATGTGGTGGGGAAATATATAGGACGTGTTTGCGTTACCTCGAGTGCCCTGCTTGGGATTAATATTGAAACACACCACTTTTATTATTTTTCTACTATTCAACACTTATTAGCTATAGAATACAACAGATAAATTATTTTGAAGGGTATTAAATCTATAGGCATTGAATTTTTTTTTATATATAGTCTAGCAGAGGTGCACAAGTTCATCTGTTAGCTTTAGGTGGGTGGTTAAATGCTTCAGATGGATGCTTCATTGTTAATATGGATGGGGTGTGGTATATCCATGTTATGCATTATGGAGACGTCGCAGAGTCCACAAGGGACTATAATCGTTCTGTATTTATTTTATGTAGAAAGCATTACATATCATTATTACATTAAAATTTACTAACTTGGTTTGTATCGGTTGAATTACTATCACGTCTGGCATGGGTGCACATACTCATTGCCCGTCTGTGTATGTGTTACCGACTCTACACCATTCTGTTATATTTTTATTTAATGATTCGGTGCCGGATAATAAAACGTAGTTTCTCTATGCACAGAGGCCAAACAATCTAATGAGCTCTTATTACCTCTAGCACAAATTCTAATACCTGTGTCTCACATAACCGACATTGACGGGTTTGGGGCACAAACTTTCCTGTTCCGTCATTCCACACTTCGTCATTGTCGTAGTGCATAGTTCTGAAGGGTAATGATAGTTTTTCTTATGACTGTACCTGTAGGATAGCCCCATAGAAGCAGTTGCTTTACCAGTGTTTTAAAGGTGTTCAGTTAGACAGACAGGTTAGCCATAATCATGTAGCAGGTTCATGATATGTACTGTTGATTTTAAGATGTTTTCCTACCCATCACTGTGAGAAATTCATAATATGCATAAACGTTTCTTATTAGTCCGAGAATTAAAGCAAATATTGTTCAGAACTATTTTGAGAGGAAGGGGACCAAACATATCCATATTGCAGTATTTACAGTGTATAGGGGCTCGGCTGTAGTCTCGTGGTCAAGCACATTTACCCATTGAGTCCAGTAACATTTTTCTCATTATTGTCGTCTTTCCCTGGATTTTATTCAGCATGAGATGGGTTTTCAAGGAGAGGTTAGATTAGCCTACCTCCATTATGAGGGTTGTTTCCTGAAATGAATTTATGCTAGCAGTAGGAATATGTTTATAAAGGGTGTTACCTGAATCCAAGGAGTTATGAGTAGGTGCTATTCTTATACCCATGGTGCCTACTCAACCATAAACCTTCACCCTGACACCCATGGTGACAGTACACACCCATAAACCTTCACCCTGACACCCGTGGTGGCAGTACACACCCATAATGACAGTACACGACCATAAAACCTTCACCCTGACTGGTGTCTCAGTTCAGGTGACTGAGATTTGATATGTTGTCAGTGTACAGTACTGTATTTCCTACTTTTGCAGGGGACAACAGAGGTTCAAAAATGGAGGGTGATGGTGAGGAAACTGTGGTGAGAGTGCGTGGGCTTCCATGGTCAGCCTCAGTGGAGGATGTCTTGAAATTTTTTGGTGAGTTAAGTGTTTTGCATTCACATATCCTTGTTCTTGAAAATATGTACGAGGAACTGATTTGCAATGTGCATGTTTGTTTATGTAATTGTGACCAAAAGTTTGAAGTGTCAAGCAGTAGGATTCCCAATAAAGAAAATTTGAGCATTGCTCTTTGCAACTGTAAATCTGAGAGATTATGTTGTTGACTGTTTCAAACCACTTCATTATAAGTCATTACTGTAGATGTTAAGAGCCATCTGAAGGCAGCAGCAAAAAAAAAAAAAAAAAAAAAAAAAAAAAAAAAAAAGAGGTTAATGAATGTTATACTGTAGTTCCTTCTGTGGTACCAAACACTTGTTGCTAAGAATGACAGTGTTTTTAATTAAGTCATGAGGATCCCTTGCCATAGTATGGAGATATCTGATGATGGCTTTGAAATCATCCCATTGAGTACTGTCGTTCTTCAGTGTGGGGTTTCTCATTCTTTTGTAGCTTGACCCACTTTGGTTTGTTTCATAATGATCAGGGCTGAATAAAGGTCACTTTTGTTTACCAGGTAGTTGTTTGTAACACAGTATATAAGACTGATAGAAAAATGTGTACAGTACGTAGGTAGATATTTATTCTCATTATTTTAGCATAACAGCAAAGGCTGATCATAGATTTTGTATTATCACAATGCTTGCAAATATGTGTAACTAATTATAATATTGGGCTGATTGTAAGAGGGCTGGCCCTCGGTGAGGTACAGGATTTGAGATGGTTTTTATGAGTTCAGGTTAAGTGTATGTGAGTGAGGTGGAGGGGGGGAAGTGGGAGGGGGAGGCCAAGGATGAGATGGAGGGATGGAGTGGAGAGGTATATGAGAGGGGGATGTGAGCTAGGAGCAGGGCAGTGAAATGGCGGAGGACAGGGTAACGAGGAAGCGATTTGTTTGTGGCTCCCCTTCCGGGATTAAGGCGTCTGGCAATAGATAGATAGATAGTTAAGTGGGGTGGAATGAGAGAATGGCTGACCCTGATAGTAAAGTTCAGGGTTGGTCACAGCTTGATTGTATGGTTGGTTTTAGTCGCAGTGGAATGGAAAATGTTTATTTGCATGGGTAGGTTAAGGCTACACAAAGTGAAACACTACTTGTGATTTAATGGGTAATTAAGGCTTTCCAGTCAGATTGAACCGGTGCAGGTTTATATCCAAGGGGTGGTTGGGGAAGATTCTTGATAATGCCTTAACCTCTTCAATCAGATTATTGTTATAATTTTATTTTTAATTATGTGCTGGAGGTGGGCCTGGAGCAAGCTCTGTGGCTAGGGTGAGGAGTAATTAGAGGAAGTTCAGGAAGCTGTTGCCTCTTCTACCATTGAGAGGGCTGTCCCTCCACGATAAGGGATCTTTGTATACAGCATGTGTTAGGAGTGTAATGCTGTATGGTAGTGACAGCTGGGCATTAAAGGAAGATGTTCATAGATTCAAATGTATATAAGCAACAGTGATTAGATGGATGTGTAATGCACCCATGAATGTAAGGCCCGAGGGCTAGAATAATGATACTCATAGAAGAGTTGATAAGAAATGGAACTGGAATGTATTGGTGTTGTGATGAGGAAGGATAGATTGTGATTGGTTTGGGCATGTTGAGAGGAGAGTTGGGTGTGGAGGATGAGAAATGTGAACATTGAGGGTTGGGTTCCAAGAGACAGACCAAAAAAAACCTGAATTGGTGTCATAGTGCCACTTCAGGAAGAAGAGACTGAATAGGGAGGCCGCCAGAGATCGAACAGTATGGAGAGCCGCTATTAGGTGGCCAAGGCTGATGTATGCAAGCGTGTTGGAGGCATGGAAGGAACAGGCTTGTGGGCTTCTGGTCTTTGGTTCCTTCTTCCAGGCAGTAAAAAAAAAAAAAAAAAGTTCACCTTAGGACTATAGGTATCAGTATATTCATGCTGCTGGTCATGGAGGGTACAATTTCCCTGTATAAATCTTAAGAAAATGTTACAAAATTCTGGCAGTGATGTGACTTGGTTGTTCTAACAGATGGCGTAAACATCAAAAATGGTCAAAATGGCATCCATCTCACACTGTCTCGTGAGGGTCGTCCCAGTGGAGAGGCATACATCGAAATGGAATCAGAGGCAGACTTGGCTTTGGCTGAGAAGAAGCACAACCAACACATGGGACGCAGATACATTGAAGGTAAGTCAGCCATACTCCCATTAAGCTAAGTTTTGTTCAGAATTCTTGTTTTTGACATTGTGTTTGGTTACCTATTTATAGGATGGTTAGTTAGGTACGATAAAGCCACGCATGCCTTTCATGGCTAAAGCACTACCCCTCTTTATGGGACTTGTAAATTTTAGTTATTGTACATAAGCATCATACTAACTAAATTTCTGACCACAGTGATAAATGGGTTGGGTATGATCAGAAAGAGGTAAAAGGAATGTTATGATTAAAGTATGACTGTTAACAAAGCTTACTGACACTAGTCACATGTCCAGTTTTTTTATTTTTTTTTTTTTTTTTTTTGTCATCCTACCTCTTTTTCCCACATGCTGGTGCTGTGAGGTAGGATACAGATCATCATCATCTAATCCTGTGTTCCCCTATCAGGAGCATAGAAGCCTGGGGCTAGACAACATGGTCCCGACATTTGAGATGAGAGTGCTCAGCCTAACTCATCCCTGAGTGGCATTATGTGAGCATTAAACACCAACCACCCCATGGATATAAACCTACACAGGCTCAATCCTGCTAGAGTGCCTTATTTACCCACTGAACCACCAGGTGCCATAGTTTAGTTACGTGGTTACCACCCAGCGTAGTAAGTGGTTTCCTGGTGTACAGAAAACGATTTGCCTTGTCATTCAGTATAGGATAGATAACAAGGAAAATGAATAAATATGGTTGGGGGAAACCTCAGTAATATACCAGGTGAAGTGCACCACACATGCCATTCACCATTTGAGTCTCAAAGAATTCTGGCCTTTTTTTCCTGATAGTTATACCTGTTCGCTTGTAGCTTCATAATTATTAAACAGTTAATCTGTTGGGTAAAAAAAAAAAAGAAAAGGTGGGGATGCCAAACACTTGTCATACACTCCATGAAATTTGTTCAGCCAGCTCATTCACTTGTCAGCTCTCTAACCTCATCAGCTTCCATCCCTCCTTTTCTTACATGCTAGATTTATCCACCTTCTTGAGATATCACACATCCCACCTTCAAATTTACTTACATTGACACTTTTCCTGTCTCTACTTATATCCATCCATCTATATGACTGTACCATCAGGACCATTGAGCTTTGTTGTCCATGGCCTTCTTACTCTGTCTTTCTTGAATCACATATCTTACCCATTCCACACTCCACTCACATTTCTCAGGAATCCCATCTCTACCACTTTTCACAAAATATGAGATTTCCAATATCCGTCCCCATTGTTGTAAGTAATGATTAACACTAAAATGTTCATTGTCTCCTTTATGACTGTAGTTACCATGTGTGATGGATACCATTGTGTTGATAGTAGAAGTAGAAGTGATTGTTTCAACATATGTCATCCCTTCATCCATATTTATTATCATCCTTCGTCATTTCTCTTTGTTGTTCAACTTACAAAGAGTATCTTACTTGCTCATATATTGCTTAACCATTGACTGTATACACCCACTTTCTCATACATTGTGTGAACATTAACTGTATAAGCATTGTCTCTGCCTCCTGTACTTTGCACCTCCAGACCTAGTTATACCACAATACCTATTACATCACCAGCTTCGAATCAGTTATCCCATTTTGTAACCATACCATCTCACCTTGAAATGGGGAGGACCTGGGTAAGGAAGTGTTTACCACAAGGGGACACTGGATCCCTATGTTTTGCATGTACTGTACATGTTGGATGAACCCCAGAAGCAGTTGCTTACTTGTTGATGAGTCTGCTTCGCCAGACAAACCAGGGCTAAGCAGCAGCAGCAGAAATATTTGCAGTTTTATACACTGACCAGTATGCTTTCACACCTCAGCTGAATGTTTCTTAATCTTGTTTCACATAAATACTGTAAGTCCTATTGTCACTTCATTTGTGCATGACACAAATATATCCCTCTTGTAGTATCTGTACTCATTTCTCATGTATCTTATGGCCACTTTACATTCTTGAGCTAGTAATTTTAACATTTCCTGTGTTTATCTCTTTCCTGCCAAAATATTTAAAGCCTGTTTTCATTCCCTGCCAAGATATTTTAATCTGTGTGCCAAATAAGGGTGCTTGACATTTACCAAACTAAAGTGAGTTAAGTACCCAACATTACTTAAAGTAATGTTGGGTACTTAACTCACTTTAGTTTGGTAAATGTCAAGCACCCTTCCAGTTCCAGCCTGTTTATAGGACATCACATTACCACCTCTTAGCAACCTCCATTTTATTTCTACATCAGTTTTCATAGTTCAGACCTCATGAAAGCAAGGTATGGAGGGTGATGACAGGGAACTTAGAGCAGATCAAGCTGATTGGAGAATTTTGTACAGAGGAGTGTATGACGGGTTTGACACGCCAGTTCTTTAACGATGGAACATCAGTTGTCGGATTGACCAGCTGATAGCTGATATGAAGTGCTTGAATGTGAATGTGTGTTCTTGTGAGGGGAGTCAGGATTCCAGAGGCTTGAATAACGTGAATGCACGGAATGAGGGTCGGTAATTAACTGTACTTGCCACTCACAAGACTTCTGTCACTGTTTTCTTTCATTATTCTTCAATAGAAAGTACGTTACAGAAAAATTAGTAGTTGAAGCTCCTTTTCTGTTTCTGTAGTTAATTGATCAGTTTATCTCAAACGTAGGAGTTCCCATTGTATAACAGGTGTAATATTATGTATTTGTCCCTGATATATAATGAGCACTGCCTGTGTGTGTGTGTGTGTTAACTGTCCGTAATTGAATACTGTAAATATAAGTTTCTCGTTTCAGTATTTAAGGCAGAAAAATCATTCTCCAGAATAGTAACTAGAAATGACACTCTCATTTCAGTTTTTAAGGCAAAGAAGTCTGAAATGGAGTGGGTTGTAAAGAGGGCCGGTTTTGGAGTAACAGGAGGAGAAGACGATGGTTGTGTGAGGTTGCGTGGATTGCCATTTGGTTGCTCAAAGGAAGAGATTGCACAGTTCTTCTCTGGTAAGATTCAGTAAAGTTTGGTTTGTAGTTCCATAACAGTTCTAAGTAACTGTATAAATACTTGTTGGGGCAGCTAAAGATAATTCTCATCCCGCAGTAGTTATTCTGGTGGTATTGATGGAAGATGCTCAAGGGTGGGAAACATGTTGCATTATTACTGAGATCAGAACATCAAGTTTTGGTTACACTTTTAACACTCAAAACAGTGGCTTTGCTGTGAAAGTAATTACCCTAAAAACACTAGCTGTATTAGCTATTAATGTCACTGCCCTCAGAACAGTAGCTTCATTACATACCTTATGTCACTGCCCACAAAGCAATTGCAAATGTCATTGCCTGCAAAACTAACTTGTTGTAATACTGTTTAAACAAATTCATAAATGCCTTCGGTTCATCTGGAAGCCCATGCTTGCCAGCAGTCATTAATAAGGGTTATACAGACTGGGGCTTATCATAAGTATCATTTGCTAAACATGATTGTTCTAGAATTGCTTTGATTTTTTTTTTTTAATTTATTTATTTTTTTTACTAGGTATGTAAATCTTAGACAGGATTGAAATTAGGTTTTAACAGACATGGGCAGTTTCAAAGAAATTCAGCACAGAATTCTAAGTATGGCAGTATACTGTATTGTTTACATTGTTGGTAAAGCAATATATTAGATTTTAGTTGATGATTTTGTTCATTACTTTATTACAATTAATTTCTGTTGGAACTGCCTTTATAATTTTCATGCCCTTTTGACCATAACACACTAGTATTATGTATCAAATCCTCTTTATTTCAACCCTGGATGTTACCGAAAGTCATATCACAGTAATGGAAGATGTTTGGAACATTTAACAAGAAATGAGAGGCTATGTTCTGATATGTATAGAGGTTGGTATAATGTTACAAGGTATAACATGTTATTATGGAAAATCCTTTCCAAAATGGTCTTAGGGGCACTCATATACTCTGTTATAGTAATAGCATGAGACAGTAAAACTCACCATATCAGACTGATTGAAGAAGGACCCAGTCTATTGTAAACAAGATTTCACTGTATCAGAATTCACATCAGGCATGAGTCTCTAACCCTTTGAATTTAACTGTAAAGATATAGGACTTATGTGGCATGCAAGTTAACCATATATGCCTAGTAGTGAAAACCAATAGTAATAAAGCTATAATAATTATCAGTACAGTTAAGCTTTGGTTGTTGAAAGACCTTCAACCTCTGTTTTTAAGAGGAGAGTGTGCTGTAGGTAGATGTTTTTAAAAAGCAGAAGACTAGTAGCTATAAAGAGCTTTAATGTACTCTACTTAGGAGTTAGTAGTTGAGTACAGGTCGTGATCATTTTGTGATTGTGAACCATTAAAATGTAGGCTTAGACCTGGTTAAATTTTTTTGTGACCGTCCAGTAGGGGTTGAAATACAGGGGGTTTGTAGTGATTGTACTGTACATTTAGAAGTTATGTAGCAGCATTTTCAACTGTTTCAGCCATAACAATTGCATATATATTGAGTTGAAAAATGACAGACAATGTAGAAGCTAATGTTTGTTTATGTGAAAATTGTGAATATTTTTACCAAGGTTACGAAATAGGCACTATACGTTGATTTTCACATTGCAGTTTGGGGGTTATTTAATATGGCCCTATAATGATGAGAAGGTTAATGTAGTTGATTCAGACCACTAAAGTAAGTGATGTGTATTTTTTGAACAATTTTCTAAACATTATTCTCTTTCAATGTCGCTGGGTAGGGTTGGAGATAGTTCCGAACGGGATAGCTCTGCCTACCGACTACCAGGGGCGGCATACGGGGGAGGCATTCGTTCAGTTTATAAACAAAGAGGTCGCTGAAAAGTCCCTTGAGAAGCATAAGGAAAAGATAGCTCACAGGTGGGATGGCAACACTACAGGAGGAGCAGTGTTGCATTCAGGTTATCAGTACATGGTACAGGAAATGGGAAGATCTGGCATCAGATTTCTTTATATAGTTGTTACTTTACCAAATTAAGTTATAATATTACTTCAGATTGTCTGTATTGCCTGCTGGAAAGTGAGAACACTGAAAGCAAGTGAATTGTGATCATGGCCTATTGTATACTATGTGAAATTTGAGTCAGATCAACCCGAGATGCACTGGTTGGGGCGTAGCCACTGGCGGGGAGGCCGGGAGGAGGGAGGAATGGGAGGGTGTCACTTCCCAGGAGGGTTTCCTTGCATTTATTAGTTTTGGGTGGAGGCCCTATACCTGCAGATACTGTCAGGCTTAAACCTATCGTGATTAGTCTCAAATCATAGCAAGGAATATCCAGTGTCCCTTAGAGAATGGTATCCATTGAATATTTGTTTACTTAAACTGCAGTTTGTGTAGTCTAAATTGTAGCTCTGAGGGTACCATTCTCTGATCCCTAGAACCAAACCCCAGTTCCTTTAGATTTAATGTACTGCTAAATTAGGGTGAATCTTAAGGGTAGGAAGTACTCGGTTCACATCCTGAGCAGTACACCCATTACTGCTTGCAGTGGGTAAGGGCTTATCTTGCAGTTTTGATACTGATGGGACATTAAGTTTTTATATACTGTACAATATTTGCATGAAGGTAAATTGTTTTCTTAGTTTGTAAGCAGATCAGAATGGATTTTCCTTCTGGCTACAGTAGAAATTTGATGATTGATGTCCCAATCTAAATGAGCTTGAGTGTATGTTAGTGTATAAGAGTCAGTTCAGTATGGGTCAAGCTGCAGCAGTGGACTCCTGGTTGGGCGGGAGGGTGCCGGTGAGTGAGGTAGGCAGAGAGACCTTGTGGGCAGTGGGCCGGGCCGGGCTGGGCTGGCCGGGAAGGACGGGAGGAGGCACAGGGCCGGGCCGGGACGGGACCGGGCACGGGCTGGTGGGGCCGGGCACGGGCACGGGAGTTGGATGATCCACAATAGCGGTAACACTTGACTCAGGTTTTTGTGATGTAACCACTGACTGTTATGGTCATTACACATTGGAAGTAGCAATTTAAACTTGTTACCATGATTTCTTTGTTAGAAAGAGGTTCTTTAAGAGAGATCATATTTTCTGCTGTGTGACAGCAGTCTTCAGAGTTGTTAAATTTGTCATTAAATTGAATCTTGAACCATTTACTTGGCCTGAGGATTATACTGAACCTTGTGTTCTTGGGCAGTCACAGTGATTGGAATGAAGAAAGTTTCTCTTGGAAACAATTGAAGAACAGTGTCATACACTGATAAGGGTCTCAACCAGTATTTCTGTAGTTTCATAGAATGGCTGATACTTATGTAAAATTGGAGTATTGTCCTCAACTCAGTCAGAAGAACTTGCATTGGAGAATTTTTAGCTAGTGTTTTGTGCAAGTGTTGAGAACTGCAGTTATATTTCCCACAGATACATTGAGATCTTCAGGAGCAACTTGGGTGAGGTGCGTGCAGCCATGAGCCCCAAGATGCGAGGTCCTGGCGGGCCCATGGGCGGATACAACAGCAGACCCAGTCCATATGACTCACGGGATAGATTTGGAGGCATGAACCGGTACAGCCTGGGTGGCCGCGGCCGAACACGTAAGTGTCAGCACCAATAACATGTACATACACACATTGGTGTACTCTTTGGCCAGGCTATGCACACACTGGTTAGCCTAACAAGCTTACTCTGTAGCAAATGGGTCAATGTCTTTTCAGCATTATTGTGGCATTTTGGAACATTTCATATAAAAGGGGATGTAGCCAAATCTGGCAACTAAAGTGTATGTTACAATTTGATAACTGAATCTCTAATGTATGATGACTGCAATGTAAGGGGGTGTCATACTGTGTAGTGCCAGAGTGAGGAACCTCAGAACCATGGGAATTAATTTTAAGTACTGTATCTTCATTGTGTCCAACACCAAAGGGAGTCCTCAGAATCATGAAAATAACTTTGTTGCATTTGGCTTGAAAAGTGTTAGCAACTGGTTTACAACTCCTTGCTGAACAATTTGTTTGTGCTGTGGTTTTTACCCCTGTACAGCATTGTATAATTTACTTCCCAGGAGGTTGCCATTGTTAGATACTGGTATATATTTAATGTTGGCTTTATTTTGCCCCAGAACAAAGTTTGTCTATCGTATTTCAGACTTTGCCTCAGAAGGTGGTTATAATGATTACGATGATGGTCCTGGCTGGGGTGGCTCTGGTGGCTACAATGATGGTCCAGGCTGGATGAGTGGCCGGGGAGGACGTGGGGGAGGCCCAGGTCTGAAGGTGAGCTGCCTGACAATGCACAGGGGCAACAGTAGCCCAGTCACTTGAATCTGGTGGTCTCATCTTTTATTAATACATTCTTCCTACAGCCTGACTGTTTTATTTAGCTTATATGAGAACTCTTGTTGGAAAGAGTAAATGAAAACAATCAGATCTCACCAGCTTGAAAAGTCTCCCCCAAGTTAAGTAAAATTACCTAAGTTCTTGAAGCTTTCTTATGACTTCAGAAGGGACTCGCATGGGAGATGTATACTGTTGACTTGGTGTTGATTTCGGAGAATGAACGGTAGGCGGAGGTAAGATAGGCAGTGGAGAGACAGAATGGGGTACAAGATTTTGAGAGTAAATGCAAATAAACAAAAGTGATGACATCTAGGACTGGTGACGGTACTATGAAAGTAGAGGGAGTGTGGCCATGTGCAGTTTGCCACAAGGGCTTGGGAAGTATCTCCATCTTGCAGTGTTTGTGATAAGTGGATGCGTAAGAGATGTAGTGGTATTTGAAGTGGGCTGCAAAATAATGCTGATTTCGTATGTGTGTGGTGTTTCGGGGAGAGCATGTAGAGATTGTCAAATGTGAAAGAATTGATCTTGCTGGAGAGTCTCTTGAGTGTGTGGTGGAGTTTTGTTGTTTGGGGAACATGTTGTACTCTAGGTGTGTCTGGAGCCAGCTCAGTGGTGAGGGTAAGGAGTTGTTGCCACTCTAAACATTGAGAGGGCACTCCCTCTGTGCCAGGGATCTTTGTATGCTGCATGTGTTAGGAATGTAATGCTGTATGGTAGTGAGACCTGGGTAATAAAGGAAGAGGATATTCGTAGGCTCAGACATACAGAAATGACATTGATTGGATGGATGTGTTGTGTGTCCATGAATGCAAGGCCTGGGGCAGGAGGGGGAGGCTAGGATTGCGATTGTAGAGCTGAAAGGAAGGATGGGGCTTCAGTGTTTTGGTGGTGTGATGAGGAGATGTAGATTGAGATAGTTTGAGCATGTCGAGAGGATTGAGGATGACAACTGGTTCCTGAAGGTGGGAAGTGTTAATACTGGGGGTAGGGTAGGGAGGCGGAGGGGAAACTGACGGGGTTATGAGAGTGGTGGTCAGGGATAAGGGACTGAATAGGGAGGGTGCCAGAGATTGAGCAGCATGGTAAAGATTGTAATTATGTGGGAGTTGATGAGACATCTGTTTGCTGATAGGTCAGCTTCAAATTAAACACCTGGTGTGGAAAATATAGGCTAGGGAGTTGGAACATCGAATTTGAGAAGATTTAAATGACATGAATTGATGTATATGGCTCGTTACTGGGTGCTCTGATGATAGTTATGTATTATAATTTCCCATTCCCAGTTTTTGGATCCAGCTTACCGATAGCCCATTTCTGAGGAGATGGGGTGAGTGTGATGTGAAATGCCTTGATAGATTAGCGTACATAAAAGGATTTTGTTTTTCAGGGTAACTTTGGTGGACGTGGTAGCAGCTGGAACAATGGTACTGGGCACTGTGTCCACATGAGAGGGCTTCCTTTCAGAGCAACAGAAATGGATATTGCCGATGTAAGTATGCATGTATTTTTGTCTTGGACTTGCTATATGTGCAAGTTTTATAATAAAGTTTAGCCTTGTATTTATATTTTGCTAGTATACATGAATAGACAGCTTTTAAAAAACTAATTCTTTACTCATCCACAGTTCTTCAGACCTCTAAATCCTGTCAACATCAATATAATAATGGACAGCTCCAATCGGCCATCTGGAGAAGCAGATATTGAATTTGCAACACATGACGATGCAGTAAAAGCTATGGGCAAGGTAATTTTATTGCACTTTGTACATACTTAGTTAACTGACTAAATTCTTATATGAGTAGCCTGTATAAACCTTGAAATATTAAGAATTTCCTTGTATCATGAATGTACTTTCTTCATTAACAGGACAAGGCCAACATGCAGCACCGTTACATCGAATTGTTTTTAAATTCCACCCCGGGTGGAAACATGGGTGGCCCTGGAGGGCCAATGGGTGGTCCTGTTGGCCCTATGGGTGGACCCGGCTCTGGCAACTTTGGTAGCGGTGGCGGCAATTTCAGCAGTAACAACATGGGCGGCGGGTTTGGTGGGGGCTATGGGGGGGGCAGCCGTATGGGGGGAGGTAGGTACGTCGCATTCGCACCATTTACCGTAAGTAAGGGATAATTATATAGGGGGCAGCCAGTGACAGGCTCAGCAGAGGGTTAGGGTATGCATCACAGACATTACAGTATGTAAGTTTCCTTTAAGTTAAGCAAACTAAGAAAATACCTGTGATAAGAGCTTCAAGCAGTATTACTTACTGAACAAGAAATGCAGTTTTAAGTTTAATTATTAAGAAAATGTGTTTATGGGTAGTTAATAATATGATCTGTACATGCTTTACCTCTTTATTTGGTTTGTTTTAGAAATTGCAGTTGTATATAGTCAAGATTAACAGTTGTCGCTGTATACAGTTGAATCATGCAAGTAAAACAGGGATGAGTTGTAAACAATTGAGAAACTACTGTAGGTGAATTTGAATAAGGCCCATTTTGGTATTAATTTTTAGTTTGAAATTCTGATCAGTAGTAATGATTTTGTTATATGATAGTCAAGGTGTAGAAACTTGCTATCAATGGACAGGGAATGAACAGAGTTCGTTAGGTTAATGTTTATTGTAATTTGTTTGATGAATTAGTACCAATTATTAAAAGTGGTTAATTATAGGTAGCTGTACATATAGTTTTGGTAAACATACTGTAAGGTGTTGTTATCCTGTGTATTAACTATGATTAAGCTTAAATAAAAGTATACTATCAGTAATTTAGACATGATCACCAGGTTTCTTATTTTTGGGTTTTGCTATGTTGTATTAGTTTGCCGTAATTAGAAAAACAATTTTATAATTATGACATTATTTATTTATGTACTAGATTAATTGAAAGTTTACCAACAGTTCCTTGCAAGCATAATTTTTATGGACATTTTTTATTCCTCCCTGAATTTTGGTTAAATACCTATGTAACACATTACAACAAGATGTACATGTATGGAGACTCCTGTGAGGTGTATGTTTCATTGCTTCAATACATATCCAGCCCTTACATTTATTTTCCTTGTAAAAGGAAGAAAAAAGTACTCAAACAGCCACCACAACTATCCAAAACCTCCAGCGTAATTGCATCCTTCATGAAATACCACCAGACACTTGTTCTCCAGAAACTGTCCTTCCAAAGACAAATACACCTGAGTACATTGTGGCCATTGCCCTTCTTGCCTCATTACCAGTACATAAGTTGCAAACAACCCACTTTTACCCTCACAGCCTCCACACACAACAGGACACCGTACCTCATGCACTTCACTTTCACAACATAGACAATCTGTAAGCATAACTAATTAAAGATTGCTGGGAGTGCCTGACTTAAGTGGTTGGGTTCCTCTAGTCCATTGGGTTCATATCCAGATGAACTCGGAACCACAACTAGTACTAACACTACTGGTAAATTGCTGGCAGGGAGGTGTTGGTGAACTTTTGGTTACGATAGTACAGCATTGTGACCTATTCAGTGTTGTCATTTTTATTGATTTATATGTTTACTGGGGGCAAGAGGGTAGGATTTAACATTAACTCCAGCAACACTACAAATCCTTTTTTTACTAATTTGAGGAGGAAGCAAGGGTAAAACTAAACCAGTACTTCATATTGACAGGGTTGATATTGTTACAGGTCGCTGAACCTGAGTTGTAAATGGTTATAAGAAACAAGGAGTTTGATTTTTTCCTGTTCTGCAATTGTTAGCCTAATGTTTATATCAAGCATCTATAATATGATACCGTTGTAAAATTACCTTAATCATAGCTAGAGTTGCAGAACAGTTGACTGGACAACTAGAATTTAGTTACAAGAAGTTTTATATACTCTATGGGCAGTCCTCATTAAAGGATATGTTTACAGCTATCACTAACTCTTGTATATTGGTTGATGTAAAATGGGAGTAACTGGCAAATCTGTTTCATTATGACTGTGGAACGTGCATAGTCTTGTAGCAGTTTACTTTGGACTTGATTGCTGAAATGGACAAAAATGACAGAACAAGAATTAATTTCTTAACAGTTCTATGACTTTTCAAATGAGAGTTTTATCCACACTTGGAAATTTATTTATTAGGGACATAACCTAACTTACTAGACATAGACTTTCTTCAGATAGCTATCTAAAGAAGGTCCAGTTGTAGCCAGAAGTTTTTTAATCTTCCCAACAAAACTTTGATGTAGGTATAACTGCTTTTACATTCATTATACAATGCTTCCCCCTCAGATTTGAGTTCTAGTTTCATGGTAGTTTTCAGTTCATAATAACAGTGCAGTAATGAAACCTGCTTCTTTTGTACAGGTGGTAGTGGCTATAACAGTGGAATGGGCGGCGGTGGTGGCGGCAACAGTGGTGGCTACAGTTCCCTTGATGATGGATTGGGGAGTGGCATGGGTGGGTCTGGCCTGGGTGGTGGCATGTCCGGAGGGATGGGCAGCTCGGGCCTCGGTAGTGGGATGGGAATGGGCAGTGGCATGGGGGGCAGCAGTCTTGGCAGCAGCCTGTCAAGTAGCCTGAGGGGGATGGGCAGTGGTTTGAGCAGTGGACTGGGGAGTGGGATGGGCAGCAGTGGCTCGGGGTTGGGCTCAGGGGGCTCTGGGATGGGGAGTGGAAGCGGCTCATATGGCTCCAGCGGTTTCAACAACGGTTACAGTACCAACAACAACAGCTACAGTGACCAGATGATGGGCAGCAACTACAACAATTTCTAGAAATTTTGAATCTCCTGATTGATGTTTTCCTGTATTGAATAACAACTGTTGGATACAGTGTCTTTATACTAATCAAGCAGCATGTGTGATTGAAACATTACTTTGTTTAAATTTTAAGAATGTAGAGGTAATCTATGTTTGACTTGAATACAATGTGTAGAATGCTTGTGTAGGCAGGACTCTTAGTACTGTATACAAACAATAGATTTTGCACAACCACAGTTGTGTTGTGGTTATTCCCTGTTATGAAAGTTGCTTGGTTATTGGATTGCTTGGCCAGACGGTAATAAAGTTGTCCTTAAAAAGAAACTTTCTTTACAATGAATGTAGAAAGAAGTGACATTCCATGTGGAAGTTGATGCTGGAAACAGTTTATGTTGATGACTTTGCCTGTACTTTTAGAATAAATTTGTAATTCAAAATTTCTTTTGTATATCCTTGAAATGGATGGGAAATGTTGGAAATATAAAGTGATGGGATTTTAAGCTATGATGCAAAAAATAATACAAATCATCGGGTGAAAGGGAGAACAGCAGTAATTGCTATACGCGGGGCTGTGAAGTCATTGCGCAGTGATGGTGATATAAGTATGAAGACTGGGAAAGTTTCAAGCATGATTACGCAACGCCTGCTGGAGAAAATTGGCGCTTGTGTGTAGGGCGTTGTTATCGCTCCTCCCTTACCCACAATGCACTGCACCCACGTCAGCCATATTGAATGTGGTTGGACGATGGCAGGTTGACTTGATCTTTTATTATTACCGCCATCGCCTTTGTTTTCAGTGATTTGTGGATACATTATTGTTGCTACGTATTTTCAGATTGTCTGCAGAGAGTGGATAGAAAAATAAATAGGCAGATATCAACATGAGCTTCCTTTTGTAAGTACACTTGGTTTGTTATGGTCGATCAGCTGATCCAGTAGGAATGTGAACAGGAAAGGCGTTTCCCATTTAAAGTAATACAAGACGTTTTGGCCTTGGATGAAGTTGCATGCTTAGTTATATGAATAAATTTGGTGTGTACGACTGACAAAGAATTTTACTGGAACGTTTAATGCGCTGTAAATAATACTGAAGGCCATGCAGTTTTGTTACCGTAGGTGTTACAGGTAAAAGTTGGCAGCGATTCCCACAGTTTGCAAACATAGGCCAAGGGATTAAAGAGAAGACAAAGAAATCGGAGTATAATAGGAAAACATGTTGACATTGTTTATATGGAGAGCTGAAATGTGTTAGGCAATTGAGAGGTATGTTTGCAAGAGATGATTATGCCTCTCCTATCCCAAGTTTTGGATAGATTTGTACGAACATAATGTATTAGTCCGAGAACAAAGACCTTGGTCATTATATACAGTATGTAGTAGGGTATTACACTTCAAACAGTCACATGCATTACATGAGCAAGTTTGGTCAGGTTTGAGGAGCTAGATTAAGGTCATTGGGTTTGCTTAGTTGTCTTGGCCAAGTTAGGGTAGATTAGTTAGATTAGGCTTTTAAAAAAATCACAATAACCGTGACTCCCCAAAACAGCAAATTTACCATTCACTTTCCAAAGCCACTGATCTGTTGGGGATATTTTGTAAATTCAGTATACTGATGGGACTCATACTTCCAGAGGTTCTTGAAATATATACTGTATGTGCTTTCAAGACCATAAACGCGTGGTGTGCAGTTGGGCACATCAGTGATTTGGCTTAAATTAAAACTCTTAAGAAGCCAAAACAGTCTGCAAAGATGGTAAAAATCTGAACACAGAAAAATGGTCTGAGCTGTAAAATGCAGATGAAGGTAGAGAAAGAAAAAGTATAATGATGGATCTTTTTGACAGTTTTAATTCTCATGAATTTTTACTGTGATGCATAGAATATAATGAGCTTTTTTCTGTGATACATAGAATATAATAAACTTTTCACATTGGTACATTACATAGTTTATGTCTGAAGATAATGAGGGTGGGTTTGAAGGCTGCTGAGACTAGGCTAGGTTTGAAGGCCACTAAGGCTAGGTTAGGTTTGAAGGATGGTAAGAATAAGGTTTGAACTATGGTTAGGTTTGAAGGCTACAAAGGCTTGATTTGAAGGTAACTAAGGTTAGGTTTGAAGGCAACTAAGGTTAGGTTTGAAGGCTGCTAAGGCTAGGTTTGAAAACTACTAAGACTAGCTTTAAAGCCTACTAAGGCTAGGTTAGAAGGCCACTAAGGGTTGGTTTGAAGGCTTCCAAGGCTTGGTTTGAAAGCTTTAGTAGGCTGGTTTCATGGCTACTAAGGCTAGATGTGAAGGCTGCTATGGTAGTGCCTTCCACTGCCAAGTTGCTTAGGTTTGGTTTGAGTGATGTTAGGAGTGAGGGATGTGTATATTTGGGGGCAAGTAGCATGGAGGTGGTGTTGGTTATGCCCATCCCCAGAGAGGGTTGCCAGGAGGGAGTAAGGCATCAGAGACGGTGATAAGTGGGTTAAAATAGCTGTACATGCTGTCAACCAAGGGTCAGTCATTTAGTTCCCACCCAGGAGCCTTTGAATGATTTCAGAAAGGGCACCTGGCCATAAATACTATGGTACGGTACAGGCTTCAGCAAAAGTCCAATATATATATATATATATATATATATAGTGTTTTATTCCTCTGGATAATAGTATATAAGGAGTAAAAATAAAGCCATTTAGGCCCCAATGATCCATCCACATTCCACATGCACAATACAATACAGTACAGTACATTGCTCTGATGGCTTCACACTACACCACATAGCTACCTAGAATCTAGACCAGACCGCTGTGTGCAATAAACAGGATGAAATAGCATGCATTCCATGAGTGTTAGATTCTTTGGGTCAGCACAGGTGGCCAAGTATGTAGCCTGGCATGGTGTTGGTGTAGCCAGTTGTTGTTCACAAGTGATCCAGGCCAGTTGAAGGCACTCAGGCTTAGGGAGACAGTACATGGACTTCAGCAGAAAAGTACCATAAGCAACCAAGATACTGTAAAAGCACATTTTATAGACAGCAGTAACTGTTAACTGTTGGAAAATAAGAATTTTTGCATCATGTTCTTCCTGTGGGGTATCACACATAAGCTTAGTCACCGAGGCAGCAGAAGAATCATTGTCACTATTACACCCCTTGAGTCTGATTCGTAAGTTACCACAGAATTCATTGTTAGCAGCAGATGTCAGTTGCATTGAGCCAAGTCATTTCCCTCCCTCCTAACACCACATACAGTATTGTTCAGTATTCTGGCCAGAATAGTCATATCTTGAATCATTTTATTATACCAGACATATTCCCAAAAAAGGAGTATACATAGAGGAGATGGTAAACTGTAATGCTGTAGACAGCATTAAATAAAAGGCTGTTAATTGATAAGTGGTGATTTCTGAAGTGAAACGATAATGGAGACTATCCTGGATGCTTGTATGTTCAATCTTGTAAAAAATCTGAATGGAATGTTCATTATTTGGTAAATGTAGTTGTGTTGTTGATCAACCTCAGTCTGTCTGGCCGAGCGGACCCATCAACTGCAGACAAGCAACTACCCCTGCAAGGCCAAGTGAACTGAGGTTCTCTTGCAGCCAACAACACCTCACAAGAGTGAGGTGCAGGGAAGGGTGGAAGGGTGTGTGTCTCCACCCACTTAAGAGGGGCATCATATCAGGCTAACATTCCACCATGTTTTTTGGTTATATGGTTACCGGTACCACCCAGCAATGTAAATGATTTCTTTGGGGACACTATTAGGCTTTTCACTCAGTGTAGCCCCACCAAAATTGGAGGGAATTGTAATAAAAAGTGACAGGGAGGAAAGAGAGCACTTGGAAGAGAATGGCAGACACAGAAATGGAATGATAAGGTGAAGGAAGAAGTATGGAGCACTACCTGAAGTGAGTGGATGATGGGTGCCCCCACCTATCACCATGTAAATGTAGTTTACCTGAGAGATTAATTTACTGTATAATGTAGTAGGCTTCAGTTACTTAAATGTAAGCGTAGTACTGCCTCAGGATAAATGGTACTGTACTGTACTATGTTCATTGTAAAACTACTTAAGCAAATTTATATGTAACAAGATGGAATTTAGAATGAGAGATAGAGTAATGTGTGTGTTTGTTTTAATGTTTTTCTGTTGCAAGTGTGCTGGTAAGGACTTATAAATAGGTTACAGGGAGAGCTTAGAGGATAGAGAACTGTTGTGCTGCATGTGTGTAGAAGTGAAACAAAGATACTCTTGACAACATGCCAGGTGATTGCCATTCCTATCTCATGCTTTCCTGGTTGGAGGGTACAACAGAATATTTTTAGATTATCGTGCTGCAGTAGCTGTTGTATTGGAAAGAATTTGCTATTTATTCACTTGGCAGAAAGAGCTACAGTATAATTGGGTACCGTATAGCATTACCGTGCACACTTCATATTGAGGCACAGTAGAACCAGGAATAGTGGATAGTACATGTACTACAGTGAAATTCCTCACATATATGAAATACCTGTGCCAGCCAACCCAAACTTCCTCTTTATGGAATGAAAATAAACTTTTTTTTTTTGGTATATTGTAAAATAGAGGGTAGTTTTTAGATGAGAGTAATAAGTACTAGTGTTATTTATGGATTTAAATATGTAGGTTTGTTACTTGAGGACCTACTTTACTAGGTACCAGGCTAGTTAATATCAATATGAGGGAGGGGGGAGTGAGTTGGGGGGAAGGCAGTCAAATGGTGGGTGACAGAGCGACTTGGAGGCATTTTGTCTACGGCCACCCTTCGTGGGATCAGGGCGTCAGGCTATAGATAGATAGATAGATAGACTAGCCTACTTAGCTGACCTCTCTTAGGCTTCTATGCCTTACTTAGAATAGTTATCTTGCTGCTGGGATAGAGTACATTACTTATTCTGCCCTTCAGAGGATAAATGGTCGTATTATTAAATGCCAGGTTGCTGTGACACATGTTTAGCTGAAGGAAAGCATCTGGTATTAATTAGAACAGAATACTAGAGTTGTCCTGATAGCAAGAAGGTTGTTAGCTTAAATCATGGCTGCATGCTAACTGGAACTAGAAGGACACTTAATATATAAAATATGTACCTCCTGCACACACAGCTTGCTTTTGATGCCATTGTACAAATTGGTGATTTGTCAGTAAACCCACAGTTTTATGTTATTTCTTCAAAATTTTAAGTGTTTAGTTTGGCAGAGGACTAGCAGTGTGGAGGCACATTGTTCTTGGCCACCACCTGAGATAGATAGATAGATAGTCTGTGGTTTACACTGAAAGTCTTGGTTTGTTCTGCTATGCTCAGTATTTCCTGGGTGTTTACTGTACACAGGTGCATGAGGATGAGGTGGAGAGGACTGTGAGTAAGAGAGGTGTAAGATAGAGGAGGGCAGACTGATTACAGAGGACAGAGTGATGCGAGAGTGGTGTAAGATGGAGGGAGAGCAGAGTGATTGCAGTGGACAGAGTGATACATAGGTAGTTTGTTCATGGCCACCCTGTTTGTGATCAAGGCATCTGGCTGTGGATAGATTTACAATATCACTGCCGTTTTGTTCTTGTACAGGCAGTGTTCATTATAAATCTGGGATATGCTTTAAAATATTACAACTTTTTCCTTGCAGTGTGTAATGCCTGAAATTGGGGGAAATGGCAAAACAGATTCATTGGTACCAGTGGAACTTTAATAGGCAATGTTTCTTAATTTGACGTCAGTTTGTTTTGTTTCGTTTCGTTTTTAAAGGCTCCAACATGCTTGCATGTGTCGGCCTTGGTCACCTAATGGCGGCTCTCCACGCTGCACGATCCATTGCAGCCTCCCTGTTCAGTCCCTTAACCCTAAGGTCACACTTAATGACCTCGTCCCATGTCTTTCTCGGTCTACCCCTCATAACCCCACCCCCAATATTAACACTTCTCACCTTCCTCACCCAATTATCATCCCCCATCCTCTCCACATGTCCAAACCACCTCAATCTACCTCTCCTCATCACAACACCAATACACTCCAGTCCCATCCTACCTCTCAACTCTTCCATTGTAAACCCAGCCCCTCCAGGCCTTGGACGCAGGGACGCACTGCACATCCACCTAATCATTGTCATTTCTGTACGTCTGAGCTGGCGAATGTCTTCCTCCTTCACTGCCCAGGTCTCACTGCCATACAGCATTACACTCCTAATACATGGTGCATACAAAGACCCCTTAGCACGTAGGGAGAGCCCTCTCAATGTCAGGAGAGGCAAGAGCTCCCTGAACTTCTTCCAACCACTTCTCACCCTAGCCACAGAGCTAGCTCCAGCCCCACCTCCAGCACACAACATGTCTCCCAAATAACAAAACTCTTCCACACACTCAAGAGATTCACCAGCAAGTTCAATCCTTTCACGTCTGACGATCTCCACCTGCTCACCCCGGCACGCCGTACACATAAAATCAGCATTATCTCGCAGTCTACCTCTGATACCACAACATCTCTTATGCACCCATTTATCACACACACCGCACAAGATGGAATTACTTCCCACGCCCTTGTGGCAAACTGCACATGGCCACTCTCCCTCGTCTTTGACAGTACCGCCACCAACCCTAGATATCATCACTTTTGTTTTATCTGCATTTACCCTTAAACCCTTCTGCCCCATACCATCTCTCCACATCCTAAACCTTTCCTCCGCCTCCCTTTCATTCTCTGCAACCAACGCCAAATCATCAGCATACAACAACTCCCACGGGAGTTTGTTTCTAAAGTCACGTGAAAGGGCTTCAAGTACCATGATAAACAACATGGGACTCAAGACTGACCCCTGATGCACACCAACATTCACGGAAAACTCATCACTCAAATCTCCATTCACTCTCACCTGGGTGTGAGCACCCACATACATGGCCATAACCACCCTAACCAGCCACTCCTCCAAGCCAAGCTTTCTCATTGCCCACTTCACCACCTGTCTAGGGACTCTGTCAAAGGCCTTTTCCAAATCAACAAAAACAAAATAAAGATCCTTTCTCCTACCAATATATTTTTCCTGAAGCTGTCGAACAATGAATATGGCATCAGTGGTCCCCCTACCTGGCATAAACCCAAACTGCATCTCATCAATATTCACTCTTTCTCTAATCATACCTTCTAAAACTCTCTCCATTTCCTTCATTATCTGATCTAAAAGCTTTATACCTCTATAATTTCCTCTTTCCAGGGCATCACCCTTCCCTTTATACACATTTACAATTACACTCTTCAGCCAATCATCTGGGACAACACACTCATAAATAATCCTATTTATCAGGTCAGTGACTAAACTCACCCCTATATCGCCTGAGGCCTTCAACATTTCAGCAGTCAACTCAGACACACCTGCTGCCTTCCTCACCCTCATCCTGCCTATTGCCTCACTCACAGTAGCAGTATCAATCAAAGGCCGAGGGCCAGACACTGGATCTGCTGGCTCCAAACCTTCCCTGTCCCAGTCAAACTCCTCATTCAACAACCGGTTATAATGCTCTCTCCATGCATCTTTAATATCCTCACTGTTCACCACTACCCTTCCTTCATCATTCTTCACACACTGCTCACCTATGATATCCCGATTATCCCTCTTCACCTGACCTGCCACCCTAAATATATTTTTCCTTTCCCCATGATTTAGGTTATCAAGTAATTGTCTCTGTGACTCAGACTTTGCCCTGTATACCTCTCTCCTAGCCCTACACTTGGCAGCCAAATATTCCTCTTTGCTACCACCCTTCTTCCACTCCCAGAAAAGCCTTCTTTTCTCCTTAATTGCAGCTTCTACACCCTCATCCCACCACCAAGTTACTTTATGTCTTGGTGGTCCTCTTGTCCAGCCACATGGTACATCAGTAACTCTCAAGAAATTGTTCTTGAGGGCTCTGTACTGCTCATTAACGCCTCTGTCTACAGCTCCCTGTTCAGCCACCACTCTCCTCAACTCGCTATAGAAGGCATCCCTTACTACTTGGTTTTTCAGCTTCCATATTTTCCTCCTAGGTACATAAGTCCTCTTTTTCATCACTTGTTCTTTAAGCACCATATCACAAATCAATAGTTTGTGATGCTGCACACACTCCTCACTTCCTATAACTTTAACATCCCTCACTAACCTCCTATCGGCCCTCCTAACCAGAAAATAATCTATCTGACTGCTATTTCCCCCAGACTCATACGTAATTAACCTACTGTCTCTTTTCCTAAAATATGTGTTGCACACAATCATGTCCGTTGCCTCCCCAAACTCGAGTATCCTTTCCCCTTCTGCATTCCTTAGACCATATGTACATCCCCCATGCACTCCTTCATAACCTTGTGCTGCTACACCTACATGACCATTTAAGTCCCCTCCCAAAATCACTATCTCATCATCCCGCATACCACCCACTACACGTATTAAATCATCCCAAAATCTATCTTTCTCTCCTTCATCCAATCCTGCCTGTGGAGCATATGCCGATATAATCACAGCTATCTTTCTTCCCAAAAGAATTTTCACTACCAATATCCTATCGCTTACTCTCAAAACATTCATAACATATTCCACCCATTTCTCCGCAACCATCACACCAACACCTCCATACCCGTCTGTCCCCCCCTGCCAAAACAACTTATAGCAACAGTCCTTCCCAACAATCTCTCTGGCTGATCCACCCCTGTACCGGACTTCCTGCAAACACGCCACATCCACCCACCTCCTACTGAATGCCTCAACGACTTCCCCTGCTCTTCCCCTCAAACTTCCCACATTCCATGAACCCACCCTCATCCCCATGGGTGATTTACTGTCCTCAGGCTTGCTTTGAAACCTTTTTTGTTTTGTCATCTTCAGTATTAACCCTTTAACCGCGGGCATTGTTTTGCCCCGACTGGCCTCTTCCGCGGGGGTTTCAGCCAAAATGTAAACAAACTTTAAACCTTTATAACTCTGCACAGAATAAATCTAGAGCCAAAAATAAGGTACCATTAGAAAGTACTAGCCTTCGGCTTTGCAATGATGTAGGTTTCATGATTTCGTTGACTATCACTGGATAGGCAGTGCCGTTAGAAGTGAGCGATCTAAAATCACTATTTTTCGCTTACACACCATTACCTTCGCTCACACACCATTACCAAATGCCAACCTCATTCTGATAATAATACTATAAACACATATGAACACTGCACATACGATAAACACCCACTCTGTGTTCACTGAGGCAGGTAAAAGGCACTGTAATTGCCCGCACTTCACTGCCACATCAGCGATGTTGTAATCACTATTTTTCGCTCACACACCATTATCAAATGCCAACCTCATTCTGATAATAATACCATAAACATATATGAACACTGCACATACGATAAACACCCACTCTGTGTTCACTGAGGCAGGTAAAAGGCACTGTAATTGCCTGCACTTCACTGCCACATCAGCGGTGTTGTCACTCACACAGCTGGACAGATACTGATGCGTGTTGGTCAGGGGTGGGGTGGGGGGCCCGGGGGGTGGGAGGTGGGGGCCCGAGGGGTGGGAGGAGGGAGGTGGGGGTCGGCTGGAGTGAAAGAACTTAATAGCTACTCTCCCTTGAAACAGTTGGCGCACGGAAAAAATGCAGGGTATTCAAAATATTCAGAAACATTCGAGAATGACACCCGCGGTTTGGTCCAGTTTTTGCAATGTCATTCTGAGATGACACCCGCGGTTAAAGGGTTAATAAATGGGGACAGACACAGCACAGGTCCCACTCACTGCACAATCCCAGGTCCAGGCAATGGATCTGGGACCCCTAGCCCACCAGCATACCAGTGGCTGTGGTAGTGGCCTCGGGGCACCCTGCCAGGACAGCTGCAGGGACACCCTCCAAGTGCGTCTTGGCACTGCAACTATCCCGCCATTATACACCCACTGATAGGGCAGCCTCCTGGGGCGCTACTCCCAGGTTCGGGCCCCTCTCTATTGGGCGGAAGCGGCAGCCTGGGAACCGCAATGCCCTGTACCCTCTAGCACAGGCCCGAGCCCCATCTCGCCCTGGACCCATGATCTATGCCGGCGGAACCCCCGCCACGCCTCCCCCCAGAAGTCCGCCACTAGGTAGCGGGGGCAAAGTTTTCTGGCCGCATGCCCTTGCTGGCGCCAACCCCTGTAGCGTAGTGGGATACGTTGTGTGAAATGTAAAGTGCATGTGGTGTAGTGCATAGATAGTTAGAGGAAATGTGTGGGAGAGTATGCTGGTCTACTCTCCATGTTACTGTCACACTGAAAAGGTCAGCAAAGGGGGATGGTTAGATAGCTAGTGAAACAGGAGCTCCAGCTCTCCCTATCACCAGCATTCCCATTCCCCTCGGGAGTACTACCCTGTTTGGCCCGTGCTACGGCCTCCTCCTACATTATTTAAAAAATAGTGGTAAAGAAGGCAAACTGATGATGATATGCTTTCACAGAAATTTAATTACTTCATCTTTACATCAGTATAGATGACATACAGCCTGCTATTCCACGGTGTCTGCATTACACTTAGGCATGTCCATTGTTTTCCTTCCTGACACATCACATCAAGGGGTTGTTATCTGTGGACAGAGCAGAGAAACATGCTGTCATTCTTGGCTCAGAAATAATAGCTAGCAGGGAAAAGTTAGAAGTAGAAGAGGTTAGGGATGAGACAAACTTTTTTTTTTCCATTTGAACTGCATCTGAATCCATATCATGACTCTCGCTTTGAACTACTTTTTTGTGATCCTGCAGACAGACACATTGATAGGCTGTGTAAAAGTATGGCATAATAATCATGTAGCCACAGTGCTGTTTCTTTTTTTTTTAATGGATGGTAAGGATACTTGAAGATATCTCTGTACCTAACGTGATAAAGCTTCATCACTCGACGGGTTTTTACCGAAGGCAGGATTGAGAATTGCAGCCTTACTTGAATTAAAGATCACCAACATTCCCATCGCAATACAGGCTTGTCTCCACATACTTACAGTTCCTTGACATACATCTGCACAAACTGCTGTAGTGATTGATGGACATAGAACATAGGACTCCAGAATTTGTGTTGGTATCGTCTCACTTTTGACTCCATGAAAGTCTTTTTATCTAGGTATTGCCAGACGCTGTAATCCCGTAAGGGATGGCCACAAACAAATTGCCTCCATGTCGCCCTGTCCCCTGCAATTTCACTCCCTTGTGCCCAGCTCACAACCCCCCCTCTCTCATACCTCTCCACATCCCTCCATCTCCTCAGCCTCCCCCTCCTCCCCTCCACCTCACTCACATACAGTCTCCTCGTCAGTCTTTAAAAGGCCTAAATAAAAATTAAAAACATGTCTGAAGGTATTTGCCCAAGCCACAGTTATACCAGTTTTGAAACAAATTGGTTAAGATATGAAGGAATGGCACCAAATTGAAAAATGTTTTAAATAAAGACAGAAAGAAGGAGAAAGACTATGCAAGTTCAGTATGATGGAGATTATAATTAAAGTTGGTAAAGTTAGGAAAGTATTTGTCAGTCAGTGTTAGGGTGCATCAGTGCTCTGTGCTGAGTGTGTTGTTGTATGTTGTGGCATGTGTATGATAATTTTGCTTTGATTGCTGAAAACCTGCATGAGGCAAGAGAAAAATGAAAGAGATGGGGAGTTGGGATGGAAGTTAAAAGGCAGCAAGTTATTACACTGTACAGTACTTGTAAAATAAAAATCATGGTTAGTAGATGTGATGATGGTAATGTCATCAAACTTTGTGGCCTTGTGCAGTGTGTATGGAGGGAGATGGGAGGAATTCTGTTCTGTATACTACTTGTAATAAATTAGATTACTAGAGATATAATGTTGCCAGAGGTAGACAGCAGGATGCAAGAAATTTTCAGTGTGTGGTATGTAGGGGCGTTTGGGCTGTTGAAGATGGAATGGAAAGTTTTGTGTGAGGTGACAGCTACTTTGAATGCAGAGATTTGTGTGTTAAGTGCCTGAGGAAGAGCAGAGGCAAGTTCCATCACTAGAATGAGAAGTGGGTAGTAGTAGTTTCAGGGACTGTTGCCTCTACAGACACTGAAGGGGCTCCCCTTTCATGCAAAGGACACTTTTCTATAACACATGTGTGGTAAGTGTTACTGGTACCATATGTTGTAAAGCATTTAGACTTAACCAGTGAAAGAGGAGGATACATACAGATTAGAATGTTTTGAAATTATATTATTGAGAGGGATGAGACAGGCATTTGACTAGGGAAAGGCTCAAGATTATGACAGGGAGAGCTGCTGTCAGGTGAAAAGACCCACACATGCTAGCATGATTGATGATCTCTAAATGTATGGTAACATTAGTAGCAAAGGCTAAACAGAAAATATTTTGTAGGTACAGTGTACATTACTATAGTTGAGAATAGCCTTATTTACACTTCACACTCTAGTGGATGTTCAGAAGTGTATGTAGGAGATATTGGAGAAAATTTTGCTAAACATGCAGTGTAACACAAAGCTAACACACTGAAACATAACACTTCCACACTCTAGTTTCATATTGTATACACAGACAAATACTAGCATCTCCCGAAATGGCAGGAGGCATTGGTCATAGATAAAGATCTAGGAAAACAAATAAGAAATACCTTAAACATGCACGTGTTAGCACAGAAGATGAAAATATGGAAAGGTATTTCTTTATGTATGCATGTGTGTATATTTATTTAGTTATGTATTTATTTATGCCAGGATTAGATCTGAGCTCATGTATTGAGGTAGGGTCAGCAGGCATAGGGGGCAATGGGTTGATAGGTAAGTCAGTTAAGTTGTAACATGGGAAGGAGTCTGAATGGCGAGGTCCTTCACACGTGTATTCCTTATTCAGAATTTTTTGTATGTTCTCTCAGAAGATGGACTCTGAATCGTCCAGAATGTTAGAGAAATAAACAGCTACATATACCCACATACTGTAAATGTGTTTATTGTACTGATGTAGCAGTTTTGGCCCCAGTAGGATCTTCTTCAGGTATGAATAGGCAAGGAACATTTGTGTTTACTGTTTACATAGCGAGGTGACAGGAAGGGGAGGGAGGGAGGGTGGGGAGGGGGAAGGGAGAGAGGAAAGCAGTGTCCCACATTCAGATGTAGGTAAAAGAGGTGGAGAGAGGAGGGAGGGAACTTGAGGGAGAAGTGGGTCAAGAATGCAAGAATTGCAAGTATTGTTGTTGATACTGTTGCTGCTGTTGTTGTTATTGTTGTTACTGCCCCAGGCTTATCGAAATGTGAATCTAGTGAACTGCAGGCTGAGGTCACCCTTCTGCAATCCACTCCACCACTCCTGTTAAGGATACAGGGAGAGAGTTGAGGGACATTTGTATAACTAGATAAAGCATTAGTGACACCACATGGAAACGGAAGGAAATCCCCCCTCAAAACATACATTCAGATAGTCTTCTCTCCCCTCCCCCTTTCTGTCTTTCACACACACACACAGTCTGTCTATCTATTTATCTATCTATCTGTCTATATCTGTATCTGTATATCTACCTATCTGTCTGTGAACCTATCAATCTGTATATCTGCCTACCTCTCTATATCTACCTGCTTGTCTATGTCTGTATCTACTTACCTATCTATCTGGCTGTATCTATCTATCTACATATCTATCAGTATCTATATATCTGTCTATCTATGCATGGATGCCCATGTTCTCTCTCTATTCCTACCTAAAGAGGATTCAGGTCTGGCTGAAATTGTTGTATATTCACATTAAACACAATGCATCTCTCATTTGATCAACTTTTTGGCACTGAGAAGTTGAGACCCAAAGAGCATAAACTTATTCCATTTTTGTTTGTCCCTCTCACTATCTGTCAGTCTGAATCAGTCACATTTCATATAAAAGATATTGATTGCCATACAGTTCCAAGATCTTCCTGAAGTTACTCAGGAATCTTCACTCTCCATGGAGTCTTTGTCATCACAGAGTTGGCAGAAGTGTGTGTTTAGAAGCTTTTATGTGATTAATTACATTTGTGATAAATGCTAAATGGTAATGCAAAGCCTTAGGAAGCCAATCTGAAGCTGTGTTTTCTTCGTGGATGAGACAGTGCAGTTTCATCACTGAACGATTCTTCGTCACCATTGTCACAAATCAAGGTTTTCACGACAAGCTTTCCTCATTAGATTGTTTTAATTCATCCCTGATAATAATCCCAGATTTAAGATGTCTTGATAAAAGCATTTCACTGAGAATAATAGTTACCTGGCAAGCCTTTCTCCATACAGTGATTACAGTATTGTTTGTCTGTAAAAAATGCAAGTATTCAATTACAGTTTACTACTGTATTTAACATTAAGTATGCTGAAGTAAAAACAGCTATTGTCATAAAACCTTGCAAGGAGATAATCTCTGAAGTACAGTAACTGAAAAAAAAAAAAAGAAGTAAATAGTAATTCATAAATATACATGGTGATTCATTATTCAGAAGCCCCAGAATAACCCAGGCACTGTACATGTATACCTGGTATCTGTTGTTAATGAACAGATTTAAACAAAACCTCATGCAGTGCTTACAAACTTCAGACTGTGTTAGTCATATACAGTATAGCATTTGATTAACAACTCATCATTTGAACATAGAGAGATGTACTGTATTCAGGAATTGAAGTGCTGTTCTTCCACTTGTGCATAAGTTAGTCAACTGCACTGACCCGGTGATCATGCCATACTCAATAATTGACTGCTTTTTTCATTCTGATTTAACAAGATTCTCTCTCTCTCTTTCTCTCTAACTCTCTCTCTCTGGGGGACATGTTGAGGAAAAAGAAATTAAAACAAGCCTTTTACATTTGATCAGGTAAAACAAAACAATGAGGGAGAGTGCAGCCATCCCTGTGGGTAATTTACACTGAAAATTCACCAATTTTAAACACTGGGTTCAGTTATCTGTATGTTTAAGCTTTTAAGGAGACTGCTTTCAATATTTGTTGTAAATGTGGATAACTTGTAATGAAGTGAAGAAAGGAAGTACCGGTACCAAGTTTCTTGTGAATTGATTAATAATAAAAATATCTAACTTATTTTGGAGCCTTGGAGTAGTGAATCATCCTGTATAAGCAAGAACAATAATGAATATTCATTGGTGAATAATACTATAAAATACAGTGATTCCTTGGTTATCACACTTTTGGTTATAGTTGTTTTTGTTTGTTTCGTTTTCGTTTCGTTTTTAAAGGCTCCAACATGTTTGCATGTGTCGGCCTTGGTCACCTAATGGCGGCTCTCCACGCTGCACAATCCATTGCAGCCTCCCTGTTCAGTCCCTTAACCCTAAGGTCACACTTAATGACCTCGTCCTATGTCTTTCTCGGTCTACCCCTCATAACCCCACCCCCAATATTAACACTTCTCACCTTCCTCACCCAATTATCATCCCCCATCCTCTCCACATGTCCAAACCACCTCAATCTACCTCTCCTCATCACAACACCAATACACTCCAGTCCCATCCTACCTCTCAACTCTTCCATTGTAAACCCAGCCCCTCCAGGCCTTGGATGCAGGGTCGCACTGCACATCCACCTAATCATTGTCATTTCTGTACGTCTGAGCCAGTGAATATCTTCCTCCCTCACTGCCCAGGTCTCACTACCATACAGCATTACTACACTCCTAATGCATGCTGCATACAAAGATCCCTTAGCACGTAGAGAGAGCCCTCTCAATGTCAGGAGAGGCAAGAGCTCCCTGAACTTCTTCCAACCACTTCTCACCCTAGCCACAGAGCTAGCTCCAGCCCCACCTCCAGCACACAACATGTCTCCCAAATAACAAAACTCTTCCACACACTCAAGAGATTCACCAGCAAGTTCAATCCTTTCACGTCTGACAATCTCCACCTGCTCACCCCGGCACGCCTTACACATAAAATCAGCATTATCTCGCAGTCTACCTCTGATACCACTACATCTCTTATGCACCCATTTATCACACACACCGCACAAGATGGAATTACTTCCCACGCCCTTGTGGCAAACTGCACATGGCCACTCTCCCTCGTCTTTGACAGTACCGCCACCAACCCTAGATATCATCACTTTTGTTTTATCTGCATTTACCCTTAAACCCTTTTGCCCCATACCATCTCTCCACTTCCTAAACCTTTCCTCCACCTCCCTTTCATTCTCTGCAATCAACACCAAATCATCAGCATACAACAACTCCCACGGGAGTTTGTTTCTAAAGTCACGTGAAAGGGCTTCAAGTACCATGATAAACAACATGGGACTCAAGACTGACCCCTGATGCACGCCAACATTCACGGAAAACTCATCACTCAAATCTCCATTCACTCTCACCTGGGTGTGAGCACCCACATACATGGCCATAACCACCCTAACCAGCCACTCCTCCAAGCCAAGCTTTCTCATTGCCCACTTCACCACCTGTCTAGGGACTCTGTCAAAGGCCTTTTCCAAATCAACAAAAACAAAATAAAGATCCCTTCTCCTACCAGCCACTCCTCCAAGCCAAGCTTTCTCATTGCCCACTTCACCACCTCTCTAGGGACTCTGTCAAAGGCCTTTTCCAAATCAACAAAAACAAAATGAAAATCTGTACTCCTTCTGTTATTGCACATTTTTTGGCCAAAAAACATCATTATTGCACAGCTGAGCTGGTTTCTGCCATCACTGATGGTACAGTATCTGTGTTTTTTTGTGGCTTTGAGGGATCCAAAGATGAGGCCCTGCATAAGGAGTTAATCCCCAGTGGTGGAGGCCACTAATTCTTCATCCCGTAGCCTCAGAACCCCTTACCTCAGGCCCATCTCAGGTCTCTCTGTGGTACGTGTTTCTTCCTTATTGTGCCCATTTCATCACTTTCTATTAACCTAACCATGGCTATGTGTGTTTCTGATATGTACCATAACAATACATACGGTATTTATTTAGTGGGTCTAAATTGTTGTAAAAGGGAAGTTTTGGATTTACGAGTGGGATGGCCAGTACCAATTAGGATAAATCCCATATGTTCATTGCTTTCGTTTTGTGCAATGTCGTTATCATGCACTAGGCTTGGTACCAATTACTTATGATAAGCTGATAACCAAGGGATCACTGTAATTTCCACTGGCATGTTATCATGAAATGTAATCATGCTTATCATTTTGAGCACACAAGTGGAGTGCATAGAAGCATGGTGATTGGAGGAGTAGTACAACAAACACAACACAACATTAAGAGTAGGGAGGTTTTAGGTATGGCAGGGTGTAATTTAATCAGGTTTTTGCTTTGACAAACATGTGAAAAGTATACAGTATAGAGAAAAGGAGAGATCTGTATGGGCATGGAGGAGTCCTTGTAGCAAATGTGAAGTTTATCAGATTAGAATGTGTGTGTGTGTGTGTGTGTGTGTGTGTGTGTGTGTGTGTTGGAGGGGAGGCGATTGAATAATTATTTGAAGTAAAGGTGCAGTTGTGTCAAGAATGCATGATGTCTCTGTAGTTGTTGAGTTTGTTAATGGATAAACTGATGTGGATGATACATGTAAAGGTAAGCTACATGGGAAAGGGGGAAGGTGTAAAGGATGAAGGAGAGAGGTGAGAGTAAGAAACAAATCAGCATTTCTTTTTTTTCTTATGTGTCAGACTCTAGGCATAGGCTTCACAATCTGCTTCCGAGGCCCAGTAGTCCACCTACATACCAAACTCCTCTGCATGTCACCACTTCGGCACAAACACCCACTGTCCATATTGAATACATGCTAGGGCTGTCTTGTGCAGGTGTGGTGTATTGGTATTAGCGGGGGTATTTTTATGACATGTTGGCGGGTCTTCTGGTTGATCAGTAAAGTCTGATTTTTATGAAATTCAAATCCTTAAAACTGTTCCCTGCCCCAGCCAGGATTTGAACCTGGGTCTGGTAGAACTGCAGGTCACCTCTCTACCGATTGTTTGCAGATTACTGCCTTGGGTGTAGACTTGGAAGGTAATTTCAGCAGTTACTGTCTTTGAGTTTGGAAGAGGATGCAAGAGTAGGGGAATTTAGAGCACTGTGAAGAAAGTAAATTGTTTTAGTTATTTGGCAGTCCCTAGGGAGGTGGTGAAGTGGGCATTGAGAAAGCCTGGGATTGAGGAGTGGCTGGTCACATTCGTTATGGCAATATATTCGTATGTGGGTACTCACACCCAGGTGAATGGAAATTTGAGTGTTGAGTTTTCCATGAATATTTGCATCAAGAGTCAGTCTTGAGCTCCTTATTATTTGTCATGGTGCTTGAAGCTCTCTTTTGTGAATTCAGAAATGGACTTTCATGGGAGATGGTATATGCTAATGACATGGAGTTGATTACAGAGAATGAAAAGGAGATGGAGGAAAGATTTAGGAAGTAGAGAGACAAATAGGGCTCAGGGGTTTGAGAGTAAATGTGGATAAAGCAAAAGTGATGATACCGTACCTAGTACTGGTGGCAGTATTGTCAAAGCAGAGGGAGATTGGCCATGTGTGGTTTGCCACAAGGATGTGGGAAATAACTCCATCTTGTGCACATTTTTGATAAGTGGGTGCATTAGAGATGTAGTGGTATTAAAGGTAGACTGCGAGACATTGCTGATTTCATGTGTGCTGTATGTCAGGGAGAGCATAATTATAGAGATTGTCAGGCATGAAAGGACTAATCTTGCTGGTGAGTCTTGTGAGTGTATGGAAGAGTTTTGTTATGTGGGATTGGAATCATGTTATGTGCTGGAGGTGGAGCTCTGGGGCTAGGGTAAGGAGTGGTTGGAGGAAGTTCTGGGAGCTGTTGCCTCTCCTGGCGTTGAGAGGGCTCTTCCTCCATGTTAAGGGATCCTTGTGTGCATTGTGTGACAGAAGTGTAATGCTGTACGGTAGTGAGACCTGGACAGTAAAGGAATAGGATATTCATAGGCTCAAATGTACAAAAGTGACAGTGATAGATATGTAGTGAGTCTTTGAATGTGAGGCCCAGGGGGGCTAGGTTTACAATTGGAGAGTTGAGAGAAAGGATGGGACAGGAGTTTACTGTCAGACCCCTACTTACAAAGGATCGACACGAAAAATCCGCAGATACGAAAAAAATTGTGAGTGTTTGTGGGGGGGGGGGTCAGTCATAGCAAGGAAGGATGGAGTCAGGTGAAGACACTGACAAGGAAGCAAGATGATAATTGCAGTTCAGGGAAGGGCAGGGGATAAGTGGAGGAGTTGAGACAATAATGAGCTTTAATCTGGGGAGAGAGAGAGAGAGAGAATAGCACAGAAGTAGGTATGGTGTAGAAAGGTGATGGGATTGAGGGAAAGAGCTTTGACCTCAGTAATTATGGGATTAGGGTTGGGTTGGAGAGAGAAAGAGAGAGAGTATAAGAATGAGAGATGGACTTAGGAAAAAATGACTTACAAAAGACCTTTAACCCCTACACGCCAGGCAATATATAATGTAGTAGTCACCTCACCAAGGGCAAGTTCTCGCAGACCACTGAAAAGTGTTTGTTTTCAGACCTTAATATCTCGGAAAATATAGCACTTAGGGAAACGAATTAATGACCATTTTACTCCATAACTCTTCCTCTTGCAAGTGAAAGTATTCCCAGGTCTGTAGATCCTTTTGTTAATGAGTAATGACATGAAGAAGATAACTAATTTTTGCAGCGAGAGCGATGTGAGAGCAGAAAATGTTTGTGCATCTGCCCACGGCACCAACTATGGCTTTGCTTTCAACGTGATAACTTACTCCACTGTTATATAAATTAGACACCACTGCATCCAAGGCATGCCTTATGGCACTATCACTGAACCCTATTGTAGTATTCTTGGAAAGAGGCTTGGCAAGGGCGGATGATGCATAGGTCCACATAAGGTAGGAACAGAATCAAACAAGAGACGTAAGGAAACATCATCCTACACCTGGAAGATCACAGAGCCGACTGAGGTATGGTTGCCTAGGGTACTGGGGACGAGATCAAGTTGCGGCCACTTCAAACTGTGGCGCGAGAACACTTGAGTTTATAGCCGTCATCCAGCATCCCCTATCCACCAATTTCACGTTGGATAAAACTGTCACCCGGCCGTAAGGGGTTAAGAACCAATTATTTTCGTAAGTTGGGAACCTTCTGTATTTGTGCCATGATGAGGAGGGGCAGCTTGAGGTGGTTTGAGCATGTGGAGAGAATGGAGGATGATAGCTGGGTGCAGAAAGTGAGAAGTGTGAACATCTGGGGTAGTGTTGCGAGAGGCAGACCGAAAAAGACCTGGGACGAGGTCATAGAGTGTGACCTCAGGGATGAGGACTGAATAGGTAGGCTGCTAGAGATCAGGCAGCATGGAGAGTTGTCAGTAGATGACCAAGGCCGACAAATGCAACCATGTTGGAGCCTTAATATATGATATGATTTTTATAGACATAAAAGACTGAACCTGGAGACCTGAATAATTGAGCCATAGGACTGGAAATGGGGCAGAAGTATAAGGGGCTTTGGGGAGTGTGTGGAAGGAAAAATCACCTTCTCCAGGTGAAGATGGAGAATGTATGTAGTGCATCGTGGTGAATCCTGCTGTATGGATGCATGACATGGTGTTTTAAATTTTAGGGATTGAAGAGAGCAGAAGTGTTGGAAATAAAGTGCCTGAGGTCTGTGTGAAGAGTGAGATGATTTGAGAGAGTGAGAAGCAATATGGTGAGAGAGAGATGTGGAAATAGACAGTGGTATGGTAGAGCGAGCTGACCAGGGGTGTTAAAATGGTATGGCCACATGTAGAGATTAAGCTAGATTTACAGATCAGTAGTAGATGGAATGAAAGGAAGGGAGGAGGCCAGCAAAGAAATAGAAGGATCGTGTGAGAGATTTCATGTCATAGAGGTGTGAGTATCCAGGAGGATGGGGGGGGGTGTATGGAGGATCAGATTGAGTTGAGGTGATTTGAGGGGAATGCTTTAAGTTACTGATCTGTAGTGGATAGGAAATGAAGTGGGTGGGGTAAACTACAAGGCCTGGTTGTGGATGTTTCAGACTTGTGAAGACCATTATATGCAACAGTCAGTGTACTCATTGTCAGTGGATGAAATTAGATTCTCCTTCTTTTATCCACTGTCGTGCATGAGAAAATAACAGTCAGCATGTTAAAAAGGAAATCCCTTTTGCAGTGGAATGAGTCTGGATTCCTTTCTTTCTCATGACACATAGAATCCATTATGATTACTTGTTCCTCTCATAAACCTTGGGACCCACAGGTGTTGTAATAAACAATACTGTACTTGCTTGCCTGTTAGCCATACAGCCATCATGTACACAGTATTATATTGACTTGCTTGTGGGAAAACCATTTCAGATCTTACATACTGTCTGCAAAGATGCCTTACACTCTGAATACAGAAAAACATTTGCCACGTACAGTCAGCCCATATTATTCGTGATGGTTGATAAACCATTTCAAAATGAATAAAGTGTATTTTGAAATGGTTAGATTATAAAACCATTTCAAAATGTATAAAATGTACTTTGAGATGGTTAGATCATCTCATAGTACACTTCAAACAAGTAGATGCTAAGTCTGGTGATGCTGTGGGACATGCAAATAGTTTCAGATAATCACATACTGTAGTTAAATTATGACATCAGGGTCCATTTTGGGGATGCCAGTTACCTGTGGATGATGCTATTTGTAGGGATGAATGTTAACCTCCTCAAATATGGGTGGACTACTGTGGAGCCAGCTCTGATATTCCAGCTTCAGCACCTGATGCTTTGTCATGATTGTAATACTGTTTGGGGAATGTGCTGATAAGTAGAAGAGATATTGTATGTAAAAGTGGTCAGGGAGATGGTTTTTCTGTCCATGTACAGTATTTGATTTGTTACAGAGGCAGGAGTTTTATTTACTTTGCCTGTGATAATGTTGTTCAGTTTTAGTGTTTGTAATACAGTGCAGTAGTTACAGTTAGAAGTATATATGATGGTTGGCATATTGGAATCACTTTTTTTTTTTTGTGTGAAATACAAATGTATGGACCTGTTGGTGCGTACTAGGCTGCCACTTAACGGGTACAGTCACTTAAGTTTGCTTTACTAAAGCTGAGTATGTGTACGGTAGGTAAACCCCCATAATTATTGACAGCCAGTTGTATTACACCAGCTGGGATAGGAAATGGTTAGACTGCATTCCACTGAACATAAATTTTCTCTTTACTTTTTTAAGTAATAAGAAATGCAGGGTTTGCCATCCCTTTTGAGCTCTGAGGTTAATAATGCTGACTTTAGATGAGGATAGTTATCTGCATTTGATCTGTAATTGAGGATAGTTATCTGTATATGATTTGTTTTCAGTGAGCAAACAGTTACACTTTATGTTTCATTATTCTCTTTACAGGCAACTTTGAGTGTACTGTATTGACTCATTAATACTGGGTAACATTTGTCTGCGAGCTGTAGTCATGTCTAATGACAGTTTTAATTATGATGAGTAAGTACAAACTTCTGTCCCTCGTACCTCGCATCCGCCTGGTGTGTGCGGGTACACGTCTGAGACTACTTGGGTCTAGGGGAGCATTTTGCCTCAGTTGCATCAACTTTTGTATTACCATCACTTGTATTAAGTTAGCTTTTTATCTCAGAAATTTCTGATTGAAACATACAGTAGTTAATTAGACTGAAATGGTGTACATACACTAATCAATGAAAATCTTTTATAATTAAGCCAGTTTTTATTAGCTAAAATATAAAAATTCCATAAAGATTTGGGAACATCCCTGAATTGTAAATACCTGTAAATTGTACATTATTTTCCTCTTATATACAGCATTACATATGAACACACCTTCCCATATACCCAAGTACCCTGACTCTAAATTGGCTTGCTTGGCACACCATCATAATGCGAGCTTCAGAGGAAGTTGCAGAGGATGTCTGTTCTCTGTTCATGATTCACTGGTGGCACTCCTATCATTCTGGAGATAAAAGCACTCTAGCTGGTGTACTGTATTTAGCTGTGGTACTGAAGTAATCAGAATGCACCTGATATATAATTTTGGTAGCCTGCTTAACAGGTTTTCCCTTCAGTGATTGTAGAGTCTGCTTCATCACTCTTAGGGAAGGGATGCAGTTTTATACCACACTATACTGACTAAAGGTCTGTAAGGTGACCCCTTGTGCTCCACATGAAACAGTTTACTGTAATGGCTTGGTGTGGCTCTACCAGTTTCTTTGTATTTAGGAAGTTAGTGTTGATATCTTTTTGGTAGACTGGAGGAAGGTGTGGTATATTTGATATACTGTAGGTTTTCTGGTATTTAATAAATTCTCAAGAATGTTACTGTACAGGTTATGGTCTTTGGTGAAGGCTTGAAAGTTTTTCATACAGTATTGTTCGAGACATCTGAGCATTGCTCAAGATATGAACACAAAGTTCTGTTTACTTAGAGCATGTTTGATACAGTACAGTATATTCATCATCATTACAACGCATTTTTTTTTGCACGGAAGGGGTGAGGTACTGCATTATATTTTTAATGTTTTTGTGATGAATCAGGTACTCAGTAATGTATGGTATGTGTATAATGTTTTGGCAATAAGGAAATGAATTTGCCTGCCCAGATCTAGGGTTCAGTATTGTGGCTTGTTATAATAATGTACTTGGTGGAATATTGTCCCTGTAACCATTTTCTCTTAAGTTAAAATGCAGAACTCCCATATCCTTCATGTTATGCAGTAATGCAGGTGGGAAAGAAACAATACAAGGGGATGTTTGTGCTTGGTAGAACTTAGAAACTTTAAAACTAATTAAATTGTTGAGCCTTGCATTGTGATACAATACTTTGAGAACTGCTTGAAGGGGGAAGTTGATAGTCACTGGAAGGTGTGAGGGAGTGCACAGCAAACATTTGGGTACTGGGTATTATGGTTGGTGCAGACATGGGAGTGGCATGGATGTACTGAGCATGCATGGCACATGGGTACCAGGTAATTTTGGGGTCATGTGGTTGTAGTTCAGGAACAAAACCGTTAATTCATGCTATATTGTACTGTATTGTGATATGAGTCATAAGTATGTATGTTATGCAGTTGTATCTTATACAGTACTTATCTCTGCTGTCTTATACATTCTTCCTGATTTGCTCTGAGGAAAAGTTTCCATAATAAGTCATATGTTCTGTGCACAAAGCTACATTCCCCCTCACCCCCCCCCACCCCCTGTTAAGGTATATCTCATTGGTTAGGACTGAAGTAATGTAGAAACATCTAACAGTCTTGTCTCTGCAGCGGAAGCCGGGCCAGCAAGACCTTCAAGCCCAAAAAGCACATCCCTGAGGGCACCCACCAGTATGACCTGATGAAGCATGCTGCGGCCACGCTTGGCTCAGGAAACTTGCGTTCGGCTGTCATGCTGCCCGAGGGAGAAGACCTCAATGAGTGGGTCGCTGTTAATAGTGAGTCACATGGCTACCTTCTTCCATTTTTTTATTAATATTATTATAAAGGTTGTACATAATTGCATACATCAGCATTATTCACCTGAGAATGGCTATCAGTGCTGCATGATCTCTGGCAGTATGTCTTTAATCCCTTGACCCTCATCCCAAGTCTTGTTAGGTCTGCATCTCTTGCTGCTATACCTTCCACATTCACACTTATAGATGTTTTCACCCAGTTTTCATCCCTTATCCAGACCACCTTAATCTTCCTCTGTACATCACATCACCAGTACTTTCTCTTGAGAGAAACACATTTTTGTGTAGGGATGGTATTGGATAGATGGTTAGGTTGCTTGAGCTGTGAACTTTGTTACTCTGATGGGCTGCACAACTGAGCTTGCACACTCATGAACCATAGTTTATAGTCTAATTGGGTCAGGGGTAAGGATGGAGAGTGAGAGGCTGACTAGGAGAATGTATGCGAGTAAGATGGAGGGGGGAAGAGGGAGGGGGAGAATGAGGATGAGGTAGAGGGATAGAGTAGAGAGGTATATGAGAGAGGAGGGGTATAAGTTAGGGGCAGGGCAGTGAAATGGCAGGGGACAGGGGGATATGAAAACGATTTTTTGTGGTCACCTCTTAGAGGATTAAGGCATCTGCCTATAGATAGATAAATAGATAGGTAAGTTGAATGCAGGAGTCTTTCTTCACAGCCGTTCATTGTGATAACACATACAGATACACAGGCCAACTAATCCTGATGTCCAGGACGCGTAAGTACTGGATCAACATCACATTCGCTTTTGTACACAACATATTACTTCCATTGGTAAAACCCTCAGCAGAGATTTATATTTTAGAACTTGGGCATCATGCTGTTCTTAAGTCTTTGAATGTCAGTGACATAATTTGTTGTTTAAACTGCTATTGAACTATTTTATTCAGTTAAGGAAAGGATTTTCATATTCGTAGGGCTTGTTATGGCTGTATCTTACCCCTTGAGTTCAAATGTCTGTTCTAAGCTAAATAAAAATTGTTAAGAGATAGCATTTGCTGTTGTGCCCATTTGGGATTGTGCAAGTTGCTAATTACCTCCACCAAGGAGGCTATGTTTTTACCAGCGTTGGTGTGTTTGTCTGTTAGCAGGATTACTAAAAAAGTTTTGAACAGATTTTGCCAAAATTTTTTGGAGGGTTAAGGTATGGCCCAAGCAACAATCCATTAGATTTTGGTGGTGATCCAGACCATCATCTCGATCCAGGAATTTTTTATCTCCCCCTTTTTGGCAGAGATTTGCAATCTCAGATTGCTCTTGTTTACAAGTGTGTTTAGAAGCCAACATCATTCTTCTTCCTGCCTGATGCCTTGTGGCTCACAGCTTTAAACTTTAAAACCTTTAATGGGAAAAACCAGCCAGTCCCATTTTATCCCCTGCAAGGTGTAAGAGCTCAAGACAAGACTGTCATAGTCCAGTACATTTAAGGGTAGATGATCAGCCTTGCTTCCCTGGTGGCATTACATTTTGGACAAACCTCCAGTCTTTTCATGGGGATTGAACCACTGGGAAGCCATCATTCCTGTTTGACATATTAACCAATACATCACAAGGGATCTGTATCATGCTTTTCATCATTGCAGGTAAACAGTCACAAACCATCCTCATTATAAGTCAGGGATGTGTTCCAGTGTATTACAATTATTTCCATGCAATTGGTAATGAAAATTGAGGGAACTGACAGATTAGTTTGGGAGTTATTAGTGGATTTTTAACTAGCAGTCACTTTCCCATTTATTGTGTTCCGAAAACTTTGAAGCTCCTTGAGTAACTCTCAGCTGAATAAAATAATCTGGCATCATCTGTAAGAGAATACTAGCGTTGTCTCAACCATGACAGGGTTAATGGTACCAGTTAATGGTACCCCTTAAGGCTCCTGTGACCCACTCAACCAAATATAGTCAGCTGGTTTCAGTGTGAATAAAATTCTTGAGTTGTCTCGATCATGAGAGGGTTCACCATTTCTGTATGACTATGCATATACTATCCTGTGTTCAGTTGTCTCAGGCTTGCCCTGGTTTGTCTTGCATGAATCTGCCTTGTGCAGCCAAAAAAATAATGTGATCCCAGTCCATTATGTGGGAATTTAAACCTATCATGCATGGCCTTTGTGTGGTCCAAAATCCCACATGCACTTCAAATGTGACATTCAGTGTTGATGTCTTGGTGTGTATCTTAATCCAGGAACATACATAAAGCATAAAGGAAAAAAATAACAAAACAGTGACATCAGAGAATCATAAAGCAACATCAGTGACTTTCTTTTCTTAGAGGTTCAGAAGAGTTAGAGGCCAGCCCTGGTCCCAACTCCTTAACCTCAGATCCCACTTCCCCCCAGCACTAAGCCATTCACCATTGTATGTGAAGGTGAGTGCAGAATTTGTTACTTCATTCCTTTCTGATGTCACTGTCTTATATCTGTTCTGCTTCTGAATAGTAGGAGGTGTCATTGGAAGCGTATCAGCATGTTTGGCCATACGCAGGTCTTAGAGGGAAAGTTGGATTAAGGCCAGAGTTGAGGTTAACACATTACCTCATATGTGAAGGTGTTCAGTTGTCTCATTCATGGATGTATCATAGATGGTATCCCAGGTTGACTCAGCTGTGGTGGTTAGGGAAAGACCAATTTGATATTATGGTCATGTGGTACTTCATGGAGGAGTTTAATGGAGATTATTTCTAATCCTTTCGCTTTGAGAGGTTGACCTAGAGTTAAATAAAGTCATGTGGAGGCAGCAAGAATAAAATACAAATTATGACCTGGAGCTGAAGCCATTAACTACTTTAATCAGATGATGTAGTTTTGTTGTATAGTCTTTCACCAAATGGTTTTAGCTTGACTCCTTTATTGCATTTTTTTTTTTTTTAACCACCTTTCAGTTATATTCAGGTTAGGAGCACCCATGCTTGAAGGGGTTATTGGAGACTTCATTTGAATTCAGGTGAAATGAAAGTCCATTGTAATGTGAATTTGTAAAGGAAAGAATAAAGTTAAAATGTCATCCTCTGAGTGACGGAGTTAAAAGTTGGTGGCCTGTGTATATGATACTAACTTCATGCCTTCATCTCAGGGATATCTATTTGGCGTATTTTTCTTGACACCAGACATCAGGCTAAAGGGTTGAACTCCTCCACTTTGATATACGGTGGTAGCAGGTGCCCTGCTGTATTTTCTTGTAACATCTTTAACTAGTTTGATGTTTCCTTGGAGTATACAGAGGAATTCAGTTATCTAGGTTATTTAAGGGATTAATCCCTGAGCTAGACCTCATCAGATCATATAGCCCTGCTAGGGTTACAGGAGAGCGCTACCCCTCCCAGCACGGCAGCCACCGGGCGAGGCGCGAACTCGCAACCTCACAATTACAAGCCCGACACCCTACCACCGAGCTACCGCGCTCCCCTCTCGGTTATTTAGATTTAATCAGTGCTGGGGGGAAGGGAAGCTGAAGCTGGCATCATTGCTGGAGTGAGAAGCAGATAGAAAAAGTTTGAGGAGCTTATGCCTTTTATCATTTAGGGAACTCTTCTGCACACTGAGGGCAAGACTTACAGGTATGATGTGTATGTTAGAAGTACAGTGCTTTATTGTACAGTAGTGGAATTTTTGCAGTAAAGGCTAATAGTGTCTGTAGGTTTGAGAAAACATGTACACAGTGGAGATTTTATCAGATGGATTCATAGTTGTTGGTGCTTTCTTGAATAATTTACCTAACACTGAGCTTCTTCCTTGCAGCGGTGGACTTCTTCAACCAAATCAACATGCTGTATGGGACTATCACTGAGATGTGCACGGAAGAGTCGTGTCCGGTCATGTCTGCCGGGCCCAAATATGAGTATCACTGGGCTGATGGACAGACAGTGAAGAAACCCATCAAGTGCTCTGCCCCCAAATACATTGACTACCTTATGACTTGGGTGCAGGACCAGCTGGATGATGAGGCACTCTTCCCCTCCAAGATTGGTTAGTAGGGTCAGGGAAAGACTGGGACAAAAACAGCAAACCCTTGTTATATGTTGCTTTTTTGTATCTACTCCTCTTTTTAAGTTGTTTTCTGATGCTTCATGACTAGAAATTTTATTATTGTTAAGCATTAACGGCTTTCTACATTTTAAGTTTTTTATTCCTCATAAAGTTGCACTTATAGCTTTTAGCCAAGTTAGTGTTTTCTGTGCTCTTAACGTCTTAATCATGAAACAAAAGCATTTCTTGGTCAAAGTTGTTTCACATACGTTAGCATTGTACCTGCACACATTCTGGACTTGGTGAGGTTGACTGTATGCTTAGAAAGGGAGGCACTGTAACAGTTGGAAGAGGATATTCCGTAATTTCCAGCTACTCTTGATCAAGGCAGTAGTATTGTTGAGAATACACCTCTGCTGACAACATTACAGGAAAGGAGAGGTAGGAAGAGCTGGAGAGTTTTGATTATGGGAGACAATACATATAGTCCTTTTTTTATGTTAGGGATGTGTTCCAAAATAGCACAGCTTTTTTTCATACATTTTCTTCAATAAATTAGGAGAACAAGCAAAACTGCTGTACAATTACAGAGGAGACTAAGGCTGTGTTGCTGTAATTTACAGAGGAGTTAACAGAAAAGAAAATGGAAACAAAATGAAGTTTATTATATAGAGTGAGCTTAGGATTTATTGTATAATGTGGCCTGAAGATTGATTGTATAGAGTGTGCTGTTGAAGAGGGTAAGAGAAGTATGTGGGGATGGAATGTAGGGCAAGGAGTGAAGAGGTGTAGAACAGAGAGTAGCTTTTGTGATTATAACCTGTGTGCATGTTGTGGTAGTATTCTTGAACCAGGTGTATGATAAGCCTTCCTGTCTTGATATCAGACATGCCAGGATTGGGTGGGATGTACTTGTGTTTGTTGATGTATGAATTACTGTATTGTGTCCCAGAAAGTACAGTACTGCATAATAGCTGTTCAGATATGTTAAAGGAAATTGTTGTTCAGTAACCAATGTATAGCATAGATGGTTGTGTAAATATAGCAGAGTTAGCTTGAAATAGCTTTCACAGTTTTATATATAGAATTAAACATAGACAATGTTATACAAGCAAAGCTTCAGGTGATGTGTAGGAGTTAAAAGTATATGCAGGTATACACTTTTTACACTAACCTGGCCCAAAATTGCCATCTCTCCAACTGAATTTTTACACTGACCTGACGTAAAATTGCCAACTCTCCATTTGAATGTGGAGTTGTAGAAATAGATAAAGTAGTAGAAACTGAAGCTAGTCTTGAAGAAGTATTATAGAAAGGATGCAGAGCCATAGTATTACCTTTTTCTGCCTTTTAAGCATCATGAAATAAACTGCCAAAGGATGAAAATCTGTACCAAGTTAGGGTGAAAAGAATATAATATTGTAAGTAGATCCATTTGTGCATTATTTTGTTAAAGAACAAGGGGCTGTAAAAGAACATGGCAAGTACAGATGTAGATTGTGTTTAGAGAATGTCAGTATTGTGATACCAACTCTAACGTACGGAAGTGAAGCTTGGACGTTGTTGGAAGGACACAAGTCAAGAGTGAGAGCAGTGGAAATGAGTTATTTAAGAGGAGCCTGTGGAGTCACATGGAGAGACAGGCTGACGAATGAGGATTTAAAGGAGCGTTGTGGTGTGGATGTGGATGTGATAGGAAGCGTTATGAGGAACACACTGAGGTGGTTTGGCCGTGTGGAAAGGATGGAGGGTGAAAGACTGACGAAGAGAGTGTATGTGAGTGAGGTGGAGGGGGAGGCTGAGGATGAGATGGAGGGATGGGGTGGAGAGGTATATGAGAGAGGGGGGTGTGAGTTGGGAGCAGGGCAGTGAAATGGCGGGGGACAGGGCGACTTGGAGGCGATTTGTTTGTGGCCACCCCAAACGAGATTGAGGCATCTGGCAATAGATAGATAGATAGACAGTATGCATGAGTTACAAAATGTATCAAATCTCCTGCAGGTGTTCCATTTCCACGGAACTTCCAGAGCAACGCCAAGACTATACTGAAGCGCCTGTTCCGAGTGTACGCCCATATTTACCACCAGCACTTCTCTGAGGTGGTGCAGCTGGGGGAGGAAGCCCACCTTAACACCTCCTTCAAGCACTTCATCTTCTTTGTACAGGTAAGACAGAAGCTTGTCTTGTTTAACATGTAGGGTGTGTAGGTCCTGAGTGAAGCAAGTTAAACTTGGTAGCATCCAGTTGTAGGAAGCTGTTCTAGTTGTGTGATGTCCTGCAAAGGCACTGAATAGGTACAGTAGTGTAGTATTTGAACATAAATGTTTACTTTCCTTTGGAAAATAAGGTAGAATGAGGAAAACTCAGGTAGTATGTTGCATTTTCCATGCAGCTAAATCTGTATGTCCCAAATATGCCTTACATCGCAATATAAAAGAGGAGTAAAAAACATTCCTGAAGTGAGATACACTGGGTAGCCAGGGACAAAATCAGGCAAGCAGGATGCATAATAAGATGAAAAAATATAAAGCAGTAGAGATATGGTGCAACTGAATGTTGGAGTCTTCATAAATGATACAAGTTATAAACAACGCTTGGGAACACTGGCTTGTTGTCACACCAGAGGAGCCCCTTTGAAAAGAAAGACAATCTAAACCTTTTACTTTTGCAAAACAGTGGAGCAGGTATCATAGGATTTTACACACAGTGGAATTTTAGCTCACCCTCTGCAGCATTTATAATATACTTTGTCCACGTTAACTTGGCCTAAAATTGTTTACCTCCATCTTGAATGGAGAGATAGGAAAATATTAACATTAGACTGTGATACTAACAACAGAGGAGTACTTTGGAAAGTATGTAGACTCCTTGTATTATCTTATCCTGCCTCTGAGGTATGTGAAATTAGTTGCAAAGTATGAAAATCTGCAAAATTAATAAAGTAGTTATTGGTGTGAGGGATTAGCTCAGTTGCCACAGTGCTTAGTGGTGCTTGTACGCTGGCTCATGGACCAGTTTCATTCAAGATGCCAGACACCATATGCTGGAAGAGAGAAACTGTAAAAACTGAATGAAAAGAGTACAGTTTGCCTGTAGCCACCAGTTTAGCCGTATATGGGAATGTATTTTAATGATCTTACAAAGGGTATACAGTGGTATGCTGTACTGTGGTAACCACTTTTGAAACTCTGTGCTTTAGGAATACATGCTAAGTACTAATGAGATACTATTGTTCTTTCCTTTTATATAGCCTGTTAGTAATATATAACTTAATACACTATCCAGTGAAAGTTGTGTGAATCAGTCTAGTGCCTTGAATTAAAATATTCAGAAGTTAATCTTATCAATTACTGTATTTATTTCAGGAATTCCAGTTGATAGAACGGAAAGAGCTTGCACCTCTGCAGGAACTGATTGACAAGCTGGCAGCGAAGGATCGATGATTTGAAGTGTAAACAGTAACCACAGTGGTCAAAGTCAAGGGCTTGTTGTTCTCGACAGTTAAGGAGGCTGCCTACCACCTCTTCCTTACCAGTTTATTTTTGCATATGGCATGTTGTTGCTTTAATGAATGATCATGAATCTCACATAGCTGAATAAAATTGTCTGACTGGAATGAATAATAGAGTTATACCAATCTTGAATGAGTAAATAGTTACATTATTAAATCTCAGGCTTTAATGACACACTTTCACCTGACTTACTTTATCTGGCATCCACTGGAATAGAATGCTAGAGCTGCCCTGATTATGAAATTGTTAATGCTGATAGTCTTAACTCTCAAGCTTCTTTGACTCACTTGCCTGATAAAATCAGACCATCAGCCGAAGTAGAATACTAGAGTTGCCTCAGTCATGAGATAATAACTTATTTTCAGTTTTATGTAGTTTATGTTGATACTGAAAAAACATTGATAAAACACAAGAGACCAGTGCAGTAAGTATGAAAAGTAAATTGATAAGGAAGAGGTGCCAGAAATCCTTTGAAGCTGATGAGAAAACAAGCCATTTTGTGGAGATAGTGAAGGGATGGAGGAATTATATTCTCATCTCCTTAGGAGGCTCTCTAGCATCAATTCCTTACTCATTTATTTTTGTATATAGTACATTAATATTTTCATGTGTAGGATGTTAACATTTTGTGTTTGTCATTTATGGAGTCTGGTGATGTGAGTAGGATGTAAATGACACAGCAGAGGAAAATGAGATATCAAAAATAAATCATTAACTCTTTGAACCCATTGATGTATTTTTTAGCTTCATTCTTGTCACCTCAATATAATTTTCTCAGTAGGCTTTTGTAGTGAAAAGATTAATGAACTCCATATTAAACCCTTCAGTTCATAAGTCTGTTCAAATCTGGGACAAGAGAATGCTGTAAAGATGTGTCATAGGAGGGAAGGGTTTGAACTTCTTCACTCAGATGATGCATTACAGTATTTATTTTATTCTTGCAATCATTGGACAATTTCATTTAGTGTAGATTAGTGAACTAGTGGAGTTAGATGTAGGAGTCATTAATCCCTTTCCCCACAAGATGTCTTCCATAAGTTGAAAGAAATTGTGTGGAGGTAACAAGAACAAAGTAAAATTGACGTCATGGGAGCAAACGGGTGAAGGAAGAGGTGTTAGCAAGCCTCCCTAAGCTGAGAGAAGAGTATGGCCTATGGTGAAGGGGTGGCCACGTCTGGGCCGGAGGTCAACGCTCACTGTATGATTATGTTCTCAGGGACGCAAAGGTGTGGCAATGTTAACTTGTACTTAGTCGAAGAAAGTGCAGGTGGTTGTTTTTATATGTCAGGGATGTGTTAAAAAATACAGCCTTTTTTTTTTTTTTTTTTTTTTTTTTTTTTTTTTTTTATATATATATATATATATAACTGGTTGTAAAGTGGTGGACACTAGCAGTGTAATTTTAACAGGCTGGTATTTGTTGTGGACCTAATAGACTAAAAGTGTAAAAAATGATGACGAGCTACAAGGAATCTAATGTTCTTTGATTCTTGTTATAAGTGCCCTTTTTTTTTATGCTTGTTTTTGCCAATCAGTTCTGAGTTAAGAAAAATGGTCTGATAAAGTTTCATTGCTACTTACCTAATGGCCACTTTCCCCCAGTTTATTGTAGTGGTTATAATTATGTAAACAGTTGTTCTTCAGAACACATCCCATACTTATAACAAGACTACCTGTAGTCAAAAGTCAGCAACATTTTTGGTGTAAAACTGGTAGTACACTAGGTTAACCACTTCAGTTTGATGATGTATTTATTGTATTATTGCCACCACCAGGTGATTTATACTCAACTTTGGAGAAACATTTCAAACTGGAGGGGTTAGACAGCCTTTATTATCTTCCTCAGTTGAATAAGATTTGCCTGGTGGCAGCAAGAATATTGTACAAAATATGTTAGTGAGCTGGAAGGGTTAAGTTATGAGATGCATGTGAAATTAAAATGTAACTATTTGGAAGGAAATGAATTATTATTGAGTGACAGAACTCAACCCCATGTGTCTGGTGATGTTATCTAGTTTGCTGTTGCTACTTCCAGACAGTTTTGTTCAACTTAGGATGGAACTCTAGTACTGAAGGGGTTAATGAAGACTGTAGCTAACTCCTTCATTATGAAAATCTAAGCTAAATGAAATCCTGTGGTAGTAGCAATAATTGAATATAAAGACTGTCACCAGAGTGAAGAGGTTGATGGTTATGAGGAACTAATCAATGCATGTGAGATGTTGATATCACACTAATTTATTGTAGCATTAGCAAACAAACTGACATTTTCTGTAAAAAGGCAAAGATAAACCTCTATATTTTGGGCATAAACACTTGAGGATGCCTTAACTGTGTGTTTTTAATATGCGCTTGTTGTACTCGGTAAGGCCAGAATGTTATTGTTTGCAATAGAGTGCTCTACTTATTAGGATTGATTTGGACAGTGATTACCATTGATTATCAAAATACTTGCATATGAAGCATCATTACAAGCTTATATTTATTAAGGAATTTTTTATCATCATTATTTAGAGAAGGTGGTCCTCATGAGGATACAAAGAGGAAGATATGATGAAATACAGATACTTGAAGCTGTACATTTCCTGGACATTCCAAAACATTAATGTGTTGTATGTGTGAGTTTGGCTGCACCAGAGTCGAGTGATTGTGTAGGAAGGGCAAGACTGAGAGTAATTCAGCAGCTTCTGATCTTCCTAAATCTGTGACATAGTTTTCACAGCATGTTAACTGGCTCCCTTCCTAGTTCCCCTCGTACATAAGTGAATCACATGAATTAGAGATTTCCGACCAGCAAGACAAATAAACCCTGAAATAACTAGTAACTTCTAAATGTACATGCAGTCCTCATTATAGGCTGCCTTTTTCATGCCCTTTTTTGCAATTATATCTACAGTGAATAACAAAAAAAACATCTGTTAATCCCTTAAGTCTGATTATGCGTTCTGTTGAATTATTCTTACCTCCAGTCAATTTTTCCAGCCTGGGGGGAAATCTTGTAGTAGTCGGGTAAAAGGTTATGTCCTTACTTTGAAGTCTCCCCAAAGCTGAGTAAAATAGTCTGGCAAGTGGAAGAACAAAATGAAAGTGGTGTCCTGAGAGTGAAGGGGTTAAAGGTTGATGACTCCTACTTACAAATCAGACTTGCCAGTTTCACCCACGTACAGTACCAAATTGTAAGGAAAAAGCAGAGATATTTTAGACCACATCCCAGGCTTATAATGAGGATTGCCTGTAACTTCCATATGTATTAACCCTCTGGCTGCAAGGAATTTTGGTGTGTTGAATAAAGTTGTCTGTTGTAAGCTGGAATAAAATATGAAATTCTGTATATTCAGCCAGAATGTTAAGTGTGACAGTTTTGAACATTTTTGGTGCCCCGGATGGTATGAGAAAAGTGAAATCATCTGTCAGTAGCTGGAAGTCAGTATGGAAAGCTTGATTACTTGGTTATCTTTCAAAACATAAATCATTACAGTTTGTGAACACATTTGGTGCCCCAGGTGTCTCAAACATAGTAAAATACAATAAGTTGACATTAACCAAAATTAGGTATACAGTAGGTATATCGCAGCCAGAGGGTTAGACCACTTCCCGTCCAAACCTCCACAGTCCATACCTCTCGTGCTGCCTATCCACTGGTGTCTCAAGCCTTAGCAGTGTCCTCTTGGCTCACGAGTTTACAGTGATCACAGCCTATTTTGCTCTTCCATCTATGGGTGTTGGAGGCTGCAGGATTATAGTGGTCTTTTTTTCACCTGACGGAACCGGCCACTCCCACAGATTGTACTCTACATGTACAAGATGTGGTTGCATTAAATTTGATAAGCTTTTGGCATGTTGGTAGGAATGAGTCTCTTTTGCTACTGGTCAAATTACTACTCTAATCAGACTGCAGAACTGAAAGGGGCCGGGGATCTTCGTCAGGTTAAAACAAATTCACTATAGTACAGTGAATGTGAACAGTCCGTATACAGTATATATATTACAGTATTACCTTTTAAGTCCTACTTCCCCCTAAACTTAAAGCATTTGATTATGCGACTGCAGAACTGTCGTTTAAAATAATTGCATAATTTTTAATGTTAAAATTTAAATAATCGCCTTGCATTTTACTTGTTGTGTGATGTTTGGTTACTTACAAAATTCCACACAGTTTGATTCATAGTTTACTGTGGTCATTCAGGTCATGAAATTGAAGGAGTATATTTGTAGAACAGCCTGTGTTATGATGTAATTTCATAATGTTAAATTTTAAAGAATTGGCATGTACAGTACTCATTGTATTACAGTTTCTTGTGGTCATTTTAGGGTATGAAATTGAAGGAATATGGTGGAGCCTGTGTCATTTTATCAGCTTCAAGTTAACAATAGCTTCTAGTTCAACTGTCAACGTCTTCCATGGAATGCTGGAACACCATCTTTAGCCAGGGAGTTGACACAAGCTGAGAAAATGAGAGCTGAATTGGCCTGGCTGGAAAAAGTCTATGTTAATCCCTCTTTTCTGCCAACATGGAGTTTGTTTTTTGCCACCTTCAGATGAGAGTATTTGGCATAAGAGTGACTTTTACAACTGGAGGGGTCAAATACAACATTTATAAATTCCATAAGAACAAGATATGTTTTGGAAGGTTTGTACAATCATCTGGAGGTAGCAAGAATAAAATGTAATGCTTCATCAGGTTGAAGGGGTTGACACCAATGTAACCAAGTCTGAGGAGGGTAAGAGACTGGAGCATGAAGAGTGTACAGTACTGAAGTAAGTTTTCACTATAATGTGCTCTTTTTGTGTCCTTTTTCAGTCTGAATTCCATGGCACATGACAGACAGATGCCATGTTAAAGTTCGCCTTATAAAGCTGATTTACCAGTCACCTTCAACTTACAGTTCAGGGTGTATGGAACAGTTGTGATATTTTGGTACAGTCCTTTCCATTTCTGCATTTACGGGCAGACTTCAAATTTCAAGCAGTGTACCAGTGTTGTGTTTGTGTAAAATCAACTGGACGAGCCTCATTATAGGAGACAGATTATGGAATCTCTGGAACTAATGCTCTGTAAAAAGTGTCTGAATTTAAAGGTGCAGTTTGACACTGAAATATTGTCACTTAATTTACATACTTCTGTTGGGATGCAGAATGAGTTGGGATGATTATAAATTTTTTCAGAGATGTTGCAGAAATGTTTGAATGGGAATCATACTTGATATTTTTAGACTGCTGTACAGTGAGTCCTTTTGTATAAGTAGCCATTTTTTTTTTTTTTTTCCCTGAGTATATTACAGTCAATTTACCCTCTTCATTTCCATGCATCTTTATGCAGCTGAGTCACCAGTTTCTTGAATTTACAGTATAGTAATTTCTCAGCACTATAGATGTGTTCCTAAAAACTCTCTTGTTGCATAAAAATCATGTTAAGTGAGGGTTGTGTTTGCTGCAAGAAAAATTATCATCACTGATAATACAGTGTCAGTCAAGGCACCAGATACTGTACTTATGGAAACGGATTCTGTGTTATGACTGAGTGTATCAGTACAGTATGTATTTAGTGTTTCAATCTATAAGTAAGTCAAAAGAAAATAGTGATACAGGGAGATGTGTGCTAGTGTGAGTTGTATCAACCTTGGACCTTAACTGCACGTCTTGACCACTTAATAGTGAATAATAGCATGTTAAAAAGTGTTCCTGTGTTGATTCACAGCTTTATAGTGAAAATGTTATGTGAAAGTGTGTTAAATGCAGAATTACAGTACCAATTTTGTGGAAAAAATGTGATATATTGGAACGTATCTCTGACCTATAACCTGGACTGCTTGTATATTATTATTGACTTTTTGTACAATAATTAATAAAGATAATGCAATATAAAGTGTCTCAGCAAGTGATGACTACTTTTTATGCACATTTGGTGTGTCAGTCAGCAGTATAGTATCGACCCGTTTGCTACGGTGATGATTTTTTCATTTTTCTCTTGCTGTCTCCCTTCCCCCCCCCCCCTCTGGATGGATTAGGTACAGCCTTTATTAACCTGTTCATAAGTATGGGGCTCTTCTAAGCAATAAAATAATGTAAGGACAGGAAGAATATATTTAAAAAGACACACCTAGAATGAAAGAAGTAAAGCTTTTGATTTGGTGGTCTTTTTATTTTTTTATTTCTGCTTCACACAGAATTCAACATTTTGTAGGAGAAAGCAGTGATCGTGGAGGGATTAATGAAGGTTGTATCTAACCTCTCCAGTTTTGAAAATCTCAGAAACTAAATACAGTATATAGTAATCACTAAGGGATAGTAAGAATATACCAGTAATAAAAAGGACATCCCTGTAGTGAAGGGGTTACATTTTAGAAGCAACGGACAATTCCATTAAACTCTTTGAAGCACTGTATTGGGGCTGGAAACTAGGCTATACAGTATAGTAAGCCCTCATTTTAAGTCCCCGAGGCTCTTAGGCCCTGTCCACACGAGCGGGCAGTGCCCAACGGGCAAACATTGATACCAAATCGCATTCCAATTCACACATTTAGAAGGTGGCCGGCGGGCACGAGCGTAGATGACGTCATAAGCATGGAAAACACTGGCAAACTATCTATAACACCCTTGCCCATTGTTGAGGCAATGCTTGCTGTGTGGACAAAACAAGTGTGCCCGGTAGTGAACAATGGCCGCCAGAAACTGCTCGATCTGGTAACACTGCTAAAGAGGTGAGGGATATATGCTCAGCAGGCAGTGCCTGTCAGGCATTGCCCGCTCATGTGGACGGGGCCTTACACTCCACTTGGGGCAACATAGGATTGGATGATGGATGGAATATATACATATACTGTACCAGTACATGGTTTTGTTGTCATTTACAAAGGCTCCAGCATGTTTGCATGTATTGGGCCTTGTCACCTAATGGTAGCTCTCCATGCTGCTTCATCTCTGGCAGTCTCCCTATGACCTTGTCCTAGGTCTTTTTGGCCTGCCACTTGCAACCCTACCCCCAGCATTCACACTTCTCACACTCTGCACCCAACTGCCATATATTTTTTACTCCAAATTAGGCTACAGAAATAAAAATACTAATTACAGTTCCAGTGCATTTCTCCCAGTTTATAGTAACTGTACCATTTGTATGGACATAAGCTCTTATTCACTTTAATTAGGCATAAAATTGCTCTCTCCACACTGAATGCTGGCATATAATGAGAGATTAACAGCAGAATATGGTGCTGGTCACAAAGAAGTGTATCATGCCCCGGAAATACATGAATAGGCTGCAGAGGCTGAAAATCTCTCAGTTAAGGTGAATGAAGTATAGTCGTGATAGTTTGGAACACATCCCTGACATATAATGGACTGCCTGTGGTACTGAAAGTACTTCACTATACAAGCTGACCAGAAAGATGATAAACATGATGGTACATATATTGCATACCTCTTTCCCCTTAGCTGCCTCTTGTGTGCTGCGGGAACCAACCAGTCCGCATTACCAGAGTCTGCCTTATATCAGTTTCTGCTTCACATAACCCATTTCCCGCTGTATGGCATTTGCTTCTTACATCCGCTGATAACATGGGTGATTGGTAATCTCATACAGCAGCCAGGTTTTATGCTACTGTAAAATGAGGGAAACCAGCAAGCTGAGACATCTCCACAACACAAGTTACACTTAGCCAATGTCAGGGATGTGCTCCAAAATAAAAAAAATTTCCAACTGGTACTGTAAATATGAGAACACTTGTAGTATTACAATAGTGGAAATCCCAGGCTCATCTGAACCCAGTGGACTGCAGGCTTAACTAGTCCTTCTGCACCCATCCTCCTCCTTTTGGGGGATAGGGATGTAGTTGGGGGATGTTTGGATAACCAGGCAATTGAGCTGCCTGGTTATATCAGTGCCATCACATGAAGGCATTCATCCCTCTCCAACACTAGGGAACACTGGTAAATCAGCTGTGTATGTAATGATGATATTTTAACATCAGTCTCTTTTTCTCATTTACTGTGGACTTCACTGCAAAAAAAGGACATAGAAAGGGCAACATAAAACAAGTACTGTACTTTCTGTACCTACAAAGGGTGTGCAGGATACAGACCACCCTCTATGTACTGATGAGTTAAATGAATCCATTGTGCATTGTGTATAGCATCATATAAGGGGTTGTTGTGTCCCCCATAACATCCTTGGTTATGTGTTATGGAGGGCTGTATTCCTGCCAACTTAGGAGGCACCCTACAACCTCAGCCTTAACCCCTTGAATCTGAGGATGTTTTATTATTGATATCCTTGCTTTCTTCAATTGATTTCATATTGAGAAGAAGCCCCTGGCAGTGAAGGGGTTACTGAGGGCTAGATCTAACCCAGCAGTCAAGGAGTTACTGAAAGCTGTATCTAACCCCTGCAGTTGGAAAAGTTTGTCCTAAGCTGAACAGTATCATGTACAGGTAGCAGGAATGTAGTAAGATCTGCATCATTGGACTCCTAGGGTTAACCCATTCAGTTTAGTGATATGGATGTATTTGTGTTTGTTGTGGCACTCTCAGATTATGTTATTTAGCTTAGGAAGAGTTCTATGTATTGTAGGGTTTAATGAAGGCTGTTTCTAACCACCCCAATATAGAAAGTCTCTTCAAAGCTGGATAGAGTCTTTTGAACATAGCAAGAGTAGAATGAGAATGATGTCCTCTGGTTGAAGGGATAATGAGACTTCCTAGGACCTCAACTGCAGCTTATATGGCACGTTGATATTCTCTCGTATGATATTCACACAGTCTGTATTGATATAAAACAAGACTTGAATAACTTACAGGAGACTAATAAAATACAGAATGGAAGTAATTAATATGGAAGAATTGGTAAAAAACCTCCAAAACCAGTAAGAATATGCCCCTAAATACATGTAGGATATTAATGTAGTCTCTTACTGCTGTGAGGTACTGTACTCTTCTGTAGTAGTACGATATATGCAGTACATTGTAGATTTCAAAAGTTATATTTTCCGTTAATGATTGAAATGTACATGGACATACAGTAACTTATGTGCAGAGTACAGTACAGTAATGCAGATATTTATATTTTATTCTCTTGAAGGAGTGGAAATTTATGCGGAAGTCATCAAGATGTCGTGGGATAGTTTGTGATGGCAAGGTTGTGTGCAGAAACAGGTACACTGGTGGGCCATAGTAACTGCTCACCCTCTACCCCCTCCTAGGAGTGAATGGAGGTTGTAGCTAGGGTCTCACAATGGACATACCTGTAAGCCTGTTTCTGGTAGTTTGAAGTTTTATATATATATATATATATATATATATATATATATATATATATATATATAAAATAGCTGCATGGTGCTGGAGAGGGGTCACTGATGTGGTGACTTTGATATAACTGGGCAGTGGAGCTCCCCAGCTATACAAACATCCTGTCCCCTGAAAGGAAGATGGTGAATGGGAGGAGGAGGGCAGTTTCTGCCTGCAGTCCAACGGCTTTACATTTCAGGTGAAACTGGGGTTACAGCTGCGACTGCCACTATTAGACTGTACAGGGAATAATATCACAGCAGACTGTTCATTCACTTATTATAGTGAAGCTTTGACCATTCAGCATAATACTAATCAACAGGTCTTCATTTGGTGTGAGACCCTGGATGTGACTTCCCTCACTTGGGGCCAGAGTTAGAGGGTAGACTCAAACTGTGGCACACAACCCTATTATATAGATGTAAGTGATGTAAATGTACTGTACTGTGTTGGTATATTATATTGTAAAGGTGTGGTAGTTGATTGGTGCTGTTGCAGGGGGAGTATCCTCAGAGTACTGTGTTTATTGTCATTTAAGAACCACACCTTATCATCATCATCATCATCTTCATCATCATCATCATCATCATCATCACCCTGTACACATGATAATTAGGTTGTCTATCATGTTTACTTGGACGCCACAACTGTCATGTTTTTAACTTAAGTTAGTAAATGATAAATCAGCTTAAGCTAGTTCATTGCATATCACTATCAGTATTATTATCAGAGCCTGAGGGATGATGTATACCTATTATGTGTATGATCATGTTTGACATATCAGTTTTACCTTCATTTACATAAACCTTAATTTTGTGACACTACATAACTTGCATCAAAGATATTCTGTAATACTGATTGACCTCTTCAGGTACTTTGACACTGTGTCAAATATTCATGCTGCATTAAGGATGGGATTTGCAAAGCATGCAGTCTTTTATATCTAAATGTTGACTAACCCTCTGTCAACCCATTTGTTGACATAGGGAATACATATGGGTTGGTTATATGGTTACCACCCAGCATAGTAAAAGGTTTCCTGGCTTACAGAAAACCATTGTTGTCACTCAGGTGGCATCACATTGAGTGACAAGCCTAATGGTTTCCTGTAGGCCAGGAAACCTTTTACAACGCTGGGTGGTAACCATAAAACCAACCCCTATGTGTTCTCCACACATCAACAAGTGGGATGGCAGAGGGTTAGCACTCCTTCCCGTAAAACAAGTAACTCAAAGTCAAACGGCCATTCCTTGTGGGATAGATAAAAAGACGTTAGAAAAGACTACCATGCCTGATGAGGTCAATCAAGTGTGTATGAACAGTGGAAGCATTATATAGTATATGTGCTGTTCATTATGGCAGTGCAAGTTTGCTAGATTTGATACACAGGTAAAAATAGTCACAAAGGGAGACACTGCAAAATATCTGCCTTTGCCGCCATTTTTACAACCATATCAGTATGAATTACAGTAAGTCCTTGTTGTAAGTTGTTTTTTTTGTGTCCCTTTTTTGCAGTTAAGTCCACATTATACTATAAAAGGACATCCACATAAAATTCCATTGCTACCTGTAAAGCTGATTTACCAGACTCAGTTTCCCCCTGTTCTGGAGAGGGACACCTTCATGTGGTAACACCAATATGACCAGGTGGTAGACCTACTCAGTCCTCTCCTTGTCCCCTGAGAGTTGGACGATGGACTGCGGAAGAGCACCATCAGCCTGCAGTTCACTGGGTTCATGTTCAGATGGGCCTGGATTGCAACTACTACTGCTACCACCTCCAGTTCCCACAATTTCTAGCACCTGTGGTATGAAAAAAGTCTTGATATTTAGGACTACATCCCTTATATATATAAAGGACTTACTGTATATCCATGTCACTGATTATTTTATTTGAAACAGGACAGAGGCCACAGGTATGCCGTGTCAACTTTGTCCATAAACAAATATGCTGAAACTCCTCTTGAAATGCCTTGTAGAGCTTCATGGTTCCAGCCTTAATCCATTGCCAGCAGAGAAGCATGGTAGAAGCATTTACATATTTAGAGCTTGAATTTGCATTAGAGGGACCTAGTTTTTATTTATTTTTTATTTTTTTACGCAAGGCTGTGGGAGTGAGAGTAACACCACCATCTGAGTGATGTCCTTCCTTCCATCCTTGTTTCTCCCATGTATACCTTCACAGTTAACACTCAGGCTCTCGTGACTCACTCTCAGCTGGACGGAATAATCTTACATCAGCTAAAATTGAATACTTGAGTCATCCCATTCATAAGATTAGTCACTTATAGTTAATGAAGCTGTTACTTTTGCGAGCTCTGCATTTTTAAAATTGCTTGAAGTTGCTCTGCATGCAACGTAAAACCTTGAGTACGAATGAGTTTGTTTTATTTATTTTACTCTTACTACAAAGCTGACGAGGAACCTACCTATGGTGCTGTACAGCAGCAAAGCAGCTGTGTTATTCACCAAGAAGCCAAAGCTCCTCATGTTACTGTGCACCTCACTGTGGGAAGGATCCTGGTCTGACCCTGGTGAGGTGCTGTCTACCACAAGGGGCTGCTGGATTCCTGCACAGCATCTGTACAGTACTGCACAGTACCCGTAGGATAACCCCACAATACCAGTTGCTTACCTGTGGTTGACAGGTTTGCTCAGCCAAACAGACCAGGGATAAGCAACAACAAGAACTCATACTGCTGCATTCAAGGAAGACTTCTTGTAACGAAGGGCTAACAGAAACTTCTATCCCCTTCAGTAGGGAAAGTCGCCCCTCAGCAGAATAAAGTTGTCTGGTGGTTCTGTAGTAAGAATAAAATAAGGTAGTACAGTATTATCAAAGTGAAGGGGTTTAATGTCTGGTAAGTTCTTCCAAAGCGCCCTAGTTGGGATTTGGACCAGGCTTTTTTTTTTTTTTTTTTTTTTTTTTTTTTTTCCAGTATGGATGGCAGTGTTTTATCCACCTCTCCATGCCCAAACACACTTATCTAAATTCTATGCATCCAGTAATGTATGCGAGTTAATACAGTAGTTGAGACTGAGCATTGAAGATTGTGTGTGTTTGTGTATGAGGCATCATGTGATGGCTTGTGATGTAGGGGGAAAGGAGTGGTGTATGTAACTCCATTGCATCTCCATATACCGTACATGCACCATACAGCTCATTTGGCTACTTTTTACGAGTGATGATGTACTTGTTTTGAAATGATACAATTGTGTGCTGTGATTATCATGAACAGTTGGGATGTGAAATGCTGTGAGTTTTTGAATCTCTGAAGGTCATCATACATCCAGTGGAGATAAATTTACTGAAGCTGGTTGAAACATTTATAGTTTTTTAACACTGTAACTTAATGTTTTGTGTTTATATATGTCAGTGTAGATTACAGTATTTTATTGTAGTTCTATGTTAATCTTAGATGAGTTATGCACTTAATTTTTTTTAACCCTAAAAAAACGTAAATGTTATTACTGTACTTTTATTTCTGTTTATATAGAGCGCATGTTCATTTTGTTATGTGATAAATTGAGAATGTAATACATAAATAATACATACAGCAGTTAATACAGGCAGGTCCCGTTATATGTGCATTCACTATACAAGAAGCTGATGAAAAACAAATGGGCAGTCCAGACTCAGAGTTGGCGATACGAGCACGGTCAGTTAACCCAACCCTATTTTTCCTGTGCATCGTGTACTCCGTTATATTAGTTTCGTGATTTTTTTTTTCCCCTTGATATATGAGTATCCAATGTCAGAGCAGTCCTATAACACATCCCATTCATATAACAGGACCCGCCTGTACTTGAGCTTATGTTGTAAATCAGTGTGTAACTCTCCCCTGTCATTACATCATTGGTCTTGGAAGAAATATACCCACATATAGATATAAACAATGTATCACAGTGTGAGTTTAATTCTTCTGCTTTGTAAAATCTAGACACATCATTGAATTTGTTGTATTGCTGACAGAGAATACACTGGAAATGAGTAATGTGAAAATCAGAATGCATGTTGGGTCTGTGGAATGAGTCAGCTGAGGCAGGGAAATGTTTATTGAGAAGATACGACATTTTTGGGTGTAATTCTTCCTTTTGAATAGTTCTTCACATTGTTAGGTCTTTATTTGTTCCCTGTTGGTGCTTTACAGAACGGTTGTTTATGTTTGTGCTGACTGGCTCACCACACACAGGATGGAATGATGGGTAGAGATACAATAGAGGCTGGGCCATACACTGTACCGCCCATGCAGAGAATTTTGTGCTGTAGGGATGGCTCAGTCAAGTTACCAATGTCTTCCCTAAAATAAATACATACACAAGCCAATCATTGGTACATACTGTATATAATAAGGCAAAGTAACCTGTCACTGGCTACATCAGCATGCATAGATGTCCCACTCCTGCACCAGGAGTTGGTGGAGTATAATTTATAAACCACGCTGTATATGCAGGAGGATGGACTGAGATGAAATAGAGGACTGCAGGTGAGGAAGGACAGTGATGGGGTAGGGGAGGACCAGGATAGGACTCTGAAGAGATAGGGTATGGATAGGATATTGCACTACATGTACAGTGTTAGTATAATGTTGGAATAAAATAGAACATTAAAATATGCTGTTATGAACATCATTGTGGTTAAAAGATTTTCAAAATACATTGTAATATGAAAACATTGACCAACCAAAGGTAAGTCGATGATACAATGTTATTTTCAAAGATAAAAGCCATGTTCTTGATTTCTTAAAACAGGGCATTGCAGTGGTGAATCAGGGGCAGAATAAGATTGTGAAAAGGTAGGGTAGGGGCAGATTATAGAGCATCAGGATAAGGCTGGGACAAGTAAGGAACATTGGAAGTTTTGTATCCACATGTTTATTGGGGAATTAAATGAGTATTGCCCCAGTATGTATCCTCTTCAGGCATGAACAGGGAGGGAACACATACATTTTTATACAGCAGGGTAGTAGGGAAGAGAAAGGGGTGGTAAGGAGGGGGGAGGGAAAGAGGGGAAGCCATGGGATTACCGTAAGTGTAGAAGAAAAACAGATAGTCAAGATTCGACAGTGTAAAGACGGCTATGGTCAAATAGATGAGAACATGGAGGGAAGATAGTAAGATGGGTTACAGCAGGGAGGGAAGATAATGAGGTAGGATAGTGCAGGGAGGGAAGATAATGAGGTAGGATAGTGCAGGGAGGAAAGTTAATTGGATATAGAAGGGGAGGGGGGAGATGGGATATTTAGATAAGGGCAGGACAAGCATAAAGTAAGGAAGGGCCAAGATAATGTCAGACAGAACCATTAATACAGGTGGGTGGATATGCAGTAGAAATTTCAGCCCAGAAGTAAACACTAAGCAAACCAGGGATAGCCAGTCCGTTTTGAGTAACTTCAAATTTGATTTGCTGAACAGAATAGCCTATACCTGTATTGAAATGTAATAATTTTTTTTTTTTTTTTGTCTGAATTTATTTTGTACTGGTAGTGTACAAGTACCAAGATTCTTATTAATGTAGTGTTGTTATTGCTTCTTTTTTTTCCCTACATCACCCATTCTTTGGTTAAAAAGGGATCAGGTTGGTGATGAACAAGTATGCATTATTATTATTATTATTACTAGTATTATTATAATTATTCAATTATTTATTTACTTTAATTAATGGTATTTGTGGTGCCAAACTTTGCTGCAGACACAAAGGTGGATGGCTGGTTATAAATGTAACATGGAAATATTCTGTACCAATCACACTTTTTAGCATCATGGCAGTGACTTTCAAATTTGAAGGTGGTATTTTGGGTGTACAGGGCTGTTGGACAGACTGAATGGTACTGTCCTTATAAAACTTATGATTGTATGCTTAAAAATCAAATCACAAAAGGGCAAGGTATACCCCCAGATTTTGATTATTATTTCTGAAGCATGTGATGAAGATAGAACCTGTCTGATCTCAGTGGTTGGTGAATGCACTCTATAATGTGAGATGCAAGCTGGTCATGGTAACAGTCACAATGACATAAATGACCAGTATTTATTAGGGGTTTGCCTTGCCCTTTGTAATGTATGTTTTATGCATACCAAAGTCAGCCTAGGAATTCTGGGTGTTCTATCTGGGAGACTCTGCTGTGCTTGGGACATGGTGAGGTGCATACTGATAGATCTGGCAGAAGATTGAAAATACTGAATGTTATGAAGCTTTAATTTTCTTTTTCATAATGTGGCTGTATAGCTTCCAGTTCCTATGAAAAGCACAATGATTGGTTGCCGATTCCATTTAGCATAGAATAATAGAATTATGTTTTCAGTTAAATGCCTGTAAAATACATTGTAGGTATTTTTTGGTCATGTATTTCAGTTGTAATACATATTTTTATCTTAATGTATGTATTTCTTTCCTGTGATGAATGGTATAGTTAAACAGAAAGATGCTTTTATTTTGGTTTTGAGAAGGCCAGAGTTTGCACGATGCTGAATTTTTAAATCAAGCAATCTTCCAGTGATCAAAGGAGGCTGAAGATTTCTGTCATTCAGACACTATCAGAGATGTAGGGTGGTCTCCTAAGACTTAAATGATGTGGACTACAATAGTCCAGCTTTAGACCCTCTTATGCCCCAATTCCTCTCCACAGCCCCCATAAGAGTTTAACATTAAAGGATTTATTTGTGTTGTGCAGTATTTACTTGTTACTATTCCCCAGAACTTTTGTTGTTGCTGTGATAAAACTAGATACCAAAATTAATTATCAATCCCCCATCACCTACTGATAAAGAAGGTTTTCCTTTTTAAGAGTATTTTCCACCTACAAAGTAAAATACCGATATGCTTTTCAGCTCTTGAAGGTTGGGCAATTGTAATACTGACAAATAATTTCTCTTTGACATCCATACAACTAGTTTCAGGTTCACATAAATTTTGTGAAGAAATATTAAAGATGAGTGGTATACAGTATTTTTACTGTCAAAGCCCAGAGGTTTGATGTCTCAGGGATTGATGTGACAAATGGTAAACATCAGAAACAAGAGGCCAATAGTTTTATTTTAGTAAGGTATTCACACTGAATTCTTGCCTCGCCTTGCAAAGAGTCTGTTGTGTGCCTCAGCAAGAGCCTCTTCAGCTCCTCCATCTGTGGCTTCTCCAGACACTGGGTACTCCTGGCAAAGTGGTCAGGTAGTTCTTCCTGGGGCTTAACCATACTCCTCTTGTATACATTGCTTAATGGCTCCTGATCAACTTCTTGGCACATCCCCATAACTGTGCCCCGATGTATCTTTTACTAGGACCAAGTGAAAAGTTGACTAAGGCAATCGGTGCATCCGCCATTGGGTTAACTAAGGTCCTGCCTGCTACCACTCCCTCTTCTGTCATGCCATGGCTCTTGTGCTCCACCAATCCCAGGGCAATGTGCAGCATGTCATAGATCGTGTAAGGCAGCAGCATCTCTGACTCGGGGGATAAATGTAGTCCATCTTGTTGTCACTAGTAGACTTCCATACTCCACGGCCATCAGCGTAACAATCCTCCCTCTTAGCCACATTAGCATTGAATGGAAGTCAAACAGGCAGCGACAGGACACCACGCAGTCCAAACCGAAGATGCTGTGGTCCACAATGCTGGCAACACACAGCCAGGGTCTCTTCCTTCCTTTCCAGTTGTATCCTGACATCCACTGGCCCCCTAAGCTCAGCACAGTGGCCTGTGAATCAACACAACCACTGTAAAGTTTCTGGAAGCTGCTGATGACTCACCACATCCAGCCGCACCAAAGTCTTCTCTGATCCAGTGTCGGCGACCATTGGGCAGGCTACTACTTCAGTCTCACCATCTTTCTGATAACTGGCAGAAGTACCGGTAGCTCCCTTGCACAAGGACACATGTGGAGCTCTCTTGGCATAGGTTGGCTGCTGCCCCATTGCTCCAGCCACCCTTAGTTTCCCTCCTGAGGGGCCTGCTCTGTCTTCTCTTGTTGGGTCTTCCATTTCATTCATCATTCATCATCCAATCCTACATTGCCCCATAAGGAGTCTAGGAGCCTGGGGCTAGGCAAGTTGGTCCTGACATTTAAGATGAGAGCGACCAGCCTCACTCATCGCTGAGTGGCATTACGTGAACAATAAACTCCAACCATCCCATGGATATGACCCTTCACTGGCTCAATCCGATTGAAGCGCCATAATTCCCCACTAAACCACCAGGTGCCCAAATTTAGTTGTATGGTTACCACCCAGCATAGTAAATGGTTTCCCGGTGTACAGGAAACCATTTGGCTTGTCACTCAATGTACAGTCACCCACAGGCAGAAGGAAGAGGAAAGAATGAAGGAAAGAAAGACAGAAGAGTGAGTGTAAAGTCACCCGTAGGTAGAAGGATGAGGAAAGAATGAAGGAAAGAAAGACAGAAGAGGATGGAAGGAAAGAAGGATGGACAGGAAAGGGCAGACACCCGAGAGCAGCATTACATCGAGTGAGCTGATGGTGAGTGCCCTCACCTACCCTTTTTTCAGCTGTCCGGGTGTCTCTGTTGTCCACATGCCCAAAACCCTGCCATCTTGATTCTGATTCCGTCATCTTTTTGTTGATCTCTCTTCTTGTAGCCGTCATCCTTTTGGTGTCCAGTCTTATCACAGCTGATGCACGTTTCATTAAATGTACCCATGCTCTACAAAGCCTTTACATGCCTTGAAGCCAGTGCTGAAGTCACAGTGGAAGCTTCATGTTCAGCATCTCAGAAAGCAGTGCATCCTGTACATGAATGTTATGCCACATACTCAGAGATCAACTTCTTGCCCTCTGAGTATGACGGTCTGATATTGGGTTCTCTCCAAGATCGGGTCCAGAGCATGCAACCAGAAGAACAGGGCTCAAAAACACAGGCTAATTGGTCTTACATGTATATGACACATAAAGAGTACTAAAACACAGGCTAATTGGTCTTACATGTACATTACACATAAAGAGTACTAAAACACAGGCTAATTGGTCTTACATGTATATTACACATAAAGAGTACAGTGGTTTGGCACAATACAATGTGATAGATTACACACATTATGGGAGATACAGGGACTGGAGTCTGAGACTAGGACTGATAGGATAAATACAGGTGACGCCCAGGCGGGGGAGGGGTCCCGTCAGGTGTACGCTTCCTGAAGGGCCGCAGGACCACTATTGTATGCCGGATCATCAGGTGAGGGGCTGCTGGGCGGCATAGAGGGAGGCTTTTCACTGGAGGGGCCTCTGTAGGTGCGTCGGTTCCTGGGACTGGGGCCTAACAGGTCGAGTAGGCACGCTGCCTTGCGCCTACCCTTGGTGGAGGATGGCTTGCTGGCTGGTCTGTGGAGGTCTTGGCTGGGAGTCCTGGGGGTGTCCCTCGGTGACTGGTGTCTGTGGTCTCGCCTTCGTCAGGAATCAGACAGGGGCTGCAGCTTCTTCTCCAGAAGTCCGACAGCAACTGGTGAAGTAGGGATGCTGGTTGTAGTGAGCGTACCCCTAGACTCACTATAGGCCCACTCCAGACCCCTTCCAGCAGCGACTCCACTGGGGAGCCGGTACTGCCCCCTGTGGTGCGGGGAGAGCGGGAGAGGTGTCCCGCTCAGCCTCTGGAGGAGTGAGGCAAGCAAGGGGCGTGACCCTCTGTGGGTGCTGCAGGGTTAGTAGACGAGGGAAGCACGGTGGGTATTCCCTCCCCAGTAGGCACGGTGGGTGCCATCGCGGTTCTGCTAGACCCTGGGACTACAGGTGAGAGAAGCATGGTGGGTGTCCTCTCCCCGGCAAGCACGGTGGGTGTTGCCTTGGTCCTGCTCCTGGTGGGGGTTGCAGATGAGGGAATCACGGTGGGCATTCCCTCCCCAGCAAACACGGTAGGCATCATCGCGGTCCTGCTTAGGGCTGTAGGTGAAAGGAGCATGGTGGGCGTCCTTTCCCCGATGAGCACAGTGGGCGTCGTCACGGTCCTACTTGGGGAGTCTGTTGATCCTGCCCCGATCTTGGTGAGCACTGGTCCAAGTAGAGGGTAATGCAGCAGGATGACGTACCTCCCGTGGATTCCGCTGAGGGGAAGAGGGGTGCATGGTGGTTGGGAACGTATGCCCTTCTTGCTTGGTCTCTTGTCGCGCCTCTGTGGTCTCCCCTTGTTATTTCAGTGAGACTTCAGAAGCGCCTGGATAACAAATTTCCTGATAGCAAAGCAGCAACCTTTTTTTCAAACAAAACCCATTTGAAGATCTCCTTTTGCAGATCATTCACTTAAGTTCCAGGAGATTTTGTATGCTCTCAACTAGAACGTTGACGGAAAAATTATTCCTAAAAAAATTTTGCTGCAGGATAATTATAAGGAAATTCAGCGATTCAAGACACTTCAAATTAACCCATGGCCCCTGAAAAATGTATTATGACCCTCCCAAGGGCCCCCAGGTTGGGAACCATTGGTTCAAGTAATTCTTCCATATGGGAAAAATGGCATTCCCCCGAGCTAGACCCTGTATTGGATCATAATTATAGCCCCGCTAGGTTACAGGAGCGCGCTACCACTCCCGGCACGGCAGTCCCGGGCGAGGCTCGAACTCGCAATCCCCCGATTACGAGCTTGATGCTAAACCACTGAGCCAATTCTTCCATATATTTTATTTTCCCATGTTTGGTTGGCAGACTACAGGCAGGTGTCACGTCTGTTCTCACAACTTTCATGTCTATGTTCACATATCACGATGTCGGCCCAGCTGTTTAAAAATAAGAAAATATCAAACGCTGCTTATTGGCTGAGACAGTAAGTAGGCCTACCAAAGGAAACCCACAGCGCAGCCGCCTAGCTCCAAAATGTTCATGAGTCAAAAGCTTTTTCCCAATACTGTAATCTTTTTTTATTTTCAAACTAAGTTTTCACTAGCAATGACCCAGCATCCACGGTGTGAGATGAATTATAAACGTTGAGGGTCTGAAAGATAATCCCTGTAACTCCAGTTGGGTTTCCAAGCATGTGCCACGGCTGGCGGCTGCGGCTGTTTCCCATGCTGAAAGTTCATTACCTCGGAATGTGATATGGGCATAATAAAATAAGTACCTGGATCCACTCACTGTCCCTACCTTGACTGAAAAGAGGACGATGAACGAAGTAGCCCAGTGTTACAGTCGTAGAAGCTATTTGTTGCACTACATGAAGTGCAGTGACCTTCACAACACTAACATGGTGGGATTAACGGCGTCCTCCGTAGTCCGAAGTGCCCAGCTGTGATAGCGTCGCCCCGTTCGAATATAAAATGACCTATCATTTACTTCAAACTCTTCTGCCAATATTACCAGTGATTCCTTCTGTAGCATAGAGTCCTTGACGTTATAGCCTAATAAGTTACGCGTTTCAAGAAACTTTCCCGCATTTCCCCCACTGGAACAACGTCATCAACCAGTTTACTGGATGGGGTGGCTGTTTCTGGACTACGGTGTCCTCAAGCGGAGGTGGAACCTGCCATCACAGCATGACTGACCCCTCCAGCGGAGCGCGTGGCACTGGCCACCCCTCATAGTCTTTGGCCAACTCAGATTTCTGAGAAAATATTCTCAGGTCCAATAGTGTTTTCCATGGGTTAACCCTTAATTCATTTGGTCCTCCCCCCCCTCCCCATTTCTAAAATATTTACTATGCCCCTGCTCACGTCTTACATGCATCTGCTCAGTCAGAACCAGTGTTTCGTCGTTCTGATAAGATTGAGTTGTAGTTGTTGGAAGAGCTGCCTTTTGTTGTTATAATCTTTCCTTGTTTGCTTTTCTAAAACTTACTTTGATTATCAGTGATGAAGTGGTGTTGATGCGACTTTCGCGTCAGCAGTATAATCCCTTCTTGGTGAATGAATACCCAATATACGTTTTGCAACTTCGTTGTCATACAGTGACATTTTGTGAGATGGAAAAAACTTTCATCTGGTCATACTTGAATTAATGTCATTAGCACCGACCCTCAAAGAAGGCAAAGTTGAAGCAAGAGTGAGAATCCCATCCCCAGTTCCAATAATTTTGTAATGAAAATAAAATAAAGCATATAAGTCACTTGAACATATGTTTCGGTATAATATCAACCAGAGTATGGTCAAGACCCATTACTTTTTAGCGTAAGTTTGTCCATGATTATTGTATAGATTTATATAGGGTTTTTGGAAGACTGAAAGGAGTCCATGTCAGAACGAGAATGAAAACAGTGGTTGAGAGAGGCTGAGAAATTTCTTCAGATAAGGAGTGTTTACGGCGGGTTGTGAGTGTGCTGGGCGTGGCTGAGTATGATGCGGCTTTTAACAAGATGTCTCGTGTAGGGGGAGGGGCGAGGAACAAACCCAGGACCTCGCAGGATGTGTGTGCAGACTGTGGGGCGCCAGGTAACACCTCTTACTCCAACACAACTTTTTGCCCGTGGTGTACATTTGTCTTCAGCAGCCTCTGTCGCTTTACCTGTTCTCTGATACCTGCCTACTGCATGCCTTCACACCACGCTTTCCTATACTGGACTCTTCTTCAGTACCGGTTTTGTTAAGCATATGTACCATAAATGTATACAGAGTTCAGAGTAATGATCCTGTGTATTTCATTGAACTCACAAAATAAAAACTGCCATAGTAATGTTAGGCGTTCTTCAGAAAGCTGATAAATTTTTTTCATTGCTTTATTGGTGCTGGCATTACTAGTGCAGTCAGTGATCAGCAGATTTCATGAGAATGTAATGACAGGTGATTAATATATTATAATAAAAAGTTTTGTTTTTGAAGTTGCTTACCAGATCTTTACAAAAGTTAATCCATCTGTAGCCTAAAAATTATAGAATAAAACTCTTAGTGCTGAAATGGATAGGCAGTAGTTTAAACGTAAGCAACATTGTCCAAACCTTTGAAGCAAAAAGAAAACTGGAAAATTTTTGGAATCACACTCAGCCAGTGAACACTGAAATTAATACAGTATGCTCATTACTGCACCTAAGCCTACTAAGTACTTTCTCCTCTGAAAGCATCTGTCATAAGTGCTTTTCTACCTACCTAGTAAATTAGGAATTTGGGGAGGTTGTCCAGTTCCTCAGTGTTCTTTATTGCACTTTTGTTGAAATAAGCTAACATAGTTTACCCTAACCTAACCCAGCCCAACTCAACCCAAGCCAACCTAACTCAACCCAGACTTGGTGATGTGGTAACGGATAGAGCTTCAGGTTTTACAACCCCACTTCACTCCTTATTTACTAAGTATGATACTGAAAAGTACATTTGCAACATGTGTATGGAAGAGAATTTGCTTAAAACTGCCTAGGCCTAAACCAAGTGATGAACCCGTTAATTTCAGTCAGTGTTACTCGGGTGAAAGACTGATATAACACCACAAAATTATTACACCCAGACCATAAGGAAGCAAGCCTCTGTCTGGCAGTTGGGATGGGAGGGTAGGATCATTTCAGTACAAATACAGGCGGTCTGCATTATTGCTGTATTTTTGTTATGTACATTTCTACTCTGAAAACTGCTGAAAAATTACCTACCGGTGCTGAAGGTTCATTGCTACCTATGGTCTGTTAAACTCTGTTCACAGGACCAGTTGTTTGGACAGTTTGATATTTGAGAACACATCCTTTACTCATAATGAGCACTGCCTGTGTAATATTGGAGTGATTTTATTGTGGTAAGTGGGGACGCTCACCGTCCACACATTCGATGTAGTGCTGCTTTGGGTGTCTGCACTTTCCTTTCCTCCATCCTTCCTCTTCTGCCTTTCTTTCCTTCTTTCTTTCCTCTTTCTTCTGCCTACGGGTGACTTTTACACTCCCTCTTCTGGCTTTCTTTCCTTCTTTCTTCTGCCTGTGGGTGACTCTACACTGAGTGACAAGCCAAATGGTTTCCTGTACACCAGGAAACCATTTACTATGCTAGGTGGTAACCATATAACCAAATTTTGGCGCCTGGTGGTTTAGTGAGTAATTATTGCGCTCCAGTCGGATTGAGCCGGTGCAGGTTTGTATCCAAGGGGTTGTTGGGGTTTATTGCTCATGTAATGCTGCTCAGGGATGAGTGAGGCTGGTCACTCTCATCTTATATGTCAGGACCAACTGCCTAGCCCCGGTCTCCTACGCTCCTCGTGGGGCAACATAGGACCGGCTGATGAATGGATGAATGGTAACTTCTGGTATTCTTCTTTGCATAAAAAGAAAAAAGAACACTTCCACATCACTGTCATCAGGTACCAGGCTACCCTCCCTCCATCTCATGCCACCTTCATGTACAGTATACTGTATATGGTACCTCTCATCTCTGTGCCTCCATTGCATCTTCATTCCCCCTCTCCCCCTCCACCTCACTCACATCCACATGGCCAGACCATCTTAGGATGCTGTACTCCTGTTTCCAGCTTGCCTACATCAACACCACAGTGCTCTTGAACTCTATCGTTTGTCTGTCAGTCTGTCATGCCGTGTAACTCCCTACACTCCATTCATTTCCACTGCTCTTTCTGTTGATTTGCATCCATCAAGTAGAGCCCAAGCTTCATGCCCATATAGTAGTAGCCTAGGCTTATCACAAGGCCGTCATGCAGTGACTTCTTTTCTTTTACACTCACCTTTATACAATATACCTTAACACTACAATCAGTGTGTCTGTAACCCTCGTTCCTTGCTGTACACTGCTTGCACTTCATCCTTTAAACTCCCTTCACACTACCAAGATATTTGAAGGCATTGACATTCTTCATTCTTTGACCATTCATCCTTATTATGTATCCCATACATCATTCTTCTCAAAAACTATAAATTTGCCCTTTACTACATGTTTTCAGGTTTGATTCTTACACATGCTTCCAGACTCATTCTCTGAGCATCACAACTCGCATTCATTGTCATGGTATTGTCAGCAAACAACAGCACAGGCAGTCGTCTCAGCCTATCGTCTCTTATTAAGGACACTTTATGGTGCATTATTAACCTGTGGCATGCTACCCAACTTAACCCACTTGAGTCAACTCGGGGGACATTCAACTTACCTAGTATGAGTTTTTTTTTTTTTTTTTAAGTACAGTACAAAGCATCTCAAGGGAGCAGCTTCACACAGCTTTTATGGGATATTAGGCTTTCTGTCATCTCTCATCTCCACACCATAGGTTGAGCCCAGAAGCAAAGTAGCAATAGATACCGGTACTATGAACAAAATTCATGCACTTCTTGATCCATTTACTATAGCCTTATCTCCTGAGGAAGTCTCAAATCCATCTTGAAAATAGCAGTTTTTGGTGAAACGATCAAATACAAGGCTGGCATTGGCTAAGGGAAGAGGGAAGGATTAAATACTGTAAATTAGCAAAAGTAGTAGCATGTAATGCTTGAGTTGTGGCTCATTGGACTAACTGGCAACTCACTGAGGCTTTGACTGAAGTGAATCCTGCTTGTGTAATTCCTGCCAGTTGGAAAATTTCTGACCACAGTACCCCTGTAAGTATTATGAGTTGAGGAAAAAAAAAAAACTGTGGGTAGGTCAATCTGTCTATCTATCTATTGCCAGACGCCATAATCCCGTATGGGGTGGCCATTTGACTCTGAGTTTTTCGTTTTACAGGGAGGGGCACTAACTCTTCACCAACCCACTTGACATGTAGGGAGCACGTATGGTTTGGTTATATGGTTACTACCCAGCGTTGTAAATGGTTTCTTGGCTTACAGGAAACCATTTGGCTTGTCACTCGATGTAAAGCCACCTGTAACGGAAAGAATAGCATTAAGTAGTGATAGGAAAGATGGGAGAAATAGGAAAAGAGGAGGGCAGGCACAGAAAAAGAATGATAAAGGCTAAGGAAGAAGTAGACAGCATTACATCGTGAGTGGATGCTGTCTACTTCTTCCTTAGCCTTTATCATTCTTTTTCTGTGCCTGCCCTCCTCTTTTCCTATTTCTCCCATCTTTCCTGTCACTACTTAATGCTTTTCTTTCCGTTACAGGTGGCTTTACATTGAGTGACAAGCCAATATGTAATATTGTACCATTTCAAAGACGATATGTACATGTGAAGTAGTTCTGCAGTGACAGCTAATTTTGTTCAGTTACTGCTCTGCAGAGCCAGTTTTTCAGTCCCCCTGTCACAGTCCTTGGGTTAAAAATCCCACTCATGAGGCAGATCACATGCTCCCACTTGCGTGGGGGAAATGGCACACCACATGTTAACTTTCGTCAGGGTCTCATATGCTTGTCCTTCTGATCATTTCCTCCCTTCCATGTCCCTCTTGTCCCAGCCATTCCCCAACCACTTATATATCACTACCATTTTCTATAAGGTACCCAACAGCTGAGCAAAATGCTTTTTCCATTTGTTCACTTTCTCCTTTTGCTACTGTACCTCCCTAATCACTCTTTCATAATACCTTGGCCTTTTTCTAAAATAGTTTCATACATAGCCTTCATTTGACACTTGGACTTCTTCTAAACATATCATCTACTACTTTTTATTTTTACTTTCACAAACCTTTACTCTCCCTAGCATACAATTGTCTCTCCACATCCCTGATTCCTGCTATTTCCCATCCATTCACTATGTCTTCTTTTCAACAGCTGGCTTCACTTTTCTCTACCACCTTACTCCTCCTAACCCCACAGGTTTACAAACCACCTCACATGCTGCATACATTACTTCTTTGAATACCTTACTCACACCATCTGCTTTCTCAAGCTGCACTGTAACATTTGCCCAGTCACTTCTGCTCGTCCATCCTTTATTTAACTATTTATCCCTTTTTGCAACTTTATTTGCAAAATCTGCTTCCTCTTGCCCCACTCTACATCTGTTTACCCATAACTTTTGTTTGTGTATCGTCTAATACTGTACTGCTACTTAATGGGCTCAACAACCCACTATCAATCCCCATTTGACTCTAGTACCAAACACTGATTTCCTCATTTGGTCATCCACATGCCCACAGTCAGCCTTGCCTTATGCTTAATCAGTTCCCCTTCCCTTCTCACCACCCCAGGTATACTTATGGGGGATTTATCTTCATGGTTTTGCATATTATCCAGCTTCAGATGTCCACCAAGGCACTACCATTACCATTCCCCCAAGTGGGTACACTCTACAAACCAACAACCTCACTTGTATCTCCAGTCAGAAACACACTTCAGCCTCTGTCAGACTTTCAAAACATACATTTGCATCCTCCTAAAATTTTGCATTCAGTCTAGTCACTTGATCTTCAGTTGGAACACTTATGTCCCGTATACAGTTACCCATGTTTACAGTCCCACTTTCATTCTTACCTGTATATTCCTTGATTTATATAATCCATACTCCCATTTATTCTCCTTCTATCTCTTACATTAACACCTACACTCTCCCTTGTACAGTAGTCTCAACTTCATTCACCCGAGGACATAGGCCCTATACGTACAGTAATATAGTCGTGGCGCACGACTCTGAGGTTGTCATTATCAAACCCTGGCAACCTGTCATTCAAGAGTGCACCCGATTTTGTATCATATAATACATGAGTCATATTATTATACACGAATATTATTATACTGGTACATGAACATATTATACACGAATCACATGCGTCTCATATTACAGTATATACGAAATCTGATGCACTTTTGAATGGTAGGTTGCCAAGGAACAATAATAACTTCAGAGCCACGCACTGCGACTATACCAGTTTAACACATTTTCCCTTCCGTTTGGTCTTAATTATCTTGTGCATATGGTACTGTACAGTACAGTATATCCACTTTGCATCTTCAAGCACTGTTACAGCCTCTCTCTCCATTATTTTATCATTTGCACTCCCAGCATGCTGAGTCACTAGCTACATATAGTCCTTTGACCTGTCCTTGGTTGTTGACTGTTTGTCTCTCTGATTCATAACCACCCTCCCCCCCATTTATTTATTTACTGTATTATTTTTCAGGGCTAGTAATTAGCTTTCCAGCAGAACCTTTTAGTTACTCCCATAACACACGGAACATGTGCGTGATCTTTATCCCAGGGAATATATTTTCATTTTGTGCAGGAGATATTTTGTACAGTACAGCAGTTTCAGGCTGGACTTATCTGTGTAAATGTAGCCGAGTTCGAGTCTTCTGCCTAGGAGCGTTGTGGAAGGTCAGCAGCCAGGTTTTGACCCCACCACACTCCATTGTAGTGTCACAGAGATGATAGTCACTGTCCACTTTTTTATTTTTTAATTTTTAATTTTTCTTGTGTGTCCAGCTTTGAATATATATTCTTAATGGTACACTGCCTAAGATCCAGTGGTCCTTCTGTGTGCCACATAATTTACTGGTCACCACTTAGGTGCTAATGCCCACTGTCTGTGATGAATACATTCTAGGGCTGTCTTGCTTGGGACTGGTGTATTTAGCAGGTGTGTTTTTATATGTCAGGCAGTGTGTCTTGTGGAAGATTAATAAATTGTGTTTACTGAAATTTCAACTTTTGGTATTGGTTTCCAGAACCTGGGTGGGCCTCCATCAACAGAGGAATACTGATCTGTGACGAGTGTTGTAGTGTCCACAGGTCCCTGGGTCGCCACATCTCACAAGTTAAATCACTCAAGAAAGGAACATGGAATCCTATACAACATGCTGTAAGTTATCCTCTGCTATATTTCATTGTCACTGGAACTAAAAATATTTCAGGTACAGGGACTGTCATGAGCAAGAGTTCATAAACTTTCCCCTGCCAGCAGTTTGTTTTACATATTTATAGTCAGACAACTTAATCCCGTAAGGAGTGGCTACAAACATATCTTCTCCTTGTTGCCCAGTCCTCTTCCATTTGGCTGCCCTTCCTCAAACTCACATCACCCTCTCGCATATATCTCTCCACTCCATCCCTCCGTCTTTCGTTCGTAGTATCTCATCCCACCCAACCATTAGAGTTTTCTTCCCTTCATAGCAACACTTTTGTTGTGTGCTTTGATATTTTGCATAACACCTTGCAGTGTCATAGCCAGCAGGGAAATGTTGTCAAACTTTGGCTTGATTTTTTTTTATCCTTGGTTAGTGTGAGGATTTAGATGTCAGAGTTTATAATTAATATAGAGTATAATGGAATATGAAGGTTAATGAAGGTACTGCGTGTGTCAAAATGTTTGGTGAGTGGTAAAACTGAACTGTGGTAAGGGATGTACAGCGCAGATAAAAGTAAGCAAGACACAGTAATGGAGAAGGCATGTTTGAAGTTCTGCAAGTTATTTTTGGCTTTTATGGGTCTGGAAAAAACATATGCCATGGTGTGTGGCAGAGGTCGTGGAAGGTGTTTGTGTGTTTTGTGTGGGAAGAAAACTGAGTGCTGTTAAAAGTATTTATGGTTGTAGATGAATGTTTGAATGAGTAGTTCAGCTCCAGTTTTGGAGTAAGACAAAGGTGTGTGTGATGCCTGTATGATTGTTTTTGTACAGCATAGAGATTAGCTGAAATAGAGCAGAACCAAGCCAGGATTGTTGGATATTATGATGAATATCCCAGCCATGAATAGCACACGGTATTCTGTACCAGGAATGATTAAAGTCCATTTAACTGCTTCACGCTGATGATATCATATATCTCTAGATAATCCTGATTGGATTTAGAGGCCCCGTTCAAACAGGAGAGGCTAGATATGGCCTTCACTAATCCATTCATCAAAATTTGTCTTCCTTAAGCTGAATAAAATCTGATGGTAGCCACATTAAAATGAAAGATGGTGGGGGATTGAAGGGGTTAATATAAAAACCTTTACACAGATGTCCATCAACCCCAAGAACTTGTACAGCATTGTGTAGTGTTCCATCCACACTGTATGCAGTACAGTATGACCTTATTATGGGTTATGGATGTATAAATGTAGATTAGTTTGTGGCCAGCCCCTCCAGGAGCAAGGTATGTTGATATACGGGAAATTAGATAAATGGATGGGTATTAACTTGGTCAGTCCAATTATATATTTTTTTATTATTATTATTATTTTTTTAAAATTATCCTTGCTACCTCCATCTGATTATATTCATGAAGGGAAGATTTTTGGGTGTTAATGTTTTCATGAAGGTTGTATATAACTCCTCAAGTGCCATACTGTTCTGATAAGGATAGTCATTTGGAGACAGCAATAACAGAATTTTCTAAAATATTATCAGATTGAAGGAGTTAGTGATAACTCCACGTAAAAAAAAAAGACATTGGTAAATAATATACAAGAGTGCTGTGGCCTACTAAATAAAATATGATAAGAGTAAAGGAAGACGTATTAAAAGGCCCTCTATACCAGTGAGAAAATCACATATTCAAGATATGTTGTTATTGTTGAGTAACCATGGTCTGTCTGACTGAGCAGAACCAACAACCGCAGGCAAGCAACTGCCCCAGCAGGGTCATCCCGTGTAGCGAAGTGATTTTCCTTTGCAGTAGACAGCACCTTGCCACAGTGAGGCACAGGGAAGTGTGTGAAGGTTTGGTTCCTGGATGCATACCGAATTTGCATCTCCACTCAGTTATCAGGGACTCCATGGTAGTCTCCACATCACCCCATTATTTGGTTGTATGGTTACCACCCTGCATCGTAAATATTTTGGGAAGCTATTAGGCCTGTCACTCAGTGTAGAGCCACCAGAATTGAAAGAAGAGTAATAAATAATTACAGGAAAGATGGGAGAAATAAGAAGAGACAGGAAAAGAATGGTAAAGGTAAAGAAATGTATCAAATATATGATGGTCACCACCACCTACCACCTTCTTCATAATATGTTTATCCATCTATAGCCAGAAGCTTTAATCCCATAAGGAGTGGCCTCAAACAACACGCATCCATGTCGCCCTGTCCCCTGCCATTTCGCTGCCCTCCCCCCAGCTTACATCCTCCTCTCATATACCTCTCTACTCCATCCCTCAATCTCATCCTTGGTCTCCCCCTCCCTCTTTTCCCCATCCACCTCACTCACATACACTTGCCTAGTTAGTCTCTCACTCTCCATCCTCTCCACAATGTATTTCTCCTAATGCTTTCTTTCACATCCATATCCACACCACAGTGCTTCTTCACTTCCTCATGTGTCAGTCTGTCTCTCCATGTAACTCGACATGCTTCTCTCAAATACTTGATTTCCACTGCCCTCACTCTTGACTTGTGTCCTTCTAACAAGGGCCATGCTTCACCTCCATTGTTAGAGTGGAGGTCACAATGCTGCCGTGCAGCAGTTTTTTTTTTTTTTTTTTTTTCCTATGCTCACCTCCCTGTTTCTTATCACTGCTTTCAGTGAACCAGCAACCTTTCTTCCTTGGTGTACTCTGTCAGCACTTCATCCTCTAAACTTCCATCCATATTCATCACACTACCCAGCTACTTAAATGCACTTACATTTTCCATTTCGTTGTTATCATGTCTCACTGTGGATTCAGTGACTTCATGATATGTAAATGCTGTGAATCTCTTGTAGTCCAGGGGTTAGAACATCCCAGCTGAAGTGATGGCTATGCATAGGTTCAGTCTCCAAAAGGTCTTGTGATTTATTATTAATATTATTATTATTATTGTTATTATTATTATTATTATTATTATTATTATTATTATTATTGCTGTTATTATGTATGTATCATGTAATATCACCTAGGGGAGCAAGCTAGTAATCATCCATTATATATAATGATTTATGGTATCCTAGCCTAAAACCCCCTATAGAATATACTTCTTGAAATGGTCAAGTTGAGATTGGCTGTTACCTTTTATCTTCCCTCCCTTAGGGCCTGGTTTCCTGTAAGCAGTTGATCCACACATTCCCTGGAGATAGTAGGTGGTAGGGACCATCATCCACTCACTTGATGAAGTGCTGTCAACTTCCTTCACCTTTACCATTTTTTTTCTGTCATTCGTCCTCATTTCAGTTTCTCCCATCCTTCCTGTCACTCCTTATTACACATCTTTGCACTTCAGGTGGCTGTACTTAGAATGACAAACCTGATGTTTTCCTGCAACCCAACAAAGCATTTACAGTGCTGGGCGGTAATTGTATAAGCAGTTCATGGGGTGATGAGCCTGCTATGGTGCCCTGTTGTGTGTGGAGAGACGCAGATGCGGCGTCCATTTGGGAACCAAACCTGGACGATTTTCCTTGTTCCTTGCTGTGGCAAGGCACTGTTTGCTGCAAGGGACCATTAGTCACTGCACGAGATGGCCTTGCAGGGGTGGTAGCTTGCCTATGGTTAACGGGTCTGCACAGCCAGACAGCCAAGAGTAAAAGCAACAACAACAACAACAAATCCCTGCCAATATAAATGCAATTTTGGTATTGCTGTGATTTATGTTTTTGACTGAGTGGCAGGTGTATGTGACTTGTGAAATGTATCTGTAAAGAAAATTACTTAACAATATGTACAGCTGGTAGGGCCTGCGAGGTAGAGCCAAGAGTCTGTGGACTGGAATGATGTGTAAATGAGTGTTTGGCCCATTTCATTGGGCATGCAGGTGATAGTTGTCCCTCATATGCTTTCTTTCCTTATTTTCTAGATCTTAGCTCACCTCATCCTTAGGTGGGAGAACAGATTTGGGTGATGATGGTGGTGAAAATGCTATAAAAGTTTTATAGTTCTTTCTCTGTGAATATGTGCCTTAATGCAAGTACTGTATTAGATCCGTACATACCCTGCCAATTTTGAAGTGCAGTTTTGGTGTTGCTGTAGTTAACCCTTTCATGATTGCAACATCTCTAGGTGTTTTACACCACATGATTTTATTTATGTGGAAGAATAAGAAACGTGCAAAGCAGTGATGAGAAATAGGGAGGTGAGTATGGAAGTTAAGAAGCCACCGCATGATAGTATTGTGATCCCTACCCTGACGTATGGAAGCGAGGCGTGGACCTTGCAAGAGGAGAACAAGTCAAGAGTGAGAGCAGTGGAAATGAGTTACTTGAGAGGAGCGTGTGGAGTGACATGGAGGGACAGGTTGACGAATGAAGAAGTGAAGGAACGTTGTGGGGTGGATTAGGATGTGGTTGAGAAGATTAGGAGAAATACACTAAGGTGGTTTGGACATGTGGAGAGAATGGAGAATGAAAGACTGACTAAGAGGGTGTATGTAGGTGAGGTGAAGGGAGGGAGAGGGAGGGGTAGACTGAGGATGAGGTGGAGGGATGGAGTTGAGAGGTATATGAGGGAGGGGGGGTGAATTGGGGGCAGGGTAGTCAAATGATGGGTGACAGAGCGACTTTGAGGCATTTTGTCTGCGGCCACCCTTTGCAGGATTAGGGCGTCGGGCTATAGATAGAGTCCTGTAAGTGAAAAAGTTCACCGTTACCATTAACCCTCTCTTGGTTGGGACAACTCTGAAATTCTAGTTCAGCTAATAGCAGATAATATGATTTATCTGAAGTCAGTCAGTCATTCGTGAGAGAGTTAATATTGTCTCTTAGTGTTGATTGAAGCAACTACTATTCTGTTTCAATTAACAACAGTTATATTCCTGTGAGAGTTAATGATGTTAATTTTTTGTTGTCAGATGGTGCACACCCTGTACAGCAGTGGTGCCAACAACATTTGGGAACACACCCTTCTCGATCCCAGTGTTGCCAAGACCGGCAGACGCAAGCCAAATCCCAAAGACCCTGTTCAGTACGTATACATTTTGTGTTTGTTATACATGCATGTAGTTATGTATGTATATATGATAATGGCCAGGTTGCACACTCCTAATATGGACAGGCTTCTGTTTTCTGGGTCCTGAAGGCCAACTCATCCAAAGGGCTAAGGAACACCACTTTCTTACAGGAGGAATGATCCACCCCATCCAGTGCTTCTTGTGTGGTAAGGTGTGGAGTGTTTTTACTATGTAAAGCTTTTTGCAATTCCGTATTCACATTGACACCTTTGCTATGATTATGTTTTCCAATTTAGTATCACTACCTTCAGATGACTTTGTATAGTATAGGAGAGACTTTTCAGCTGCAGGGATTAAATGTTGCCCTCGTGAACCACTTCAGTACAAGACTTATACGGCACTATATGTTGAATAAAGCCATCTGGTAGTGGTAAAGGGAAAATGTAAAAGATATCTCAGACTGAATGGAGTAACTTGGCCTGAAATTGCCCCTCGCCCTCCCCCCCTCCTCTCTTGACCTGAACTTTGAAAAAGAAGCTGCAGAAGGACAAAGATATATGTAAAGTAAAGGTGGATGAATTGTGGTTTGTTATTGTCTGCAGTAGTAAGGACAGAATGGTAGGTTGGGAAAATTATATGGCACACTTTTTTGCTAATGGACTGTTGGCATCTGAAGTGTGTTTACTGTGAGATCTTTTATGCAATTGTCCTGCAAGCAAAACCCCTTCAGCTCAGGTATGTCTTTTCTGTTTTATTCTTTTTATATACAGATGATATACTCAGCTTTGAAGAAATTTTTTAGACTGGAAGGGTTCAGTAGTAGAGTTTTTTTAAAGTTGTGCCCAGCATGGTGTAACCATTTGTTCATTGGCCAGAATAAAAGAAATAAAAACTTATGGGAATTAATTGGTTGACTGATCATGAGTGTGGGAGGTTTGACTGAGCCTGGTGGTGTGTATGCATGCATATCAGTCATGTGTACTCACGGGTTGTTCATGTTCTTCTTTGGGTTCTTGTTGTGGCTCCAGGCTCATCTAAATGTGAATCCATTGGACTACTGGGTGAAGTTGCTTTTCTGTAGTTCCCTGTCCTTGTATAGGACAAGGAGGGAGTTGAGGGATCTTTGTTGTTGTTTTGTTAAATCCTGGTCTGTCTGGCTGAGCAAACTGGCAACCACAGGCAAACAACTGCTTCTGTGGGGTTTTCTGTTCCAACAGGCACAGTGTAGTCCAGTACATACACCATATAGGATCAAGCAACCCCTTTGTAGACAGCACTTTACCAGGGTCAGATCAGGGTCCTTTCCCACAGCAGGGTGCAGGGACATAAAAAGAGGTTTGGCACCTGGGTGGATGCTGCATCTGCTCCACTCCTGGTGCTTAATGACTCTTTGTCAGGGATCTTTGTATAATCAGACTGCTGCCGCCTGTGTAAGTCAGTACCACCTCTTGACTGTATTTTGTCTTTAGCACTGCTGATGTTGTAAATTAAATAGCCATAATTTATTATTTTCTTTGTGTGACAACTCTTTATTTTGAAATTCATTTCACATTGTCATGTGATGAAAGAATATTTGTGTTGCAGAACACAGAATGGGTAGTACAAGTTATCAAGTAAAAAAAAAATAGGAGGGGGAATATTGTTAGCATATAGCAGCTTCATCCTGATTTCATTTTAGTGATGAGGTAATTTCAGAGTCATTATAACTCTCTCAACCAAAGGATAAGGTAATTTCAGAGTCATTATAACTCTCTCAACCAAAGGATAAGGTAATTTCAGAGTCATTATAACTCTCTCAACCAAAGGATATATTTTATCTTTATATTGTGGCAACCGAAAAGATTATTTTATGCAACTTAAAGGACACCTGGGACTGAACAGGTTAATGAAGGTTATTGGTAGCCCACCATTTCTGAAGTATCTCCCAGATTTAAAGACAGATGGTTCAATATATGTAAGTGATGGATTAGTAGGTTAAGGTTCTCCAACTGGATGGGCCCCGAGAGGTTTCCTTCCATGGAATGGTTTGGGTTTTATTGCTCTCATAATGATACTTATGCAGATGCTGCTGCCTTAAATTCCTGGACTAATTAGCCCAGCCCCAGGTCCCTACACTCCTGATGAAGCAGAGAATGATTGGATGATAAATAGATATACTGTACTTGTGGAATTTATCTGGCTCATTTCACTGGTCAGGCAATGAATATTCTCCATTTTTTCTTTTTTTCCCCTGCTTTCTGAACCATATCTTACTCCACTCATTGGTGAGAAAAAGAAGATATGATGATGATGATAATATTGTTGATACAATATTTTGTTGCAGTCCCACCAAGGCAGACTTTATACGAGCAAAGCACCAGATGTTGGCGTATGTTTACCGGCCGTCACGCGATGACCCCACCAGCACTGATGCAGACCTCAGCCGCCAACTGCACTCCAGCGTCCGTACCTCAAACCTGGAAACATCGCTCAAACTCCTTTCTCAGGGAGCAGATCCTAACTACTACCACAAGGTCAGAACATATAAAGATCACGTCACATGCCCTCCTGTCACTTTCTGCTCTACTGGTCTTATTTATAATCACACACCTGTACTGCTGTAATTAATACTACCTTTACATCACTGGCAGTTAAGCAGAGAGACTTCAATTTCTTCATATGCAGTAAGTGGGGCCACAATGATAGTTTTTATTAATTGTAACTATTTCTTTTTCCTCCCATGAAAGACTGCTGAGGGTCATTAAGTGATAGGCCACACTTCAGTACAGTTTTGTGTTTACAGGCTTTCATTAAAAGATTCATGTACTGTATGTGTAATGTCATGAATGGTGAAGAAAAGATTGGAATTTTTATTCCACTCCAGATTACACTTACACCCTGCGTTGACTTACACGTCCACACTTGCCCACACTCCATCACTCTTACTCCATCGCATGTAATTATAGTCAGTTCTGAAGTAGAATAATACTTTAGTTATGGGTGATGGAATTGGAGTGAGGGAGCATGGGTATATGTGGTAGGATACGAATTGTGTTATAGTGTAATTCTAATATGGAATGTCTCAATAATTTTCTGAAATTTCTGAAAAATAACAGGAGAAGTGCTGCTGCCCACTACATGTTGCAGCGCGTGCGGGCCAGTCGTCACAGGTGGAGCTGCTCATTGTGTACGGTGCCGACCCAGGCGCTGTAGACGCACAGGGCAACACTCCCGCACAACATGCCAGGTCAGGTGATTTGTTGACATAGTGGTTATCTAAGCTGTGTTTTTGCAGTGTTAAAAGTCAAGATATTTTTTACTAATCTTGATATCATATATTGACTATCGTGCTAACATCCGTTTTCGCGAGCACCGAAATTCCATGTGATATTGACTTTTTTGTGGTGAATGTTTTTGGCATTTCCGATGGAGCCAGGATTCTGGGGGCTTGAATGATGAGTGAATGGAAGTGTGGCCCATTGGATGGGGCAATTTTGGGCTGTCTAGACATTGCTACTCCTCACCCTCCGGATGATGATGATGATGATGATGATGATAATACAGTATTGACTTTGGGTCAAGTTTAGTCAGTGTTGTCCCAGAGGTATTTTGGCTGATCTTGATGATATTGATTTGTATCTTTTGTAAACACGCATGGTGTTTCGATATCTTAGATGAAAAATAGAGGCTCCTGTGGTGAAACAAAACAGTTCTGAGGAGAGAATGTTTATCAGCTTTTTAAACAAATGGAGCATAGTGTCTGTCCCAAGTTAGATTGCGGTGGAGTGTCTCAGCATTGTGTGGTACAAGCTGGAGTGGTGCGGTCCTTTGTATCTTGCCTTAATGTACCACAGTGAGAAGTCAAGAGGGACAGAGACCATGGTAGAAGTGGCCCTAAACCTTAGCAGGAAGTGCGGAAAGTAGGGACTGTCTATGTAAAGGAGAGGAAACAGGACAATGGAGAGCAGTCAAACATAGTAAATTGAATGTTAAGTTTCTGGTTAATCCTGCATTAATGAAATTTCATAAGTACAGTAGGAGGAGGCCGTAGCACGGGCCGAACAGGGTAGTACTCCCGAGGGGAATGGGAATGCTGGTGATAGGGAGAGCTGGAGCTCCTGTTTCACTAGCTATCTAACCATCCCCCTTTGCTGACCTTTTCAGTGTGACAGTAACATGGAGAGTAGACCAGCATACTCTCCCAAACATTTCCTCTAACTATCTATGCACTACACCACATGCACTTTACATTTCACACAACGTATCCCACTACGTTACAGGGGTTGGTGCCAGCAAGGGCATGCGGCCAGAAAACTTTGCCCCCGCTACCTAGTGGCGGACTTCTGGGGGGAGGCGTGGCGGGGGTTCCGCCGGCATAGATCAGAGGTGGCCAAACAGTCGATCGCGATCTACCAGTCGATCGCGGCCACTTGTTTGGTCGATCACCGTTCCCCCATAAGACTTGGCATCAGCTGCTCAGCTCGCCAACATGGCAACAGTGCGCAAGTTGTACGTGACACATTCCTGTCTCTTGACTCTTCCCTCACATCAGTCATAAACGCGCGGTGTCAGTAGTGTTGGAGCATACATACAAACGGGACGTTACACAGTTGCACGAGTGTGGTGTATTAATTACTGTGATTATAATAAACTGAATTAATTGAACATGAGTGGAGCAAAAAGACCGAAAACCTACCACTTTCATGAAGAGTAGGAGCATGATTTCTTTTTTACAATGTATAAAGACAAATGCATCTGTTTGATATGCCGTGCTAGCATTGCTCTGCCGAAGAAAGGAAATTTAGAGAGACATTTTTCAAGCCTACACAAGAAATATGATGTTGATTTTCCTCCTAAAACTGAGATAAGGAAAATTAAAGTGAGAGAATTGAAAGCTCAATTAGGAGCACAACAACATTTGTTTGCTAAACCTCTTTTACAGTCCCAAGCAGGAGCTGAAGCATCCTTTCGTATTGCAAATGTGTTAGTGAAACACAAGAAACCTTTTCAAGATGGGGAAATGGTGAAGCAAGCTTTTCTTGAAGCTGGAAATGTTTTATTTGACAAATTAAAGAATAAAAGTGAAATCATGCAAGCAATTAAGGACATGCCTCTATCTCGACAATCTGTGACAAGACGAGTGGAGGGAATGGGTGAAGACTTGGAAAACAAACTGAAAATGGACATAGACAACTATTGTTTTTTTTTTCCTTGCAATTCGATGAGTCGACTGATATAGTGGATACTTCTCAGCTAATTGTGTTCATAAGAATGGTTTTCTCTGATATGAGTCACAAGGAGGAGTTTTTAACTGTGATTCCTGTGAAAGGGACAACTAGAGGTGAGGACATTTACCAACATTTTTTTCATTTTGCCAAGAAAACAAGCCTTCCGCTACAGAAACTAGTATCCATTGCAACCGACGGCGCCCCATCCATGGTCGGTAAGAACAATGGGTTTCTAGCACTCTGCCAAAAAAATGAAGATTTTCCTGATTTTTCAACAGTCCATTGTGTCATACATCAGAATGCACTGTGTGCTAAAGTTTTGAATATGGCAGATGTCATGAACATTGCCACCAAGATTGTTAATTCCGTTCGAGCAAGAAGCTTAAGGAGACGACACTTCCGAACTCAGCTGGAGGAAAATGAGGCTGAGTATGAAGACCTGCTATTTTACACTGATGTCAGGTGGCTTAGTCGGGGACAGTTCTTAGAAAGATTCCAGTCCTTGTTGCCTGAAGTGATTCAGTTCCAGGAATCAATTGGAGAAAGTACATATCCGCTGCATGAAGCACTATGGTTGTTAAAATTAGCTTTCTTGACAGATTTAACAGCTCATTGTAATGCATTCAACCTTCAGCTTCAAGGCAAGGATAAAACCATAACTCAGTTAGTTAGTTCCGTAAATGCTTTCAAATCAAAGCTAAAATTTCTAAAATCTCAGCTAGGAAGAGGAAACTTGAAGAACTTCCCTAATTTACAAAAAGCTGTAAAAAAGCCGTGATGAAAGCAACTGCACATACGATACATTTTGTACTGAAATACAGAATCTTTGGGGAGAACTAGAAAGAAGATTCCAGGATATTAAGCAGCTTGAACCTATCCTGGTTTTCATGTCACATCCATTTGCTGAAGTTGATATTGAAGGAATTTCTGCAATTATCTCCTCTTTGTTCAACATGAATGCATCAGATTTGGAGGAAGAAATATTGAAGCTTCAATCTGATATTCCCTTGAAAGCAAGAGCTTCAGAGAAAAACTTCTGGAATCTACTCCATGAAGAACAGTACCCAGGATTGAGATCTATAGCTCTTCGGTTGACTGCATTTTTTGGGTCAACTTATCTCTGCGAAGAAGCCTTCTCCCAAATGAAGATAATTAAATCAAGATACCGAAGCCGCCTAACCGATGAACATTTGAAATACTGCCTCCACTTGTGCCTCAGTAGTTATGAACCCTCCTTCAGTAAATTATCACAAGATATGCAGTGTCATGCATCAACTTCGCAATAAGGTTGGTGAAAGAGTCCTTTCATAGGTAGGATGAGGTAAAAACTTTGGTAAAATTTAGTATCAACTGATTCTTTTTTTTCTTTATTTAGTTTGAACTGATTATTTTTTTTTTTGGTACTATGCTATTTGAATTTTTTTTCCCCAGTTGACGTAATAATATTATGTGATTATGTAATATGGTAGATCGTAAAAGAGTTTCAGTCTTTAGAGTAGATCTCGGATTCTAAAAGTCTGGCCACCCCTGGCATAGATCATGGGTCCAGGGCGAGATGGGGCTCGGGCCTGTGCTAGAGGGTACAGGGCATTGCGGTTCCCAGGCTGCCGCTTCCGCCCAATAGAGAGGGGCCCGAACCTGGGAGTAGCGTCCCAGGAGGCTGCCCTATCAGTGGGTGTATAATGGCGGGATAGTTGCAGTGCCAAGACGTGCTTGGAGGGTGTCCCTGCAGCTGTCCTGGCAGGGTGCCCCGAGGCCACTACCACAGCCACTGGTAAGCTGGTGGGCTAGGGGTCCCAGATCCATTGCCTGGACCTGGGATTGTGCGGTGAGTGGGACCTGTGCTGTGTCTGTCCCCATTTATTAATACTGAAGATGACAAAACAAAAAAGGTTTCAAAGCAAGCCTGAGGACAGTAAATCACCCATGGGGATGAGGGTGGGTTCATGGAATGTGGGAAGTTTGAGGGGAAGAGCAGGGGAAGTCGTTGAGGCATTCAGTAGGAGGTGGGTGGACGTGGCGTGTTTGCAGGAAGTCCGGTACAGGGGTGGATCAGCCAGAAAGATTGTTGGGAAGGACTGTTGCTATAAGTTGTTTTGGCAGGGGAGGACAGACGGATATGGAGGTGTTGGTGTGATGGTTGCGGAGAAATGGGTGGAATATGTTATGAATGTTTTGAGAGTAAGCGATAGGATATTGGTTGTGAAAATTCTGTTGGGAAGAAAGATAGCTGTGATTATATCGGCATATGCTCCACAGGCAGGATTGGATGAATCAGAGAAAGATAGATTTTGGGATGATATAATACGTGTAGTGGGTGGTATGCGGGATGATGAGATAGTGATTTTGGGAGGGGACTTAAATGGTCATGTAGGTGAAGCAGCACAAGGTTATGAAAGAGTGCATGGGGGATGTGCATATGGTCTAAGGAATGCAGAAGGGGAAAGGATACTCGAGTTTGGGGAGGCAACGGACATGATTGTGTGCAACACATATTTTAGGAAAAGAGACAGTAGGTTAATTACGTATGAGTCTGGGGGAAATAGCAATCAGATAGATTATTTTCTGGTTAGGAGGGCTGATAGGAGGTTAGTGAGGGATGTTAAAGTTATAGGAAGTGAGGAGTGTGTGCAGCAGCACAAACTATTGATTTGTGATATGGTGCTTAAAGAACAAGTGATGAAAAAGAGGACTTATGTACCTAGGAGGAAAATATGGAAGCTGAAAAACCAAGTAGTAAGGGATGCCTTCTATAGCGAGTTGAGGAGAGTGGTGGCTGAACAGGGAGCTGTAGACAGAGGCGTTAATGAACAGTACAGAGCCCTCAAGAACAATTTCTTGAGAGTTACTGATGTAACATGCGGCTGGACAAGAGGACCACCAAGACATAAAGTAACTTGGTGGTGGGATGAGGGTGTAGAAGCTGCAATTAAGGAGAAAAGAAGGCTTTTCCGGGAATGGAAGAAGGGTGGTAGCAAAGAGGAATATTTGGCTGCCAAGCGTAGGGCTAGGAGAGAGGTATACAGGGCAAAGTCTGAGTCACAGAGACAATTACTTGATAACCTAAATCATGGGGAAAGGAAAAATATATTTAGGGTGGCAGGTCAGGTGAAGAGGGATAATCGGGATATCATAGGTGAGCAGTGTGTGAAGAATGATGAAGGAAGGGTAGTGGTGAACAGTGAGGATATTAAAGATGCATGGAGAGAGCATTATAACCGGTTGTTGAATGAGGAGTTTGACTGGGACAGGGAAGGTTTGGAGCCAGCAGATCCAGTGTTTGGCCCTTGGCCTTTGATTGATACTGCTACTGTGAGTGAGGCAATAGGCAGGATGAGGGTGGGGAAGGCAGCAGGTGTGTCTGGGTTGACTGCCGAAATGTTGAAGGCCTCAGGTGATATAGGGGTGAGTTTAGTCACTGACCTGATAAATAGGATTATGTATGAGTGTGTTGTCCCAGATGATTGGCTGAAGAGTGTAATTGTAAATGTGTATAAAGGGAAGGGTGATGCCCTGGAAAGAGGGAATTATAGAGGTATAAAGCTTTTAGATCAGATAATGAAGGTAATGGAGAGAGTTTTAGAAGGTATGATTAGAGAAAGAGTGAATATTGATGAGATGCAGTTTGGGTTTATGCCAGGTAGGGGGACCACTGATGCCATATTCATTGTTCGACAGCTTCAGGAAAAATATATTGGTAGGAGAAGGGATCTTTATTTTGTTTTTGTTGATTTGGAAAAGGCCTTTGACAGAGTCCCTAGACAGGTGGTGAAGTGGGCAATGAGAAAGCTTGGCTTGGAGGAGTGGCTGGTTAGGGTGGTTATGGCCATGTATGTGGGTGCTCACACCCAGGTGAGAGTGAATGGAGATTTGAGTGATGAGTTTTCCGTGAATGTTGGTGTGCATCAGGGGTCAGTCTTGAGTCCCATGTTGTTTATCATGGTACTTGAAGCCCTTTCACGTGACTTTAGAAACGGACTCCCGTGGGAGTTGTTGTATGCTGATGATTTGGTGTTGATTGCAGAGAATGAAAGGGAGGCGGAGGAAAGGTTTAGGAAGTGGAGAGATGGTATGGGGCAAAAGGGTTTAAGGGTAAATGCAGATAAAACAAAAGTGATGATATCTAGGGTTGGTGGCGGTACTGTCAAAGACGAGGGAGAGTGGCCATGTGCAGTTTGCCACAAGGGCGTGGGAAGTAATTCCATCTTGTGCGGTGTGTGTGATAAATGGGTGCATAAGAGATGTAGTGGTATCAGAGGTAGACTGCGAGATAATGCTGATTTTATGTGTACGGCGTGCCGGGGTGAGCAGGTGGAGATCGTCAGACGTGAAAGGATTGAACTTGCTGGTGAATCTCTTGAGTGTGTGGAAGAGATTTGTTATTTAGGAGACATGTTGTGTGCTGGAGGTGGGGCTGGAGCTAGCTCTGTGGCTAGGGTGAGAAGTGGTTGGAAGAAGTTCAGGGAGCTCTTGCCTCTCCTGACATTGAGGGGGCTCTCACTACGTGCTAAGGGGTCTTTGTATGCAGCGTGTGTTAGGAGTGTAATGCTGTATGGCAGTGAGACCTGGGCAGTGAAGGAGGAAGACATTCGCCGGCTCAGACGTACAGAAATGACAATGATTAGGTGGATGTGCAGTGCGTCCCTGCGTCCAAGGCCTGGAGGGGCTGGGTTTACAATGGAAGAGTTGAGAGGTAGGATGGGACTGGAGTGTATTGGTGTTGTGATGAGGAGAGGTAGATTGAGGTGGTTTGGACATGTGGAGAGGATGGGGGATGATAATTGGGTGAGGAAGGTGAGAAGTGTTAATATTGGGGGTGGGGTTATGAGGGGTAGACCGAGAAAGACATGGGACGAGGTCATTAAGTGTGACCTAAGGGTTAAGGGACTGAACAGGGAGGCTGCAATGGATCGTGCAGCGTGGAGAGCCGCCATTAGGTGACCAAGGCCGACACATGCAAGCATGTTGGAGCCTTTAAAAACGAAAACGAAAACGAAACAGTATTCACAGCCTACTGTTATTATTTTCGCTTGCCTTTCCAGCAACAAGGGGTAAAACATTAAGAGAAAATAAAATTTAATGCATTTTTCCAGGGTAGCCATGATGCATGAAGGTTTGTTTATAGATTTGCTAAATTATTCGTTTTGGCAGTGCTGTGTTGAAATTCAAGATCGGTCAGGATGAATACAGTATCAAGATGATATTAACTTTAAAATGTTGCGAAAATGCGGGACTGGCGTTCAGAATACCACAGTTAGAGTGATGGCTGTGTATAGGTTCCATCAGCAAGAGGTGACACGCATGTAATGTCATCAGGTAGGCTGATCACCTTCCATTAAATGTCCAGGACTGTGATAGCTTTGTCTCGTTCCTTTGCTTGTTGAAGAGAATGGCTGTTACCATGTTGCTATTTGGTTGATCTACACTAGGGAGTATGCTGTAGCACCAGCTACATAGGATATTGATGATAATAAGTTGTGCAAAACATTTCCTTATTTTTGCAATAATATATCAAGCATTATTCAAGCCAGGAGCAGCAAAGTTTGAGGATGCCATTCAGTACTGTGGTTTTGTCCTAGTTACCTCTGCCAAAGAGGTTATGTTTTCAAACCAGTCCGTTTGTTTGTTTTATGGTTGGTTGGTTTGTGAGCAAGATTACACAAAAACTACTGGATGGATTTCCACAAAACTTGGTAGAAGAATGGGCCTTGGCCCAGAATAGACTTCATTAAATTTTGGTGCGGATCTGGATAAAGGTGCAGATCCAGGAATTTTTTTTTCACTTTCTTCGACATTGAGAGATAGGGCATTTTTTGACATTTTTGTAAATTTTTCAGTGAATATTGCATGGATGTTGATGGTGGAGATATGCACTCTACTGAGTGCCATTCTAGTTTTGTTTATGGATCCTTCCTACATGATTTAAAAGCGTGACTTGGGGTTAGAGTGATGATGAGTTGGGTATATTTCAAACATTGAGGGAAGGGAAAGTATGACAGTAGAGAATGGCTAACCCTCCTTTTTTTATTAGTGGGTAGCCTTGATAGTAATCCTCTTATGAGTCACGCACTTTCAGTTGTCACCAGTTCAACACTGATCCATCCATCCATCATACTGATACGCACCCAGAAAATATGTGCAGATGTTTTTAGACATGAGTTAGAGCCAGGATTTTGGAATGATGATCAATTTCACTGAGCATGCTGGTGATAGTTTAACTTTTTTGTGTTTTATAATTCCATATTTTCTGGACCCGACTTGACTTTTTATCATTAGGTGGGGGGAGGAGGTACCACTGGTGGTGCTGGTGGTGATGATGGTAGTGATGATTATGTTAATGATGATGATGATGGTAGTGGTGGTGGTGATGATGATGGTAGTGCTGCTGCTGCTGATGATGATGATAGTGGTAGTGGTAATGATGATGATGGTTGTGGTAGTGTTGGTGGTTGTGGTGATGATGGTAATGGTGGTTGTGATCATGATAGTAGTATTGGTGATGATGATGATGATGGTTGTGGTAGTGGTGGTGGTGGTGGTGATGAGTAATTCTGACCTGCAGTGAAGTAAGCCATCCGGAGCTGGCAGACCACCTGACCGACGCCCAGTATGAGGTGACGGACCGGCTGGCATTCTACCTGAGTGGCCGCAAACCTGACCACGGCTCTGGTCAGCACTGGATCATCCCGGAAATGGCTGATTCCTTAGACATGTCTGATCTGGCCAAAGAAGCCCGGGCCAAACTCCAGTCACTCCCCAACTACCTGTTTGAGGAGCTGGCCTGTGATGTCTATGATGAGGTGAGTTTTTTTTTTTTTTTTCCATTAACTCCTTCAGTTCAGTAATGTATTTTACAGTATTTTATTCTTGCTTCTTCCAGATGGTTTTCTCAAGCAAATATCTTGTTGTAAAGGGATGAATGAAGGCTGTATCTAACACCGTCAGTTTCGAAAGTATTTCCAAAACTGAATCAGTTATCTTTAGATTAATGCCAGTGAAATGAAAAACATATACTGTACTGGGATTCAAGGGTTTAACAATTTTCCTTAGCTGAATGAATATGCCCAGTGCCTCAGGCACCATAATAAACACCAGAGGGCTTATAACAGATCCATGATGCACTTCAGCATTCACTGAAAATTAATCACTCAGGCCACTGTTTACTGTCATGTGGGTACATGCACCCTATAAATTTTAAAATTTCAATTGGGGATGCTGCACGGTAGAAGAGAGAGCAAGTGGTAAGATACCTGCTGTATATTCTCTACAGTCAGAGATCACTTCGGTACTCAGGGCTGCCAGGCATAGGACAAACACTGGAACTCATCAATCTTTACTTTATTTAATTTATTTGTGGGGATGAGATATTTTTACCAGCTGTGATAGCAAAGCTATGTGTCTGTCTACGTGTCAGTTAGCACAATAACTTTGCAACCGCCCAAGATATCATCACAGAATTTTACAGTGGTGTAGTAGGGATGAAAATCTACAAGTTTGAAATTGGTGAAGTAGGTCAAGGTCAAGGCCATATTGCGAGTCGCGCTAGATGTGTATCAGCTCCCAGCTGGTGCGATCCCCTACTGGGGGACCTCAAGTTTTAACTGTTGCAGATGTTGTTGTTGCCCTTGACTCTGACCATGAACTTGGTAGACTGCAGACTGAAGTTGGCCTTTCTGTGCAGGTCGTCATCCTGCATTAGGGTGTTAGGAAGGTAGCTGAAGGGCGTCAGCGTGACCCACCTGGTTATATTAATGCTGCCATGTGATAGTGTTCCTTTCCAGCACCAACCTTTGCAGTGAAAGTGTTATATTAATATTTTGGTTCTCCTTGTGCTTAGGTTGACAGGCGTGAAACAGATGCCATCTGGTTGTCGCTACAGAACCAGAGTGCCCTGGTTAGTGACCGGTGCACTGTTCCCTTCTTACCAGTCAACCCAGACTTCTCATCAACTAGGAACCAGGGCAGACAAAAACTGGCAAGGTAAGTAGCACACAGAATTGGTCTCTACAGTGTCCTCTCTTGTATAAACTGAGGAGTCACGTTATTTGTGTGCTCAATTGTTGTATTTCACCTTATCTGCTGTGACCATACGAGATCTAAAGTTCACCTTGTATGCTGAATTTTGCAGTAACAAAGTAGAAAAATGTCAAAATCATGAGTGACTTGCAGAAGACATGATGAACTGAGTTGCCATACTCTTCCCGAGTTGGTTCGGCCATTTTTGTTTTGGTTATAATTGCAGAAATAAACATCCCTTGTTTAATATGCACAGAAACATTGGCATCAACCTCCAAGCCAAAAATTAACCTTTCCCCTTTATGAGTTTTTGTATGTATATCTATCTACCTACCATATCTATTCCATCCATCCATCCATCATCCAATCCTACATCGCCCCATGAGGAGCGTAGGAGCCCGGGGCTAAGCAGTTGGTCCCGACATTTAAGATGAGAGTGACCGTATCTATTGCCATTAATAAAAAAGCCTTACATTAGTATATCCATCCATCCATCATCCGATCCTACATTGCCCCATGAGGAGCGTAGGAGCCCGGGGCTAGACAAGATGGTCCTGACATTCAAGATGAGAGTGACCAGCCTCACTCATGCCTGGGTGACATTACGTGAGCAGTAAACCCCAACCACCCCTTGGATACAAGCCTTCACTGGCTCAGTCTGATTGGAACTCTTCATAAGGACACAAATTCAGTCCCTGGGTGGGGCAGGGAATAGTTTGTTTATTTGAATGTAATCAAAACAGAATTTAACTCAGTGTGGATGGTGGGTAGTAGTGACATGAGATGTGCTGTGTGGAGGAGGACTTCCAGGCCTCGGGGAATGGGCTGTCAAGTCTGCGAACAGAGTCAGGTGCATAAAAAGTATCTTTTCATTCACCTGCAATTCCATACTGCATGTTCTTTGCACTTCCCTCCAAGCCAGAAATGTCATAGACACTTTGTCCTTCCAACCATTATCATGTTTTTGTTGTTGTGGCTCCAGGCTCATGTGGATGTGAATGCAGTGAACTGCAGAAACCATTTGCTTTGGATGGGCACTTCCAAAGATCCTGTGTTGTGGTTATGTTGAAGGATTGTGTTGTAAAAGTGAGGGGTGTACTATGTGTTGTGGTGTGGCGATGCTGCTTTACAGTGAGGGCTTAATGGACTGTTTGTGAGTTGTGTTGTGAGGGTGAGGCACATGAGATAAGTGTGCCACATTGGGGCTGCATTACAGTAGGCCATAGTGGACTGTTCATGATTTGCGTAATGAGAATGAGGTATACGGGTAAGTGTGTTGTGATATGAGGGGCTGTGTTATGGTGAGGATATAGTAGATTGTTTGTGAATTATATTTTGTATTTGTACTGAAACAGGAAAGAGTGATAGGTTAGATTTTCAGTGTTCTTTTGTTTACCTGATTTTCCCTCTGTCAGGTTTAATGCACGAGAATTTGCCACCCTCATCATTGACATTCTCTCTGATGCCAAGAGACGGCAATCAGGCATGGCGTCCCCTGGCAGCTTCTCAAAGGAAAAAGGTATGTGGAGGTGTATGTTTGTATTTTTAAGGCTGAGATTACATAGGGGAAGGCAAGACCCACAGTTTTTGTCGTAAACATTCAGGCTTTTAGGACTTGTATATCTGACAAAAATTGTCTGGCCTTGTTAAAGTAAGATAGTTGCAAGATTTGCCCCAACCATGAGAGAGTTAACTGTGACACTGTGATCATTCCCAGGTTGCTGTGAATTACTCAACAGAATAAAATTGTTTGGGGCTAGTCAGAATAGAGTACCAGAGTTGAATCAGTCATGAGAGGGCAATGGGTGACAGAATGAATATACTCAAACTCCAGACTCATTTGGTGAAATAAATTTGTCTGTTATTAACTGGAACAGAATACCAGAGTTGCCCCAGCCATGAGAGTGTTAGTGGTGATAGCATTAACACTTGGGTTCCAATGACACACTCTAAACAGAATAAAATAATTTGGTGTCTTTGGAATAGAATACAGTATTAAAGTTGTTGCAACCATGAGAAGGCTCTCTGAGTACATGGTGAAGGGCAACACACAGCATGGTCACATTATTTTGCAGGTGACTGCATTACATGACCTAAACTGCAGGCTGGTATGTTCCAAACTCACAGGTGCTATAATGCTTGCCTTTAAATTACAATAAATTATATTTCAGCAGTATGTCACAGACCTGTTGCCGATTTCATACAACTGTTACTGTAAACTGAGGAAACTTGTAATTCAGGTTTATAGTAGTAATGGAGCTTAAACAAGCAACTTTTGTGTATTTTACTCAGAAATTCGTCATAAAGAAAGCATACAGTGAAGGCAAACTGTGTGGGGGTCTTGCCTACCTCTTCATGATCTTGTGTTTAAGAGTACACCCATCAGAGTTAGTGGCATGGTAAGAATTTGTTTATAGTTTGTTGTGTCTATTTGTTACAGATAAGTGAGGGTGTGAAGGTGTGAACAAGCCACTTAGTGTTTGATGATGATCTGAAATTCTTGATGATGGTAGAATTTGTCAGACCTTTCTGTGTCATTGCTCATGACACTCTGTAATATGAAATGCTTACTGATCACTTGCACTGAAACATTAGTAAAAAATTAGGGGCACATTCACACCTTCAACCCCTTGAATCTAGGTGGTCATTTTTATTTTATTCTTCCTTCTGCTTGACTGTATTATTCATCTTGGGAAAGGCATCTCATACGAAAGGGGTTCATCAAGTATGTATCTAATCCCTCCAGTATGAAGACTGTCCTATGCTGAATAAAATTGTCCAGAGATGGCTAGAAAAAGATGAAAAAGACTTGCCTGGCCTCAGTGGTTTAACAGTAGAAGTATCATTTCTGTGAGTAACCAGTGGCTACTCTTGTGATAGCACCCGCCTTATGATTTTGCATTCCTATGTCTAGATCTCACCCACTCTAAAGTTGTGGGAAAATAGTGTTAGAATGATGATGGGAGTGTACCGTAATTTGTCACGAGTGTAAGTAGTGTGTAGTGTAACATTTCATTGTTTCATTGTTTTTGTTTATGCTGTGCATTTGTGAGCCATTGTGTTTGCTTATCCTGTACCTTTACCTCTGGCTTTAGGGAAGCTGTAGTCAGGGTTTCACACTGAACAAAAACCTGTTATTGGTATTCAGATCTTTTTGAAACTACACAAGTAACAGTGTCATCACTAGCTCTTCATCGTGCAGTGACTTTGTTTTAGGCAATGATAGAATAAGATGGTGAGCAGACAGTATGGCTCATGACTGTACCCTAGCTCCAAGAATTATCATGCTGGAGGGTGGTGATAATATCCATAATGACAGATGTAACCTGTGGCGTCCCAAGATAAATCTGTTATCAAGTGATCTATTATCAGGTGAATGTTGATTGGGCAATAATACCACCTAGGAAATGGCGCAATTAAGTGATAAAATACATCCTCATGAAAGCAGAGTAGCCAAAGTTGGGTTGAACCATTGAGTATTTTGCAAATGCCACCACCAGTAGTGCAAAATTATCTTGCATGAAGTGTGCATGGGTACTTTTTGGAGCAAGTGTACATGGGCGTGAATGCTTTATGTGCTGACTTTGTGTTTGTGTATACAGCTTTTGGCAAAAACAATAGTTTATGAGCATTTGTAGTATACACAAGTCTGTTAAGTGTCAGAACTTTGTACCTGATCATTGTCCATGGATCAAAGTTGTGGAAATGAACATAAATACAAGTTTCACAAAGATTTATCTCCACAGATATTTTAGATCACTGCGTTATTATTAGTCATTTCAGTAAAAAGTTTTTAAAAGTTATGGTATTCACATTTGTCATAGGTGAAAGTGATATCAGTTGTGTGCTAGAATTCAAGTATTCATTATGATTTATGGGGTTTTGATGTAGCTTTAATTAATAACTGACAGATAATGCTTCCCAGTGTCTTGGCTTTAACCACTCGGCCCTGTAAATCTTACAACGCCACTCTCATCTGTATTGATCCTCATGATGCTGTCAGACTGTTATGCTAATGACCTAAAAGTTGCCATCTGTTCTTCTTGAAGTCTGGTCTGTAACAATAGATTAACGCTTGAATATGATGCTAGTAAAAAAAAAGTGCTATGAAAAGGATGTAGAGCTGCAGGCAGTGTTTTTTTTTCTGGCCTATGTGAAATTAGTTGCAAAAGGACAAAATCTGGGCCGAGTAAGAGTAAAAACAGAGTATAATGTACAGCCAGTCCTTGTTATAAGTCAGGGATGTGTTCCAAAATATCACAGCTTATCCAACACACCTAGTTCTGGAACTTGGGGGCAAATAGCAAATCAGCATTATGGTAACAGTGCAACATTAATTGGCTGTTTTCAATAATTTGCTGTGGAATTGTTGCCTTGAATCTGGTGAATTATTTGTTTTTGCAGTTGCCTGACAGTTTTTATGCAGTTTGAGGAGACTTCAGATTGGAGGGAGTTAGATTCATCCTAAATTAATTCCATCAGCACTAAAGTTAATGTCTTCTTTAGTAGAGCCAATTTTCTGGTGACAGCAGTAATAAAATGAAACATACATCGTCAGACTGAATGGGTTTATGGCCAGACAGTGGACATAACAATGACCTGTAACAAGGACGCACATGTACTGTCTATCACTTAGCTTACTTCTGTCATTTCAGTTTTCAGTCAGTCTCACTACTCCCCTCCCTCTTGCTGTCTCTGTAATAGTGACATTTGACACTGGCTGGTCTGGTGTTTGGAACTCCCTAGTAAGAGTGATGTCTCTGCATAGGTTCAGTCTCTCTCCCCTCAGGGCTGACTTTTTTTTTTAATTTTTTATTTTTTTTAACCAGAGGATTATCATATACACTTTAATATACTGGACTCTGGTATCCTAGCCTAGGGCCGTTACATCTCAGAGGAGGTCAGATGTGATTAGCTACTACTGTTTCATTGTTTCACAGCTTCAGGAAAAATGTATAGGAAAGAAAACGTATCTGTATACTGTTTTTGTGGATTTGGAGAAGGCCTTTGACAGAGTCCCTTGGGAGGTGGTGAGGTGGGCAATAAGAAAGCATGGGATCAAGGAGTGGCTGGTTAGAGTAGTTATGGCTATGTTTGTGGGTGCCTGCACTCAGGTGAGAGTGCATGGAGATTTGAATGATGAGTTGTCCATGAATGTTGGTGTGCACCAGGGGTCAGTCTTGAGTCTCTTGTTGCTGATCATGGCACTTGAAGCCCTCTCATGTGACCTCAGAAGTGGACTCCTGTGGGAGATGTTGTATGCTGATGATTTGGTGTTGATTGCAGAGAATGAAAAGCAGGCATAGGAAAGATTTAGAAAGTTAAGAGATGGTATGGGGCACAAGGGCCTGTGAGTAAATGCAGGTAAAACAAAAGTGATGGTATCTAGGGCTGGTGGTGGTACAGTCAGAGAAGAGGGAGAGTGGCCATATGTGGTTTGCAACAAGGGCATGAGAAATAAGTCCATCTTATGCAGTATTTGTGATAAGTGGGTGCATAAGAGATGTAGCGGTATCAGAGGTAGACTGAGAGATAATACTAATTTCATGTGTGCAGTGTGTTGGGAGAGCAAATGGAGAGTGTCAGGTTTGAAAGCTTTGATCTTGCAAGTGAGTCTGTTGGGTGTGTGAAAGTTTTGTTACTTGGGGGACATACTGTGTGCTGGAGGTTGGGCAAGTTTTCTGTGTGAGACCAGGGTGAGGAGTGGTTGGAAGAAGTTCAGGGAGCTACTGTATTGCCTTTCCTAACATTGAGAGCTATTGCCTTTCCTGTCTTTGAGAGGGCTCTCCCTCCATGCTAAAGGATCTTTGTATGCAACATGTGTAAGGAGTATAATGCTGTATGGTAGTGAGACCTGGGCAGTATAGGAAGAGGATGTTCTCAGGCTCAAACGTACAGGAGTGACAGTGATTAGGTGGATGTGTTGTGCATCCTTGAATGCGAATCCTGGGGGCATAGGTTTACAATGGAAGAGTTAAGAAAAAAGGTGGGACTGGAATGTATTGGTGGTGTGATGAGGAGAGGTAGATTGAGATGGTTTGCGGATGTGGAGAGGATGGGGAATGACAGTTGGGTGCAGAAAGAGAAGTGTGAACGTTGAGGGAAGGGTTGCAAGAGGCAGACTGAAAAAAACCTGGGACGAGGTCATAGAGTGTGACCTCAGGGATATGGGACTGAATAGGGAGGCTGCCAGAGATCGAGTAGCATAGAGAGCTGCCATTAGGTGACCAAGGCCGACGCATTCAAGCATGTTGGAGCCTTTATATACGAAACAGAATGTTTATGTCAAGGCTGCAGTGAGGTAGTGATTACAGATTATTGCCAATATACCTAACCCCTTGGCTTTTTTATTTTATTTTTATTTTTATTTTTTTTACACATGCTTCCTCCTGACAGTTTTACGCAGCTTAGGGAAAGCCTGTTGTGTTGAAGGGATTGATGAAGACTTATCTAACTTCCCCAGTTTGAAAAATTTTCTTAACTGAATGAGCATCTGAAATTTGCACAAATAAAACACAGAGTATAATAAGCAAAGCACACCATTTAACTAAAGGGTTCAAAACTGAGAAGGTTTAAGTTTGGGTAACCCTTAGTTTCCCACGGTAATATATTTAACACAGACTTAAGTTGTAACTGACCAGCTTACAATAGTACATAATATATTCAGTGAGAAGGTACCCAGACAAAACATTTTATTTCTGTACTGCCAGCTCTGATTGAGGATTAGGATTTGCCGAGGCAGATGCCACTTTTTGTGATGCAGGTTTAAATAAGAAATTCTTCTGACTTGTGATTTAGGGATTAAATTTACAAGAGAGCATTTCTTTGTGACTTCAAAGCAATATAAAATGAACTGCACAATACTTTATATGAAGAAAGAGTTATTTCATCATCATTGTCATCATCCCACACTGAGAGTCACCTTTTCTATCAGCAACCTTAACTTATTCTTCACTTTACATTTAGACTCAAGGCATGATGCTCACAGGCATCAACAAAACTATGCACCAATCTGCAAAGTTATTCACTGTAAGTCAGCAGTGCAGCTTCTTCTGCAGATTCTTATTCACTGTTAGCCAGCAACACAGCATCATCTTCATCCATCTGATTTTAAATACTCCACTCTTCATCATCTGTTACTGTTTTCACCATTCTTTCCATTGCTTGAGTTTTTACCTCTCATAACCCTATCCATGTAAATGCTTAACAGCCATGGGAACATTACCCATCATTGTCTTACTCCAACATTGATGTTAAACCTTTTGCTTAGACAACCACCTACTAGTATACAAGCTTCACTACCATCATAAAAATTCTTAACAGCATTCAGCAGCATTCTCTCTGCACCATACATATACAGAAGCGTCCAGAAACCTTCTCTGTTTGTCTTGTCATGTGCTTTTCTCAGATCCATAAATGCTATAAATACTTTACAGTCTTTCTCAGTTGTTTGATCCACACATCCGCTACTGCTCCAAAAGCCATCCTGTTCATTACTTACCAGCCTTTGTAATGTATTTAGCTACTACCAGATGACTACAGCTTATGAGATAACCCTCAGTTGTTGTTGTGGCCCCAGGCTCGTCTAAATGTGATGTCAGTGGATTGCAGGCTGACATTACGTCGCTGCAGTTCACCCTCCTCCTCTCAGGGGACAGAGAGGGCATTGATGGTTGTTTTGAAGCCAGGCCTGTTTATATTGGTGCCATGCATGAAGGTGTCGCTCTCCTGCACCAACTTCATAGTGGAAGAATTAAACTTTTGTCCCTACTGTACATATTTCTAGTCTCAATTTTCTACACAGTACACATGCTTATGGTACATTTCTGCTCATTTAGGTAAATATATTGTATTAAAAGTTGTATCATATACAATAATGACCTCATTTTTTAATGCATTAAAGTTGTATTGGAAATTTACCAATTTAATTAGTGTGAGATACAGTAAAACTTTCTGCAGATAGTTGAAAGGGCTGTGTTTAATATCTTGTATTTAGATGGTTCAGATAGGTTAAGAAATTGCTGTGTGGACAATTAATGTTCTTTTGAGTGATTTTTGAAGAGTGTCCATAACTAGTTTGCTGCTTTAAAAATTACAATACTATAACAAAATTGATAAATTTATGTTCAATGCATCACTGATGCACCATTCTTCTGGTTAGTAGGACCAAAAAAGGAAATATTAAAAAACAAACCAAGTATATTTCAGACTTGATGTGTGTTTTGTATGTGCGTGTGTGTGTTTGTGTGAATAGAAATGCATTTTGATGTTTGAAAATTGTTTGTAGTGATAGTTATTACTATTGATTGCAGTTTGATTAATAGTATATTTAGTTGAATTGCATAGATGTCATGTTCTTCTTTAATATTCTTGCTTGAAGTTTCCAGTGCAACCTTCAAGGAACCTTCCTCATGTGTTGTATTCTTTTTCTCTCCCACTAGCAGTAACCACAGGTGTGCTGAGGACTGACAGAGCACATGACCCCTTCTCTGTCTGTCCCTCTTCCTCTCCTCCAGTGTCCTGTCCCCTGTCTTCTTCCTCTGCTGTCCCCTCTGATGCCTCCATGTTGTCTGCATCTGTCCCTTTCCCCTCCATGCCTGCCCTTACCACTAACAGCTTGGGATACAATACCTCCCCCACGTCCATCACTCAGAATAATCCACTGTATCGCTCTTATGATGAGGTGAACTGTTCGTTGGAGGATGTGAGGAGTGGGAGTTATGACCGGGATTCGCTTGATGGAGGAGGTGTGGATGGGATGGAGGCCGATGTGGATAGTAGTGACGGTGACTATGACAACAATGACGACGATGAATCTGACAAACATACCGGGGATGGCTGTGCTAGGGAACGGATTCGTAATCGATGGGGAACATACTCACTCCCAGGGCATTACTCTAAGGTTCAGCATGACATTAAGCATGAACCTTCACGTTTTGAACCCATTAAGCCACTTGGGCGTAAATATTCAAGTGGATTTAGCAGCAATAGTGATTTGTCAGACGAAGGTGATCAGTTTGCAGATTACGATGAAGTGTATGATCCAGCGACTGCCCAGTTTGCTGCTCAGCTTTCAAAGTCTATCAGGGAGAAGCTGATGAGTCCCAAGCAGATACAGGAGGAGAATATGCACCAGAAACTCAAGCAGGCTGCAACTCTGCCTCCCACTACTACCACACCCAAGCCAGGTGCTCGGTCCTTGTTGGTGCGCACTCTGACAATGCCGCTCAGGTATGCCGCCCAGCACCGACACAGCCTCACTAAGGTGTTTTCGCGCTCACAGCCCAGCACTCCAGAACTCCCACGCAGGAATCAGGTGGCCAGGAGCTACATCAGGCCGGACCAAACAACTCGAAGTGGGGTGGGCCCTCATTGGGGATCTGATAATCAGAAGTCTATGGAGGCTTCTGCACAGGGGTTTAGAGACCTGCAAAATAAAAGGAAGCCCCCACAGGGAGTAAAGAGCCCATCAGGGAAGCCACCCAAGCCACCCACTTCACACCCCAGGCCAGTAACACGTAAAGCGTCCTCACTGGGTCGTCAGGCATCATTTAAGAACCCATTCCCAACCCCAGCAGTGAGGTCCCCCCCACCCAATGCTCTGGACAGCTGGCCATCACAGCCATGCAACAACCCCATATTGGAGCCGTGTGTCACTTGTGCCCGTAATGTGGCTGCAAACATTCAACATGCCTCCATTTGGGGGGATCTGGAGAACTTACCAAGAGGCTACATAGATAATGTAGAAGAAAGTAAAATAGTTGAATACAAGAGAAAGCCATCAAAAGAAGACTGCAAGTTACAATAATGGGAAATGATTTACTTGAATCAGTTAGTAATAAATACCGTGCACAGCAGACCAGCACTGTAGACAGTAGTAACCTAATTATTACTAACATCCACTGTCTGCCCTCAGTTTTATGCTGAACATAACAAACTGAAGTACTGTAGTGCATTTACAGAATAACCCCTTGCCTGTTATGTGCATGTATGTTTCATTGACCATAAGAGATGAGAATAAGTTAGGAAATTTAACATTTAAAGGTTTTAGCCTCATTTGTATTTAATAATTTGGTGGTGCAGTAGAATGATAAAATTTGACAGTAAAAAATTCCACTGTTTTAGGAATACCTCAGTGTGTCTGGTTTTGTTTGAATGTTAAAGTATTCTCATCTCTTCCCCTTTAAAAAGGTTGCACTGAATGATAAGAAATTAATCCTTTGTAGGTATTTGTGGGTAAAAGAACACAATTGTAAAGCAAGTCGTGTGTATTTTTAGTACTCTCTAAACCGGTGGTGGTGTCTGGGATCTCTTGTGCTTCGATTTGTTGGTCATCCTCATATGTCTTGTGGCCCGTTGATTACTTTATGTCTGTTATTTTCAGCATGTTTGTAAAACAATGTGACATTAACCAAAATTTTTTCTTTTCTCCCCCCCCCCTCTTCCCTCTCTAGACCTGGGTGACTTAACAGTGACACTGCCTAACTCCCCTAAGATAAACAGCCACCACCACAACAACAACATGAACAGCAACAATTCCAGGCTTATAACCCCACCTAACTCTGCTACTTTACCCCCATCTTCCACCTGTAATACTCCTTCTTCTCCACACTTGGTAAACAAGGACTCTAGACTTCAGGTGCACTCGCTCACCTCACTCTCGTCCACCATCACCACCACCACAACAGATTCCACCATCACCACCACCAGCGACAGCATAGCAACCACAGCCAACGACACCTCTGCATCAGGGCCATCCTCGCTTAACTCCTACGCCATGAACCACACAAGCACATCCCTCCACCACCCCCACTTCCACGACCCAACCACCATACACCATAACACAAGGGAAGTGACTGATGACGGGGAACCTCTGTATGACTCTGTGGCCTCTGAGGATGACTACACCTATGTGGAACAAATGCAGAAGTTGGCCCGCCAGAAGCAGATACTGGAAGAGCAACGACGCCAGCACCACTTGGATGAGATGGTGGTAAGTACCATACGTGTGATGATGCAGTGGCATGCCCAACATCTGATTCTCTTCTATTTCTGACTGAGGCTAAAAGATTTTTTTTTCTGACTCATTTCTTTCATCTGGACTTTAATATGAAGAGTTGAGAGGTAGGATGGGACTGGAGTGTATTGGTGTTGTGATGAGGAGAGGTAGATTGAGATGGTTTGGACATGTGAAGAGGATGGGGGATGATAATTGGGTGAGGAATGTGAGAAGTGTTAATATTGGGGGTGGGGTTACGAGGGGTAGACCGAGAAAGACATGGGACAAGGTCATTAAGTGTGACCTCAGGGTTAAGGGACTGAACAGGGAGGCTGCAATGGATCGTGCAGCGTGGAGAGCCGCCATTAGGTGACCAAGGCCGACGCATGCAAGCATGTTGGAGCCTTAAAAAACGAAACAAAATGAAACGATGTTCTCCCTGTGCTCATGTGAATGAATGTGTTCATTATTCTCATGTTATACATTTCAGGAAAATTTACCACGATATGCCCTCGGTCATTCCATTCTCCCACTCCAAATTTTCCCATACACGCTTCTCAGTTTTTCAATTTGCCAACGTTTGCGCTGAAGCTTCCCATGAGTATAGTATATCTGGTCATTTTTTTTCCATAATCTGGGGGGTGTCGTCATAGAATGTTTCTGTTTCTTCGTCTGAGCTTTGATAAGTCGGTGCATATACTTGTATTACACTGAGGGTGTATTTTTTGCCTAGTCTAATTACAATCGATGCAGTGCTGCTCTTGGGTGACTGCCCTTTTCTACTAGTGAAGGGGTTGATGAAAGCTACATTTTAATCCTTTGGTTTGATAAAATCTCTCCTAAAAATGTAATCAGCTGGGTTAGTGGGTTGAACAGAGAGGCTGCCAGAGATCAAGCAGCATGGAGAGCTGCCACTAGGTGACCAGGGCCAACACGTGTAAGCATATTGGAGACTTTATTAATGATACAGTACATCCATCTATCCATCCATCATCCAATCCTACGTTGCCCCACAAGGAGCGTAGTAGCCCGGGGCTAGGCAAGTTGGTTCTGACATAAGATGAGAGTGGCCAGCCTCACTCATCTCTGAGTGGCATTACGTGAGCAATACACCCCAACCACCCCATGGATATAAACCTTCACCGGCTCAATCCGATTTGAGCAACACATTTACCCACCAAACCACCAGGCACCATAATTTGGTTATATGGTTACCACCTGGCATAGTAAATGGTTCCCTAGTGTACAGGAAACCATTCAGCTTGGCACTCAGTGTAGAGTCACCCATAGGCAGAAGGAACAGGGAAGAATGAAGGAAGGAAAGACAAGGTGAGAGTGTAAAGTCACCTGTGGGCAGAAGGACAAGGAAAGAATGAAGTAAAGAAAGACAGAAGAGGAAGGAAGGAAAGGAGGGATGAGAGGAAAGGACAGACACCCGAGAGTGGCACTACATTGAGTGAGTGGATGGTGAGCTTCCCCACCTACCACAGATACAGTACATATGTAGAATAAAAGTCATGTACAGTGGTCCTTTGGTTATTGTGATTTTAATTATCACTGCTAGATGAAAATCTGCACTCCTTCCATTGTCATGCATTTTTCTGCATAAACACATCATTATTGTGCACCTGAGCTGGTTTCTGCCAACAGTGATGGTGCAAAATCTGTGTTTTTTTATGGCGCTAAGTGATTCAAAGATGAGGCCCTACTTGACCACTAGCTATCCATCCCCGAGCCTCAAAACCCCTTACCTCAGTCCCATCTTTGGTCTGAGTATGATACATGTTTGTTCCTTGTTGTGCCTTTTTCATTATTTTCTATTAACCTAACCATGCCTATGTGTGTTTCTGATACTTTCCATAACAGTATGTATGTATGTATGTATTTAGTGGGCATAAATTGGTGTAAAAGGAAAAATTTGGGTTTACAAGTGAGGTGCCCGCTACCAGTTAGAATATATCCCATGGGTTCTGTGTTTTCATTATTGTGCTTTTTTTTTTTTTTTTTTACACACAAGGCACACTACCAATGATTTATGATAACCAAGGGATCACTATATTAGTAGATGGTAAGTGTATTGTGGAGAGCACTGGTGGTGGTGGTGGTAGGACAGGGGTAAGTGGTAGATGGTGGTGGTGGTGGTAGGGCAGGGGTAAGTGGTAGGTAGTGGTGGTGGTGGTAGGGCAGGGGTAAGTGGTAGGTAGTGGTGGTGGTGGTAGGGCAGGGGTAAGTGGTAGGTAGTGGTGGTGGTGGTAGGGCAGGGGTAAGTGGTGGTGGTGGTAGTGGTAGGGCAGGGGTAAGTGGTAAGTGGTGGTGGTGGTGGTGGTGGTAGGGCAGGGGTAAGTGGTAGGTAGTGGTGGTGGTGGTGATGGTAGGGCAGGGGTAAGTGGTAGATGGTGGTGGTAGGGCAGGGGTAGGTGGTGGTGGTGGTGGTGGGACAGGGGTAAGTGGTAGGTGGTGGTGGTGGTGGTGGTACAGGGGTAAGTGGTAGGTGGTGGTGGTAGGACAGGGGTAAGTTGTAGATGGTGGTGGTGGTAGGACAGGGGTAAGTGGTAGGTGGTGGTGTTGGTGGGACAGGGGTAAGTGGTAGGTAGGTGGTAGGTGGTGGTGTTGGTGGGACAGGGGTAAGTGGTAGGTATTTGGTAGGTGGTGGTGTTGGTGGGACAGGGGTAAGTGGTAGGTGGTGGTGGTGGGACAGGGGTAAGTGGTAGGTGGTGGTGGTGGGACAGGGGTAGGTGGTAGGTGGTGGTGGTAGGGCAGGGGTAAGTGGCAGGTGGTGGTGGTAGGGCAGGGGTAAGTGGTAGGTGGTGATGGTGGTAGGGCTGGGGTAAGTGGTAGATGGTGGTGGTGGTGGTGGTAGGGCAGGGGTAAGTGGTAGGTGGTGATGGTGGTAGGGCAGGGGTAAGTGGTAGATGGTGGTGGTGGTGGTGGGACAGGGGTAAGTGGTAGATGGTGGCGGTGGTGGTAGGGCAGGGGTAAGTGGTAGATGGTGGTGGTGGTGGTAGGGCAGGGGTAAGTGGTAGATGGTGGTGGTGGTGGTGGTGGGACAGGGGTAAGTGGTAGATGGTGGTGGTGGTAGGGCATGGGTATGTGGCAGGTGGTGGTGGTGGGGCAGGGGTAAGTGACAGGTGGTGGTGGTAGGGCAGGGGTAAGTGGTAGATGGTGGTGATGGTGGTAGGGCTGGGGTAAGTGGTAGATGGTGGTGGTGGTGGTGGTGGTGGTGGTAGGGCAGGGGTAAGTGGTAGGTGGTTGTGGTGGTGGTAGGGCAGGGGTAAGTGGTAGATGGTAGTGATGGTGGTAGGGCTGGGGGAAGTGGTAGATGGTGGTGGTGGTGGTAGGGCAGGGGTAAGTGGTAGATGGTGGTGATGGTGGTAGGGCAGGGGTAAGTGGTAGATGGTGGTGGTGGTGGTAGGGGAGGGGTAAGTGGTAGATGGTGGTGGTGATAGGGCATGGGTAAGTGGCAGGTGGTGGTGGTGGGGCAGGGGTATGTGGCAGGTGGTGGAGGTGGGGCAGGGGTAAGTGGCAGGTGGTGGTGGGGGGGCAGGGGTAAGTGGCAGGTGGTGGTGGGGGGGTAAGTGGTTGGGGGGAGGGAGTTAGGGAAGTGGAGTGTTGCCAGAAGCAGGTGTAGTCATGCTTGTGATATAAGTGGTGGTGGTGGTGGTAGGTGTAGCACTGGTGGAATGTTGCTTGTGGTGGCAATGGTGTTAGTTGTGTTAGTATTATTGTGATGTTGCCTAGTGGTAGGTGGTGGCGACCATCATCCACTCACTTGATGTAGTGCTACCTACATCTTCCTTAGCCTTTATCATTCTTTTTCTGTGCCTTCCCTCCTTTCTTCCTATTTCTCCCATCTTTCCTGTCACTTCTTATTGCCTTTCTTTCCTTTATAGGTGGCTTTACATTGAGTGACAAGCCAAATGGTTTTCCAGTAAGCCAAGAAACCATTTACAATGCTGGGTGGCAACCATATAACCAAACCATATGTGCTTCCTATGTGTCAACAAATGGGTTGGTGGAGAGTTAGTGCCCCTCCACGTAAAACAAATAACTCAAAGTCAAATGGCCACCCCTTACGGGATTATGGCATCTGGCTATAGATAGATAAATAGTATCGTTGTGGTGTTAATATTATTGTGGTGTTAGTAGTGTTGTGATGTTATGTTCTTACAGTGTTGTGTTAGTTTTCTTATACAGAGTTGTGATGTTTATTGTGTTAGTACAGTGTTGTGGTAGTTGTCAATACAGTGTCATGGTGTTAGTTGTGTTAGTACAGTGTCTGGTGTTGTGTTAGTAGTGTTGTTTTCAGTGTTGTGGTGTTAGTTATGGTGGTTATAGTGTTAAGGCAGATTAGCAGTATTATATGTTAGAATGTTGTGTTATACAGTGTTTTGCTGTTAGTGATAGTGTATGGTGTTATCTCACTATTATGGTGTTGTGATGGCAATGGTGTTAGATCAGGGGGTGTTTGTGATGGCAAGTGGTGCTAGTCAGTGCTGTGTAATATGTCCTAGGAATGGTGCTTGTCCATTGTTGTGATGTTAATGATGCCTCCATTCTGTGTTATGATGGTGATGATGCATGTTCAGTATTGCGGTGTTGGTTGTGGTAATGGTGTTAGTTCATTGCTGTGGTGGTGGTATTGTGATGCTATTGTGGTGGAAATAATGTTAGTTCAATGCTATGGTGGTGGTGGTGCTGGTGGTGTGGTGTAATTGTGGTGGAAATGGTGTTAGTTCAGTGCTTTGGTGGTGATGGTGTGCTTTGGTGGTGATGGTGTGCTTTGGTGGTATAAATGGTGTTAGTTCATTGCTGTGGTGGTGGAAATGGTGTTAGTTCATTGCTGTGTTGATGGTATTGTGGTGGAAATGGTGTTAGTTTATTGCTGTGGTGGTGGAAATGGTATTAGTTTATTGCTGTGGTGGTGGAAATGGTGTTGGTTCATTGCTGTGGGGGTGGAAATGGTGTTAGTTCAGTGCTGTGGTGGTGGAAGTGATGTTAGTTCATTGCTGTGGTGGTGGAAATGGTGTTAATTCATTGCTGTAGTTGTGGAATTAGTGTTAGTTCATTACTGTGGTGGTGGAAATGGTGTTAGTTCAGTGCTGTGGTGGTGGAAATGGTGTTAGTTCAGTGCTGTGGTGGTGGTGGTGATGTGGTTGTAGTGGTGTTTGTTATGGTTTTAATTGTGGTGGTGTTAATGCAGAATAAGGACTGATTTTGTTTACTTTGCTAGTGTTAGTAGTGCAGTAATTCAGTTTGTGTTGTGGTGTAATGTGTGGTATTGGTGGCAGGTGTGTTTGTGGTGTTAGTGTTTGGTGGTGTGATGTCAGAGAGCTGGTTGTAATCCTCATGAGGTTGTTAAGAGAGGATCATCATCATCATCATCATCATCATGCCACAGTCTCATCATCATCATCATCATCATCATCATCATCATCATCATCATCATGCCACTGTCACCATCATCATTATCACTATGATCATCTCTTACTCTTGTCTGCATCATCATCATCATCATCATCATCATGCTACTGTCTCATCATTATCATTATTATCATCACTTACTCCTATCATCATCATCATCCTGCCATTTTCATCATCATCATCATCCCACCCCTTGTTTTCACCTAAAATTGGGGTGAGGTGGGATACAGAAACAAAGAACGGAGAAGCCTAAAGGTTGGGAACTATAAAGATATGTGTGGTCATGCAGGTTCAGGCTGAGGATGTAGCTGCTTTTGTATTAATTCTTTCTCTCTCCCGATGATTTTATTCTTGACATAGACATACTAGAGGGGATAGATATGCTGTGGCCTTCATTAACCCATTCACTGCAACTTAAGCTGCATCTTATTGTCTGTTTGTTTGCCAGAAAATAGAATAAAGATATCATAAGGAAGGGTCAGGTGTTGTGTTGGTCATGTGATAAAGTGGTGGTGGTGGCGATAGGCTGGCTCGGATTGGCAGTATTATTTGGTTCATTGTGCTGCATCTGGATTGTTTTATTCATTGTAGAAAAGACTGAAAATAATTGAGGATCTAGATAATAATAAATAATTGAGGATCTAGATAATAAGAGAGTTTGAAAATAATTGAGCATCTAGATTTTTTATTTCTTTTACCTCTTCACGTGTGTGAGATTCTATCTATCTATCTATTGCCAGACGCCTCAATCCCGTACGGGATGGCCACAAACAATTCGCCTCCACGTCGCCCTGTCACCCGCCATTTCACTGCCCTGCTTCCAACTCACCCCCCCCCCCTCATATACCTCTCCACTACTAGACTGAATAAAATCATTTAACCCCTACACCGCGGGCTTGTTTACCAATGACTTGTGTGTGCCGCGGGGTTATTTGGGCTCCGACAGACTCTCAAAAAATATTTGCCAAAAATCAGTTATTAGTCCTAGAATAATAAAATTACATATGCTTATGGCACATACCTTCAGCTTTCTCCTGGAATGATTGTTGAGCCTTCGTCGGTTACCGTAGGACTTGTGGAGACCTCTGAAGTAGGGTAACGAAGTCTCCACTTTACACTTCCCGACAACCCGTAATATGATTACCACAGCCAGATACAAACACTATAAACACTATTCTACAATTTTCAAGTAGTTTGGGATCCATACTCAAAAAAAAAAAACACTGTGAAAGCAATGGAAATTACGAGCGCATCTGATCATCGCACACTGGCACTAGTTCGCTTTTGTTACTCTGTCATTTATTATTCATAAAACCCCTCACACTTTATATTTCTGTTACTATATAACACTTATATATATCTACAGTCTTTATCCATAAGTTTCCTTCAGTAGTATTAGTTTATTGTCACTGTAGGGATTCAATTTCTTTCAGTAAAATACGTAGCATTCACTTTCTCGTCCTGTATACTGGCATTGAGAGTGAATGTCACTTTCATCTTCACTCTCATAACTCATAGCATTCAGACATGCTAGAGTGAAACTTTCACTTTCATTACTCCTAGGGTATATACTCGTATTCTTATAATACTACTCATTTACATTTCTATTTACGTTCTCTATTTTATTTACGTTATTTACATTTCTATTTTATTTACACTGTGTTGTGCACTGTCACTTGAAATAACTTATAAAACTATTTTCCATTGTTCACGTATATTTACATTCATTACTTTCACTTGCTGTTTACACATTATTTACACATTATTTACAATTCCACTTGCACTGTTTTACTCAATAGAAAGATCGTAGTCACTCTCTTATCAATTGTCAGCCCTTTACCTCTTTCCACACGAGGTTTAGTAGGGGGTAAAGGTCACAGAGCCATTTGCATGGGGGTGAAAAAAGGCCTTGAAGTCAGCAAGAAGAAACATACGTCCCCTCACTTCGGAAGATGAGAGTAAACTGATAACGCAGGGCCAGCCTGGAGGCCTGTTTAGGGGTTATTCAGAGTTACCAATATTGGTTCTTGAAACAGCTAAGTCTAGCACTGATATGATTGGCAGGAAATCTAGACAATACATTATAAATTTGGTAGTTCCAGGTGAATGTAAATATCACTTAGGCTTCTCCCTTCCCTCCTTACATGTATATTTATTACGAAAATAGATTAGAGGCCTACTTAGGAGATATATAATCAGAGCTACCAATGTTAAATCTTGAAACAGCTTTGTGTAGCACTGATATGATTGGCAGGAAATCTAGACAATACATTATAAATTAGGTAGTTCCAGGTGAATGTAAATATCACTTAGGCTTCTCCCTTCCCTCCTTACATGTATATTTATTACGAAAATAGATTATACGGCATATTTAAAGGGGAAAAAAACAGCGATAATTAGCGAACGAGTGCACGTGAGGTGTTGTCAGGTGATAATTAGCCAATTCCAGGTGTATGGCACTCTCACTTACCTTATTTCTTTCTTGTATATATTATTTGGTATAAGAATACGACATAGGGCTTATTTCAATGGATGAAATCAGTGAAAAATTCCAGGGAAGATTTACTTAGCGTAGCATGGCCGGGCAGGCGAGAGGATAGGGTAATGGAGGGGGGGTAGGGAGGGGAGTCAAGAACGGGGAGAAATGGCTAAATTGTCAACAATGGATGGGAGTACAGATGAGATTAGGAGTGCTGACTAGTGTTGGACATTGGCAGTACTGATAGATGATACAAGCCCCCACTTGGAAGCCCGGGTGAATTCAAAATAACACAGAATCACAAAAGCGACGCCCCGCGGTATGATCCCTTGCTCCCAAGCATCACGAAAGTGACGCCTCGCGGTTAAGGGGTTAATGGTAACAGTATAAATAAAACATGTCATTGTTGTGCAGGTGGTAATTAGAGCATAAATGATATGTGGAGCTACTTGATAGCAGCAGCCTCGTGGTTGTGAAAGGATGATGTCACTGTGGTTGTGGTAGCTGTGGTGGTGATGGTGAATGGTTGTGGTGGATTGTGGTTATGGTTGCTGTGGTGGTGATGGTGAATGGTTGTGGTGGATTGTGGTTATGGTTGCTGTGGTGGGGTGGTGAATGGTTGTGGTGGATTGTGGTTATGGTTGCTGTGGTGGTGATGGTGAATGGTTGTGGTGGATTGTGGTTATGGTTGCTCTGCTGGTGATGGTGAATGGTTGTGGTGAATTGTGGTTATGGTTGCTGTGGTTGTGATGGTGAATGGTTGTGGTGGATTGTGGTTATGGTTGCTGTGGTGGTGATGGTGAATGGTTGTGGTGAATTGTGGTTATGGTTGCTATAGTGGTGATGGTGGATGGTTGTGGTGAATTGTGGTTATGGTTGCTGTGGTGGTGATGGTGAATGGTTGTGGTGAATTGTAGTTATGGTTGCTGTGGTGGTGATGGTGAATGGTTGTGGTGATTTTGTGCTGGTGGCGATTGTGCTGCTGAGGTGGTTATGATGATTTTTTTATTTATTTATTTTGTGAAGATGAACTGAGGAAGAAAAAACAAAAAAATATCCAAACACCAGGTTACAGGTGTCCTCGGTTCATAGAAAATCCGTAACAGCTGGACTTGGACTGCTGTAGGTTGAAGTTTGAGGGGGAAACTATCTATCTATCTATCTATTGCCAGACGCCGTAATCCCGTAAGGGGTGGCCATTTGACTGAGTTATTTGTTTTACGAGGAGGGACACTAACCTTCCACCAACCCACTTGTTGACACGTAGGGAGCATGTATAGGGAAACTAATCTGGGGAAATGAGCTGCAAGGAGAAGCAGTTATCGGAATGAATGGTTTTTGATAGAAGTTCTGCAATATACCATTTTTATATTTTGGGGTGATTGTTGGGATGATCATTGTAGTGGTAAATGTGTTGGTAGTAGTGGTGTTTTCAGGAAAAAAAAATAGTAGTAATGGGAATGGCATAAGTGGTTGTGTTGGTAATGATGTCAGTGGTGATGGAAGGAGTAGTAGTAGTAGTATAAGTGAAAGTTGTAGTGGTGGTGTTATGAGTGAAAGTAGTGGTGGTGGTGGTAGAGTAGTAGTGGTGGAGTGAGTGAAAGTAGTGGTGGTGGTATCAGTGAAAGTAGTGGTGGTCGTAGTAGAGGTGGTATGAATGAAAGTAGTGGTTCTGGTGTTAGAGTTGTAGTAGTGTTGTGGTGGCAGTGACAGTGGGGTTGGTGGTGTAAGTGGTAGTAGTGAGCATATGGTGGTGGTAGTGGTAGTTGTTAGAATGGTGTAGCAGTATTGTAGAGTACGATGGTGAGAGTGGTGGTGGTGGCAGTGGCGTTAATATTGATGATGGTAGTGGTGTAGTTGATGGTGGTGGTGGTGTAAATAGTAGTGGCCATGTTGGTGCAAATGAGAGTAGTGGTTGTGTGATGTAGGTAGAGGTAGTGATGATAGTGGTGGTGGTGGTGTCAATAGTAGTAGTGGTGGTAGTGATGGTAGTGGTGGTGGTGGTGTTGATAGAGGTAGTGGTGTTAGTAGTGGTAGTGATGGTGGTGGTTTTGTAATTAATGCAGTAGTGGTGGTTTTGTGATTAATGCAGTAGTGGTGGTGATGGTGTAGGTAATAGTAGTCTTGATGGTGGTTGTGATGGAAATAAGAGCAAGAGTTAACTGTTACTCCCAGTCCTTCATTTATGCAACAGGTCAACTCTGGAACTGTCTCCCTCTGTCTGTATTTCCTACTTCCTATGATCTCCAGTCTTTCAAATATAGTGTGTCCAGACATCTCGAAATGAATGGATCTTGAATTTGGCTCTCTTTTGTATTTTTTTTTTTTTTCTCGGAAGGAACGGTTTGTGCTTTCCTGGCCTTTGGTTCCTTCTTCCTTGCATTAAAAAAATAGTAATAATAATAATGATAATAATAATAATAGTGGTGGTGGTGTTGAGCGTCCACAGGGGTTAGAGGATAAGCCCCACCCGCCTGAGTTTTTATTTTACACCCTGACCACACCACATGCCACTCTGCCTACGTGTGTGCCTGCCTGCCTCTCCACACCTGCCTTGCTTTGACCTGCCTTCACCTCTGCTTCTCTTACCATCTGGTCTCATTACTTGCCCAGCAGCTTTCTTGCCCAACCCCACCTCATGCAGGCAACCTCACTTCTTCCCTTACCCCACTACCCCCACCTCACCACCCCACCTTATCACCCCACCTCACCTCACCATCCCACCTCACCATCTTACCACCCAGCTTCACCACCTCCTTTCTATACCATACCTCATAACCTCATCATACCTCACCACAGCAAACCAACTCACTTCACCAGCTTACCACAGCTCACCACTGTGTTTCACCACTTTCCTACTGTACTTCAACACCCTCCCCAGGCCACCTCACTGTCTGTCTGTCTGTCTGTCTCTCTCTCTCTCTCTCTCTCTCTCTCTCTCTCTCTCTCTCTCTCTCTCACAGACACACACACATAGTATTAATGGTATTTTGATTGGCATTTGTATTAGAACAAAATATTGGGTATAAATATAATCCATTATCATGCACTTTGGTATCATAGAGCATACTAAGACCTAACTGGGGTTCCAAGCTCAGTGTAATACAGTGTAGAAAAATATGTAATTGTATTGGAGGGGTTAACCAAGAAGACTATAACCTACTACAATACATGTTCGCAGTATTGTGAGCCGAACAATGACTGTGGATCCGTGAGCATGGATTCGGCAGTGAGCTTAGAGACGTACCTGGAGGTGAAGGCGCGTCTTGAGTCCAGTCAAGTGCGTATTGAGGAGCTTCAGAACAACAACGCCCACATGCGGTCACGCCTTGATGAACTCTCCAGCACGGTAAGTTGGTCATCATCGTTATCAGGGCCATTGAATATTGTCATCATCATCATCGTCAGTTATCAGCCATCAATCAGTCAATCAGTCATTCCATCCATCCATCCATCCATCATTCATCGTCATCATCATCATCATCATCATTATCATCATCATTTTGTTTCCTCCAAGAGGGATGGAATGTGAAAAGACAACAAGTAGCATGCAGTTGGAAAGCATTTTTACTGAAGGTATCAATAATAAATGTTATAATTGACTACAACATCCTGGATCAGTAGTACCTCTGTTTTCACTTGCCATCCAGCCACTCAGGTTGTTTGTTTGTCCATTCGTGATTAGTTGTAGTCAGATTAAGAAGAGCTGTCAGTAACTCAGAAATATAGTTGTGTACAGTTTTGATTGGAGAGACAGATTTTGGATAACTCTTAAAGTAAGTTTTTGTACTGTACAATAGATGCAGATGTTGTCCATTTAGTAATAAGTTCTTCAAGTAATTATTGTCATCAAATATCTAAAGGTACTTTTTGAGAGACTTGAAGAAATTACAAGACCAAAAATTCACACTGCCTTTGCTATATGCAGATTGCTGATTGGCATATAAAGCCCTGTGCTTTGCCAAATTGTTGAGAGTAGATGAAACTGTATCTGGTTATGGAAGAATTCTCTCTCTCTCTCTCTCTCTCTCTCGTCAGCTCACCTCACCATATAAACACTTTCCATCCCTATTGATTCTTGAAGAGAGTCCAACTTGGGCTGGAAGTGTTGCATCTCAGCAGTAAGCAACTTTCCAAATGTGGGGTAAATTATGCACAAAATAACTTCGTATATTCCACAACAGGTGAAGAACTTACAGGAAGAGAACAAGAGTCTGCGGTCGCTGTACAACAGTGGTGTGGTAGGTGGCAGTCCTGGACCCTCATCCCTCTCCTCAACACCCCCTCCTTCGCTTTACTCGACCCTCGCATGTGTGCACAATGGACATTCGGATCCCCAGGTGCTTGTCTTAAGTTTGTTCATCATAGTATGAGGCCGTCACCTAGAAGATACTGTATGCTGTATGTTCACCCTTAATGCATGTTTCAACTGTGCAATTCATACATAACTCAATGAGGTGTTGGAATGTGTATAAAGCAAAATGCAGGCTTCAGACAGCTGAAATAAAGCATTTTTTTTACTATTGCATGTCTCATTCCCAGTGCACAAGGCATCAGTCTTTCTAGACTCTCCCACTCCTCTCCCATCCACTGTATTGTTCCATACAGCTACTTACTGGCTACCTCTCCATGTTTTTAGGACACCTGTTTTGAATTAGAGGGTTAAATATACCTTTAGTAAGCTGCTGTCTTGTTAAAGGAGTCTGTAGGGTGCAAAGATAAGCAGATACGTATGAATAGATTGATATTTAAGATTCCACCTAACTTAAACAGAATATTCTTAGCTGATTGCTAGGACACTGCGTACTGGCTGCTGTTGCTGCCAGTTGTTACTACACCTATTTCACTAAAATATCTCTTTTCAAATTAATGGTTAAATAAATTTACAAAATCATAGAATAATAAAATCATTGTTTCCTGCCATGAATTAAATACGATGTTTGTACAGTGTGCTCTGTGTAATTCCTACCATGAATTAAAGAAGGCACATTGTACACACTGCTGTATGTAATTCATGGTAGGAAACAATAACCATGGTGTTCTGTGTTCTTTTTTTATTTAATGTTTAACTTAAGGGTTAGTTGAGCAGTAACAGGTGGAGTAACATTTGGTAGCAAAAGTAGCAGTGTAGAGGTCTACGAGTATAATGAAAACATGGAGAGTCAGCTGGCATGGGATGATATGGGACAAGTGATGGAGTAGAGAGGGAGGCTGGATTAGTCTGAACGAGATTTATTTCTTGTGCTTTGGGAATGAGGATTATGCAGTTGTAGAAAATGTCATGTTTGAACTGTTTGGTGCTTGTGTTTTTCTTTATGTGCATTCAGCTCATGTTATATTAATTTTTTGGAAATGACCAACAGCTCGTCACGTTATATATGAATTGTGTAATGGAAAAACATGTTATGGGTGAACACAGGGTACTTGGCCCTTCCTAATGTCATCACACAGAATGACAAACGATATTCAATAAACTTAACTCCTTCAGTCAAGAGAAATATTTTAAGTTCTACTGTTGTCATCACCAGGCAGTTTTATTCATCTGTTGTGAAACTTCTGAACATGAGAGATTAGATGCGTCCTTCATTTATCCCTTCACCTGAGGGGGTCTCCCAGTAGCAGAGTAAAAACTTGTGGCGGTAACAAGAATAAATCAGTGAAATAAGTCACCAGACTGAGGAGGTTAATGCAAATGGTGAAGTATTTTCATTGTCAGAATTGTATTTTTCACTGTTGCCCCTATAAATCTTATTGCCTTCGATGGTAGATTCAGATAACAGAGGAAAGTGAAAAATTAGCCTAACAAAATGCAAAGAGTATGTTTCCATGTACAGTTGGGGCGGAAGATTCTAATGTTTCACCGCTTCATTGCTCAATTTGTCACTGCTGGCTAATATTTCAAAGCTGAATGAGGCATAGTGTGTTTTTCAGACTATAGATTATTCTCCATGATATGCTACATCAGGGAGGAAGGTGGTGGGCATGCCTTAAGTGAAGTCCAGTAGATGGAATGGAACTTTTGTCCCTGGTTATATACGTGTACAAGATATCTTTTCACCAAGCAAGAAAGACAAGCAGGAGATAATGGCTGAATCTGCTTGGATACTGTTTGTTAAGCTACTGGTTTATAAGAGTGATGGCTGTATTTTAGTTAGCATTGGAGACTTCATAGTGTTTCCTTAGCAGTTACAGGTATTTTCCATCTTATTCTGTATGTTCTTCTGTATTTTACAGATACCTGTTTGATATTGACAATTTATATTATTAATATACTAGAAGATTAACATGCAAGAAGATTAATTATTAAAGTGTGATGTTCAAAATACAGTAAATTGCTAAGGAAGAGGCAGAATAAAAAGTCTGATGCCAGTGAGAAGTTTTGTCCTGAGAAAATATATAATGGTCTGGGGATCCTAAGCACTTGAGATGTTGTGGTGTGGCTGGCCGCTGTCCAGGTGTGTTTCACTGCATGTTGTGGAGTGAAGTGTACCGGTTTTACTAGTCCAGGGAATGTTCTTTAACTATTCCACCGTCTCTGTTATCATAGCTTTACTCCACAGATACTGATTTTTTTTTTTTCTCCATAGATTTTTTTTTTTTTTTACAGTATCCAGCAACTTTTGGGTAGTAATTAGCTGATTTTGACATGAGTTAGTTCCCAGTATACAAAAAACATCAGCTGTGCTATGGCCAGCCAGAAGTATGGAGATTCTTTACTGGGAAGCATGACATCATTTGTTTAGGTTTGATTTGATTTACTTGGATTAATTTTTAAAAGTGTGTGTTTGTGTGTTTGTTTGTATGCATGTCTGTGTGTATTTAGTTTTCTATATAAACATTTTGCTGATATGCTCATGAAACAAGGTAAGCAGTATCACAGCATGAACCAGTTTCTATGGCTAATGACAAGTACGTAATGGGGTTTTGTGTTCAGTTGATTTGTAATGTTTTTTTTTTTTTTATTAGATGATGATACAAGTACCAGTATCATATTTTGGCATAAATTAATAAGTACAGTATTCTTCTTGTATTGATTACAGAATAGTCATGTTCAAGGAATTGAAATAGTTGAGAAGCACATGACAAGGGTTTGGCCTCCCATTTTTAACTTGTTACAGGAATGACACAGTCCCACAGTTGTACTATAATGTGAAGTGCATCTAAAAAAAAAAAAAAAAAAAATATATATAAATATATATATATATATATATATATATATATATATATATATATATATATCAGCTAATTTTTTGGTTGTAAGCTGAAGCAAGGGTTTGGAGATTTAGTGTGGAAGATGAAGGCACCTGCCATCCATTTCAGTTATTAGTGCTACTGTCTGGTGGCTCTATACTGTATGACAAAAAATGGTTTCCTGTACTGTAGAAAAGCGTTTAGTACATTGGATGGTACCTCTATGCCCAAACTAATTGGTGCCTGGTGGTCTGTTGGCTAAAGGGGTTCCATTCCAACCTGTTGTAGCCCATACAGGTCAAAATATGGAGGGTGGCAACCTAACATCATTATTATTATTATTATTATAAGGAAGGAAGAGAAGACGGGGGGGGGTGTGCAAGGAACAGCGTGGTGGACTGAAGAGGTGAGACAGGCTGTGGCACAAAAGAAGAAAGCATACAATGAATGGATGAGAAATAGGGACGTGGAAGAAGTTGAGAGGCGGAAGAGAGAGTTATATGTTGAAAAAAAGAGAGAGGTGAAAAGATTAGTAAGAGAGAGTAAGAAGAGAGTGGATGAGGAATTTGGAAGGAATTTGAGTGTAAAGTGGAGGGACTGTAAGAAAATGTTCTGGAAAGAGGTGAAAAGAGTAAGACAGGGTGGAAGTGGAGTTAGCAGGGGAGTGAAAGATAAAAATGGTAGATTACTAGTGGAGAAGGGAGAAAAAGTGAGCAGATGGAGAGAACACTTTAAGGAATTGTTGAACATAGAGGATGGAAGTAATGCGAGTATAAGTGGCTGGGGAATGGCTGGGAGAAGGAGGGAGGTGAGAAGACAGGAAGAAATCAGTAGGATAGAAGTTGTGGAAGCAATGAAGAAAGTTAAATCGGGGAAAGCCCCATGAATTGATGGAGTGTGTGGTGAAATGCTGAAGCATGGGGGAGAGATAGTAGTAGAATGGATGTGGAAGATGTGCAGATTGGCCTGGGAGGAAGGTAGAGTCCCAGAGGATTGGAAGTCAGGTATAATTATTCCCTTGTACAAAGGAAAAGGGGAAAAAGAAGTGTGTGGTAATCATAGGGGCATTTGTCTTCTTAGTATAATAGGAAAAGTGTATGGTAGGATACTTATTGACAGAGTTAGAGAAAGAACAGAGAAATTAGTTGGAGAAGAACAGGGAGGCTTTAGGAAGGGAAGAGGTTGTGTAGATCAGATATTCATTCTTAGATCTTTAGTGGAAAAGTTTCTAGAGAAGGGAAAGAAGTTGTATGTGGCTTTCATGGATTTGGAGAAAGCATATGACAGGGTGGATAGACAAGGATTGTGGAAAGTGTTAAGAATATATGGAGTAGATGGGAAGTTGTTGAATGCTGTGAAGAGTATGTACGATGGTGCGAAGGCTGCAGTGCACGTGGATGGTGAACTAAGTGAATTTTTCTCTTTGAAAGTTGGGTTGAAACAGGGATGTGTCATGTCTCCATGGTTGTTCAATCTGTACATGGATGGGGTAATAAAAGAGGTACAAGGTAGGGTAGTGGATGTTGGAGTGGCCCTGGTGAGAGAGGATAGTGTTTGGAAACTCCTTGTACTGTTGTTTGCAGATGATACTGTGTTATTGAGTGAAGACGAAGGGGAGCTGCAAGGCTTGGAGGATGAATTTGTGAGAGTGTGTAAGAAACAGAATCTAAAGGTGAATGTAGGGAAGAGTAAAGTGATGGTCTTTGAGAGAGGTGAAGTCAGTGAATATACAGCGAGGTTGGATGGTGAGGAATTGGAAAATGTGAGTACGTTTAAGTACTTGGGTAGTGTGATGAGTAAGGATGGAAGTTTGGAGGGTGAAGTGCTTGAAAGGGTACAGCAGGGAAGAAAGGTTGCTGGTTCTTTGAAAGCAGTGATAAGAAACAGGGAAGTGAGCATGGAAGTGAAAAAGTTACTTCATGACAGTATTGTGATACCAACTCTAACGTATGGAAGTGAAGCTTGGATGTTGTTGGAAGGACACAAGTTGAGAGTGAGAGCAGTGGAAATGAGTTATTTAAGAGGAGCCTGTGGAGTCACATGGAGAGACAGGCTGACGAATGAGGATATAAAGGAGTGTTGTGGTGTGGATGTGGATGTGATAGGAAGTGTTATGAGGAACACACTGAGGTGGTTTGGCCATGTGGAGAGGATGGAGGGTGAAAGACTGACGAAGAGAGTGTATGTGAGTGAGGTGGAGGGGGGAAGAGGGAGGGGGAGGCCGAGGATGAGATGGAGGGATGGGGTGGAGAGGTATATAAGAGAGGAGGGTGTGAGTTGGGAGCAGGGCAGTGAAATGACGGGGGACAGGGCGACTTGGAGGCGATTTGTTTGTGGCCACTCCAAACGGGATTGAGGCGTCTGGCAATAGATAGATAGATAGATTATTATTATATATATATTTTTTTAATAGAAACCATTGTTAAAAGTTTGAGAATTATACATACATGTTCAAATTATTTGTGGTAGGTGGGGGCACTCACTGTCCACTCACTCAATGTAGTGCTGCTCTTGGGTGTCTGCCCTTTCGTCTCCTCCCTCCTTTCCTTCCTTCCTCTTCTGTTTTTCTTTACCTCATTCTTTCCTCATCCTTCTGTCTACGGGTGACTTTACACTCCTTCTTTTGTTTTTCATTTGTTCATTCTTTCCTGTTCCTTCTGCCTATGGGTGACTCTACACTGAGTGACAAGCCAAATGGTTTGCTGTACACCTGGAAACCATTTACTACACTGACTGGTAACCATATAACAAGACTCTGGCAGCTGGTGGTTTAGTGGGTAATTAAGGTGCTCCAACCGAATTGAGCCTGTGTTGGTTTATATCCACTGGGTGGTTGGGCTTTATTGCTCACGTAATGTCACTCAGGTATGAGTGAGGTTGGTCACTCATCTTAAATGTCAGGACCAACTTGCCTAGCCCCGGGCTTCTACGCTTTTCTTGGGACAACATAGGATTAGATGGTGATGATGATGATGAATATTGATAAATGAAGTGTGTTATGGACCACAATACAGTAATTTGTATTTTTGTACAGGTAAACATGCGGTGCAGTCGCAGTGCCCCGCAGCGTCCCATCAGCATGTTTGAGCCTCGTCAGGGTCCTCCCAGTGTACCTCCAGCATGCCCTGGTTTTGACCACACCCGCTCCTCACACCATCATCCCCCCGTGGTCAGTGATAAACAGTTGTATGGGCAATAGGTACAGTCAGTTACATAACTTCTCCCAATATTTTGCCTCTTTAACTCTACAGTTTCCTCTGCTGTTTAATATTTCTAGGGCCAGAGAAGGTTTGGTATGTTTTTCTAAATGTCGATGAATCTCTTTGATGTGATGCATTGGAAAGGAATATGAAGAGCATACCTATAATACAAACTCAGATACAGTCACAGGGGAACTTCTGCTGACTGTTCAAAATCTGTGGTATGTGGCATTGTGTAATATGAAACACAGCCAAGTGGATAATTGGTAAGGTGTGACATACCGTACACTGTATAAGACCAGATGCGAGATGATGATGATGTGTAATCATAGTCTGTCTGATTGAGAAGACCCATCAGCTGCATGCAAGCATTTGCCCCAGCTGGGCTGTCCCGTGCAGTGGACCAGTGTTTCCTTGTGGCAGACGGCGCCTCACCATTGTAAGGTGTGAGGATTAGTGTGTAGCTCCACCCAATTGATAGGGACACCATAGTAGGCTTCACATCACCCTGTTTGTAGTTATATGGTTACCACCTAGTGTTGGTTTCCTGAGTTACAGGAAACCATATGGCTTGTGACTCGGCATAAAGCCACTTGAAGTGGAAAGAAGAGCAATAAAAAGTGACATGAAAGGTGAGAGATAATAGGAAGAGAGGAGAGCAGATACAGAAAAAGAATAATAGACATAAAAGAAGAAGCAGGCAGCACTTCATCAAGTGAATGGATGATGGCTGCCCCCAAAGGCAATTTTCAAAACCACTTTCTTCACCTCAAGGTTCTAGCTTAACCATTTGAATGCTAGAATTGCTCTTAACCAAGTAAAATCATGTGGTATTAGCCAGAGTGAAGGAGCCTGTGACATGGTTTGACACCTTATTTTACTGTAATTTGATTGTTGATGGATTGTCTGTCTGGAAGATGTCTGTAAGGCCCTTTTATTAAAAAAAATAATAATAATAAGCAAAGAGTAAGACCTATGAGAGGAGGCTAGGATTGTGGGGTCTTGGATGATGTGTGAGTGAGTGTGTGGTTAGTTTGACTGGACCTGCTATTGATAGTTCTCCCACTTTCATTCTCTCTGTCTGTCTGTCTGTCTGTCTCTCTCTCTCTCTCTCTCTCTCTCTCTCTCTCTCCTCAGTTACTGGATCCTACCTCACCCCCATGTTAAGGTGGGGATGGGTAGGTAAAGATGATGATGATGGAAGGCAAACTGAACATTCATACATTCATCAGTAAGTTTAATGATGTTAGTGAAACGTGTGTGGATAGATTGCATTTTGAGCGAGTTGGTTAAACTTCAGTATTGGAGGGAGACCAGGATGTGTGTGTGTGTGTGTGTGTGTGTGTGTGTGTGTGTGAATCCTTCTAGCACAGTTGCCTTTCTAATACTGTTTTCTAGCCACCACCAGAGTTTGAGGTTATGAGAGACATATTTTAGTGGTGGTTGGTTTTTACAAATTTAATCATACAAGGGATCTCTCTTAACTTAAAATAAAATCACCTGGTGGTAGCAGAAATTGACTGTTAAATATGTCATAGCATGGACTGAAGTGAAGTTTGAAGTTTTAATGAATGGGAGGCACTTAGTGGTCAAAGAAATAAGGAATTGCATTGGCATGTGTTTGATTACAGCGAATGTCCGTTGAGTATGACAACCCACGGAGCCGCAGCCCCAGTTTAGAGGCGACAGAGACAACACCACTCAACACTACCTATGTTCTGCCCACACAGGAGGAGGTTAGTGCTCTAGTGTACAGTTGAGGACAAAAGTTTGCCTAATATTTCACCTGTTTTCACTTCTTTCTGGAGGGTTATATTCTGAAGCTGAGAGATGCTTGTAATGTTTCTCTACCCATAGATGATTTTCTTTGGTATGGTGCATCAGGGAGAAAAGTAATGAGAAGTGTGAAGGTGGCCCACTGGAATAACAGGTTAACTTTTGTGGTACTGTAGCAGAAATTGAGAACCATAGAAGTATCATTATTGGCCCACAAGAACTAAAGAAGTCTTGGGAATTTACATTGATAAACCATATGTTGAAGAATTGTTCTTGTTGTAAGAAAAGACATTCCAGTGAGGAGAAATGAGTTTTTATGAAAAACCATTCCCTGGCTAACTCCTCATTATATCATTCTGCTAAATTTGATGATATCCCATTCACTGCTGTATATATAATTTAGTGTTGTTGTAATTTCACTAAGTATCCCTGGTGTGCATGTATGTGAGTGTTTTTTTAGGGCTAGGCACAAGGTATTTAGTACCCAGTCTTGAGGAGCACTTAGGCCCTTTGTTCATGATGGCTGAGGCCACGCTGTAGTTGAAGAGAAGGAGAGCAGGACAGTATGGCCTGTCTGTAGGCAAAATGCAGTTTTTTATGGACAGCATGTAAAACTTCCCATTGTGCCACTACTCTTTGTGTTGGAGAGGTTATATTAAAGATCCTCTACTTCTTTTCCATCCCCCTAAGGTAAGGTTAGTGGATTGCAGGAGAAGGCAACTTCAGTCCCTGGTTCATTAGCCACACATCTAAATGATCCTGGGACCATAATAACATACCACTGGTCTTGTTCAGTACTCAACAAAGTACAAGTCCTTGGTTTCGTTTCGTTTCGTTTCGTTTTTAAAGACTCCAACATGCTTGCATGTGTCGGCCTTGGTCACCTAATGGCGGCTCTCCACGCTGCACGATCCATTGCAGCCTCCCTGTTCAGTCCCTTAACCCTAAGGTCACTCTTAATGACCTCGTCCCATGTCTTTCTCGGTCTACCCCTCATAACCCCACCCCCAATATTAACACTTCTCACCTTCCTCACCCAATTATCATCCCCCATCCTCTCCACATGTCCAAACCACCTCAATCTACCTCTCCTTATCACAACACCAATACACTCCAGTCCCATCCTACCTCTCAACTCTTCCATTGTAAACCCAGCCCCTCCAGGCCTTGGACGCAGGGACGCACTATACATCCACCTAATCATTGTCATTTCTGTACGTCTGAGCCGGCGAATGTCTTCCTCCTTCACTGCCCAGGTCTCACTGCCATACAGCATTACACTCCTAACACATGCTGCATACAAAGACCCCTTAGCACGTAGGGAGAGCCCTCTCAATGTCAGGAGAGGCAAGAGCTCCCTGAACTTCTTCCAACCACTTCTCACCCTAGCCACAGAGCTAGCTCCAGCCCCACCTCCAGCACACAACATGTCTCCCAAATAACAAAACTCTTCCACACACTCAAGAGATTCACCAGTAAGTTCAATCCTTTCACATCTGATGATCTCCACCTGCTCACCCCGGCACGCCGTACACATAAAATCAACATTATCTCGCAGTCTACCTCTGATACCACTACATCTCCTATGCACCCACTTATCACACACACCGCACAAGATGGAATTACTTCCCACGCCCTTGTGGCAAACTGCACATGGCCACTCTCCCTCGTCTTTGACAGTACCTCCACCAACTCTAGATACCATCACTTTTATTTTATCGGCATTTACCCTTAAACCCTTTTGCCCCATACCATCTCTCCACTTCCTAAACCTTTCCTCCGCCTCCCTTTCATTCTCTGCAATCAACACCAAATCATCAGCATACAACAACTCCCACGGGAGTCCGTTTCTAAAGTCACGTGAAAGGGCTTCAAGTACCATGATAAACAACATGGGACTCAAGACTGACCCCTGATGCACACCAACATTCACGGAAAACTCATCACTCAAATCTCCATTCACTCTCACCTGGGTGTGAGCACCCACATACATGGCCATAACCACCCTAACCAGCCACTCCTCCAAGCCAAGCTTTCTCATTGCCCACTTCACCACCTCTCTAGGGACTCTGTCATAGGCCTTTTCCAAATCAACAAAAACAAAATAAAGATCCCTTCTCCTACCAATATATTTTTCCTGAAGCTGTCGAACAATGAATATGGCATCAGTGGTCCCCCTACCTGGCATGAACCCGAACTGCATCTCATCAATATTCACTCTTTCTCAAATCATACCTTCTAAAACTCTCTCCATTACCTTCATTATCTGATCTAATAGCTTTATACCTCTATAATTTCTCTATCAGAGAAAGATAGATTTTGGGATGATTTAATATGTGTAGTGGGTGGTATGCGGGATGATGAGATAGTGATTTTGGGAGGGGACTTAGATGGTCATGTAGGTGAAGCAGCCCAAGGTTATGAAGGAGTGCATGGGGGATGTGCATATGGTCTAAGGAATGCAGAAGGGGAAAGGATACTCGAGTTTGGGGAGGCAACGGACATGATTGTGTGCAACACATATTTTAGGAAAAGAGACAGTAGGTTAATTATGTATGAGTCTGGGGGAAATAGCAGTCAGATAGATTATTTTCTGGTTAGGAGGGCCGATAGGAGGTTAGTGAGGGATGTTAAAGTTATAGGAAGTGAGGAGTGTGTGCAGCAGCACAAACTATTGATTTGTGATATGGTGCTTAAAGAACAAATGATGAAAAAGAGGACATATGTACCTAGGAGGAAAATATGGAAGCTGAAAAACCAAGTAGTAAGGGATGCCTTCTATAGCGAGTTGAGGAGAGTGGTGGCTGAACAGGGAGCTGTAGACAGAGGCGTTAATGAACAGTACAGAGCCCTCAAGAACAATTTCTTGAGAGTTACTAATGTAACATGCGGCTGGACAAGAGGACCACCAAGACATAAAGTAACTTGGTGGTGGGATGAGGGTGTAGAAGCTGCAATTAAGGAGAAAAGAAGGCTTTTCCGGGAATGGAAGAAGGGTGGTAGCAAAGAGGAATATTTGGCTGCCAAGCGTAGGGCTAGGAGAGAGGTATACAGGGCAAAGTCTGAGTCACAGAGACAATTACTTGATAACCTCAATCATGGGGAAAGGAAAAATATATTTAGGGTGGCAGGTCAGGTGAAGAGGGATAATCGGGATATCATAGGTGAGCAGTGTGTGAAGAATGATGAAGGAAGGGTAGTGGTGAACAGTGAGGATATTAAAGATGCATGGAGAGAGCATTATACCCGGTTGTTGAATGAGGAGTTTGACTGGGACAGGGAAGGTTTGGAGCCAGCAGATCCAGTGTCTGGCCCTTGGCCTTTGATTGATACTGCTACTGTGAGTGAGGCAATAGGCAGGATGAGGGTGGGGAAGGCAGCAGGTGTGTCTGGGTTGACTGCCGAAATGTTGAAGGCCTCAGGCGATATAGGGGTGAGTTTAGTCACTGACCTGATAAATAGGATTATTTATGAGTGTGTTGTCCCAGATGATTGGCTGAAGAGTGTAATTGTAAATGTGTATAAAGGGAAGGGTGATGCCCTGGAAAGAGGGAATTATAGAGGTATAAAGCTTTTAGATCAGATAATGAAGGTAATGGAGAGAGTTTTAGATGGTATGATTAGAGAAAGAGTGAATATTGATGAGATGCAGTTTGGGTTTATGCCAGGTAGGGGGACCACTGATGCCATATTCATTGTTCGACAGCTTCAGGAAAAATATATTGGTAGGAGAAGGGATCTTTATTTTGTTTTTGTTGATTTGGAAAAGGCCTTTGACAGAGTCCCTAGAGAGGTGGTGAAGTGGGCAATGAGAAAGCTTGGCTTGGAGGAGTGGCTGGTTAGGGTGGTTATGGCCATGTATGTGGGTGCTCACACCCAGGTGAGAGTGAATGGAGATTTGAGTGATGAGTTTTCCGTGAATGTTGGTGTGCATCAGGGGTCAGTCTTGAGTCCCATGTTGTTTATCATGGTACTTGAAGCCCTTTCACGTGACTTTAGAAACGGACTCCCGTGGGAGTTGTTGTATGCTGATGATTTGGTGTTGATTGCAGAGAATGAAAGGGAGGCGGAGGAAAGGTTTAGGAAGTGGAGAGATGGTATGGGGCAAAAGGGTTTAAGGGTAAATGCAGATAAAACAAAAGTGATGATATCTAGGGTTGGTGGCGGTACTGTCAAAGACGAGGGAGAGTGGCCATGTGCAGTTTGCCACAAGGGCGTGGGAAGTAATTCCATCTTGTGCGGCGTGTGTGATAAATGGGTGCATAAGAGATGTAGTGGTATCAGAGGTAGACTGCGAGATAATGCTGATTTTATGTGTACGGCGTGCCGGGGTGAGCAGGTGGAGATCGTCAGACGTGAAAGAATTGAACTTGCTGGTGAATCTCTTGAGTGTGTGGAAGAGTTTTGTTATTTAGGAGACATGTTGTGTGCTGGAGGTGGGGCTGGAGCTAGTTCTGTGGCTAGGGTGAGAAGTGGTTGGAAGAAGTTCAGGGAGCTCTTGCCTCTCCTGACATTGAGGGGGGCTCTCCCTACGTGCTAAGGGGTCTTTGTATGCAGCGTGTGTTAGGAGTGTAATGCTGTATGGCAGTGAGACCTGGGCAGTGAAGGAGGAAGACATTCGCCGGCTCAGACGTACAGAAATGACAATGATTAGGTGGATGTGCAGTGCGTCCCTGCGTCCAAGGCCTGGAGGGGCTGGGTTTACAATGGAAGAGTTGAGAGGTAGGATGGGACTGGAGTGTATTGGTGTTGTGATGAGGAGAGGTAGATTGAGGTGGTTTGGACATGTGGAGAGGATGGGGGATGATAGTTGGGTGAGGAAGGTGAGAAGTGTTAATATTGGGGGTGGGGTTATGAGGGGTAGACCGAGAAAGACATGGGACGAGGTCATTAAGTGTGACCTTAGGGTTAAGGGACTGAACAGGGAGGCTGCAATGGATCGTGCAGCATGGAGAGCCGCCATTAGGTGACCAAGGCCGACACATGCAAGCATGTTGGAGCCTTTAAAAACGAAAACACCCTTCCCTTTATACACATTTACAATTACACTCTTCAGCCAATCATCTGGGACAACACACTCATAAATAATCCTATTTATCAGGTCAGTGACTAAACTCACTCCTATATCGCCTGAGGCCTTCAACATTTCGGCAGTCAACCCAGACACACCTGCTGCCTTCCCCACCCTCATCCTGCCTATTGCCTCACTCACAGTAGCAGTATCAATCAAAGGCCAAGGGCCAGACACTGGATCTGCTGGCTCCAAACCTTCCCTGTCCCAGTCAAACTCCTCATGTGGTGAAAGGGAGTAGGCTGGCCTCTTTATATGCACTAGACTTGTACTGTAGCCTTATGCCATGCCCTTACATATTGAAGGGAGTAGTATGGGATTGGCTGTTAATATTTTACTTTTTGCAGGTTGTGAAGAAGACTGAGGTGATCACAAAGAGGATCCAGGAGCTGCTCATCTCAGCGCAGGAGGGTCGTCAAGAGGCGTTCATGCCATGTGCTGAACAGATCCACTCGGCTGTTCTTGATATGGATGCCATTTTCCCCAAGGTCAGCCTTAGTGTATCTTGTGTGTGTCTGTATACCCAAACACCTTAAACCTGGAGGACTTGGCCACAAACAAATCACCTCCATGTTGCCCTGTTCTCGGCCATCATGCTGCCCTCCCCCCATCTTCCACTAATCTTATTCATATATAAGTAGTCTCTCGAATATCCGGCGTAATTCAGCCAAAACCCCCGCTGGATTTGCTTCGGTACCCCTAGTTGGCTATCCATTTGGTTTTGAGCTGGATAATATGTTACCACCTTAAGCTGTCCGTCCTGACCATCAGCCCTTAAAACTTTCCTACACTATTACCCAACAGAAAAATTAAAATCAAGCATAAAATACAATACAGCACTGATACAGTACATACGGTACAGTAATACAGTGTATAATATAACCACACGCATCATACATAATCATCATCATCATCATCATCTAATCCTGTTTTGCCCCATGAGGAGCGTAGGAGCTCGGGGTTAGGCAAGTAGGTCCTGACATTGAAGATGGCAGTGACCAGCCTCACTTATCCCTGAGTGGCATTATGTGAGCAATAAACCCCAACCATCCCTTGGATATAAACCAACAGAGGCTCAATCTGATTGGAGCACCTTACCCACTAAACCACCAGGTGCCATAGTTTGGTTATATGGTTACCACCTAGTGTGGTAAATGGTTTTCTGGTGTACAGGAAACCATTTGGCGTGGCACTCAGTGTAGAGTCACCCGTAGGTGATGTATACAGTAGGATCTCACCAATAATGATTTTGACAATAAGTAACAGTAAGTTAGAATAGATACCCAGTTTCTATAATAATATTTGGATTCACTTGAATAACGATTATTTCGTGAATGCCAAGTTGTTTTACTGCAAATATGTCCATAAAAAGATGAGGAATGAAACACACAAACAAGAAAAGATGAAGGAAATCGTCAAAAATGTGAGCAACAGCGAGGAGGAGATGGCGGATCCTCCCCTCGCCACCTCCCCAGACTCGCCCACCGCCGTCTCCTCCATCTCCACTGCCCTACCTGACTCGTACATCTGCCTCCCCCTCCACCTTCACAGCCCCATGTGACTCACCTGCTCCACCTGGCATACCTGCAACCCCCAACATAATGGCTGTTGCTGCATTCTGGAAGAAATATAACATTCAACAGGCCGTAAATTTCTTTGCCAGTGCCTGGAATAATACAACATTGGCAATGATTAAATATACCTGGTTGGCACTCCAGCCACAACTCAAGTCTGTTGAGACAGAGAGAGAGCAGCAATAAGAATAAATGACTAATGATTGGACTTGTAAATCAGATATCAAGAAAATACCAGAAACAGTATCACGATTGAGTGAATGCCCACCGTCAGTCACTCATCACTCACATTCTTTCACAAAGCTAGCCAGCCGAGGAAGAACAACAGAAAAGGGTTGAGTAGATGATGACACTGGAGACTTTCCTGAAGATTTTGACTTTATGGGGTTTGATGAAGTGTTGATGGAAGTGGGTGACCCTGGCGTGAGAGGCAGGAGTGGGGACGAGGCCAGCGAGCGGTCAGGGGGTACGATGCAAGCCTCGAAACAATCATCATACCAAACACCTCATAACTTCTGTAAGGTGAGTTTTATATTACTCATGATGATTTAATAACTTATCTTATTATTTCAGCTAAAAAAAGTAGTGATAGGAAAGCTCCAGGTAGGAAAAGTGGGTAAAAGTCCTGGAGTGGCAGCACCAATAAACCCTTTATACATGTATTTTAATGTCATGCAAATAACGTTTTTGCTAATAATGGCGTTTTTCTGGCACCAGTTAGATGTTATTGGTGAGATCCTACTGCTCAGTAATAATGTGCAGGTATAATTACGAGTGAATGAGCGAGTTCCTCACTATGTAGCATCCAGTGGAGAGAGTGAGAGGGCAACAATTGGCTTTGGCACATTGGATGGGTCGCTCCCTCAACGCATTGTTATAGGCTGGCATGTGTTGCAGGGTCTGCCCACAAGCTGATTGGATCCTAATTCAGAGCCGGATGGTACACATTACTGTCGAAAAGTGCATGGTACCACAGATTGCATCCCGTTTCTGAGACGGATGTAGCCAAATTTTGCTGGGTATTGTTTTAATAGAGCCGAGCTGAAAGTGCTGGATAATGCCATAGAACAGATTTTGTGATGACGGATAACTGAGAGTCTACCTTACAGCTAGTCCTCATAATCATAGAGATGTTTATAAATATAAGTATTAACTTTTAACACATAATTGTCTCTTTATATGGGCCAGACAGACATACAGCTCTAAAGATTGCAGTGAAACTTCAGTAGGCTATTGAACTAAATCTTACTGAGGACTTAATAGCAAAAAAAAAAAAAAAAAAAAGTAAATAAAAGTTTTAAAAGGGAAATTACAGTGAGGACTTGGTGTACCTTTCACCCCACCACCCATAGTCTGTTATTTTTTCATGCTGCTTCTTTCACATTTTCTCTCACTTGCTTCCCTTTATTTTTCCTCTCATCCATTTCTCTCACTGCATGCCTTTGTGTACATGTCATGCCTTACCTTGTCTCATTCACCTTTCCTTCATTATTTTTCTCTGGCTTTCCAAGCTCCTCCACTCACTGTTAATACAACTTCCAGCCTGCCCTTGTACTTTTTACCATCTTGTATTTCATTTTGTCCCTTCATCATCTTGTGCATGTCAAGGAGATGATTATATTTGGATGTATCTTTACAGGTGGCATCTTTTTGTGATTGTGTTGAATATCTGTCGATCATTTTAGACATTAATTTTGTAGTATTACAGGAGGATATAAACATAACCAGTGACATGTAACCAGTCAGATGTACTCTTGATATGCAGTGCATTGTCAGTGTATTTGCACATTAACATAAGTGCATACACTGTAAATTTATTGGGATATCTGCAAATGAACCCATTGTTTTTGTGTGCTTCATACATAGATAATTTTTGCTTGAATGTTGCTCAAGTTCCTGCGATTGTGTTAGTAGTGGACATTATAATACTTCCATGAATGTTATTAATTGGAAATGGAACAATAGGCAGATGTTATTCAATTTAATTAATAACTCCCTCAGCCAGAGAGGTCCCTCTGTGCTAAAATAAACATCTAGTAATAGTAATAATAAGATACAGTAAGTTTCCAGCACAGAATATATCATTGGGCTGAAGGGGTTAAAGCTGAGGATGTAAGGGTAATGTTAGGATGATCCCCCCCACCCCCTTTTTAGTTATTTTAAGTATTACTGTTTAGTGTTATGAATTAGTAGGAGGATTAGAGGCTTTATTGAGTCACTGATTTAGCAGACTTTTTGTGCCATATTAACTGCATTTGTTGCATGTGAGGCATGCTTACGTTTGGTACTCGATCTGTATTCTAATTTTCTTTTTATTTATGCACACCCTTGCAAACAGGAAAATCAGAATAGATTTACAGGAGTCAAGGAATTTTTGCGAAGGTGAGGCAGCAGAATAGTGATCATTGTTATGGCACTTGTAGCTCCCAGCTGCACCAAGGCACTGCTGAGCTTCACTGCTTCATAATGTACAGTACTGTAATATAGTTGAACCAGCACGTGCTTTGTATCATCTGTATACTGTACTGCCTCATGTAATGCCACACCTTTATCACCCTGTATCAGTTATTAGCCTCAAATGGTACAATGCAGTCTGTGGTCTGACCTTTTGCAGGATAAATTTTTACATTGGCTTTAAGAATGTCTTGTTTCTTAGGAATATCTTAGAGTATCTTGTAGCTAATGGACGTTTGTAGAGAAATGCTCGTAAGTGCTCATGTATGTACAGTAGCATCAAAAGATTCTGCCATATTGTTAAGAGCATTACATCATGCAGTATTCCCATTTAGGAACTGCAGAGGTAAAAGAACATCTTGAAATAGTTTGCTGTTAGAAACCTTCCATGCTTTGTTAATTACAGTACTGCTCTCACAGTTCCTGCTGTTATGAAAATTACTGCACTTTCTTCAGACCAGATAAATTGTGCAGTCTCTGATGCAGAGGTTGTTTACAACTTGAATGTAGTTTCATAAGTATGTGCAGGTGTATACTGTTTATGAAATCAAGAGATGCATAATTTACCACCAGAGTAACGTAAATGTAGAATGCCATTGTCATTACCTGTACATTATTTTTAGTCTCATCTTTACTTAAGATGCTCTTCATATATTTATGCATGGATGTTGAATAGATGTCTGATTACAGTACACGTACAGTACTTCGTGTTAAAAAAAAAAAAAAAAAAAATGATTTAAGTCACTGAGGTGGAGCCAAAATTTAGGTGTCTTGAATGATGTGTGATTAGTGTGTAGCCCATTTTACTGGGCATGTTCTTGATAGGCCTCGTAAATTGTATTTTCTCTTAACTTTGTTTTTGGACCCTGCTTCAACCTTCATTACAGTGATGCCTATATTTCATTTTAGAAACTCCAGATAGTCTTATTTTTAACTTGAGGACGACTTCTTATAAATGGGAGATTCATATCCCTCTGGATGCTGTAGGTTATTCATGATCCAGATACATCCATATTGTAGTAGCCAGGATGAAACTGGAAAATGGACATTTTGGTGAAGGTGTTATATCTGGGATTAATGTTTTGATGAAGGTGTTTAGATATAGGATGTTTGCAGACCAAATGGTAATTGAAGTGAAACAAGGCAATACAGTTCAGTGCTTGTGTTGCTGGCTCATGTAGGATTAGTATTAGCACTTAAACAATTATCTGCAACTCAATCCAATTGGAGCACCTTAATTTCCCACTAAACCACCAGGTGCCATAATTTGGTTATATGGTTACCACCCAACGAAGTAAGTGGTTTACTGGTGTACAGGAAACTATTTGGGTTGTCACTCAGTGTAGAGTCGCCCATAAGCAGAAGGAATAGGAAAGAATGAAGGAAAGAAAGACAGAAGAGGGAGTGTAAAGTCACCCCTAGGCAGAAGGGAGAGTAAAGAATGAAGAAACGAAAGATAGAAGAAGAAGGAAGAAAAAGAGGAAAGTTTAGACACCTAAAGCAGCACTACATTGAGTGAGTGGATGGTGAGCATCCTCATGTACCACCAGTAATAATAATGATAATAAGAATAATAATAGCTAATAATATACAGGGTGTCCAAAAAGTTACTGTGCAGTGAGAAATTTGTAATGACCCAACACATCAAACAAATAACTCCTGCCATCCCTCAGAATGTGTTCCAGCAAATGCTGGAAATGTCCCCCAGAGGCCTGAAGACATGTCAGCACACGACACTGCATACTGTCGAACACATTCTGAAGGGTGGCAGGAGTTATCTGTTAGCGTGTTAGGTCATTACAAATTTTTCACTGCACAGTTAATTTTGGACACCCTGTATAATGATAAAAGCCTACAGAACATGTTATTAGCCTGCTTAGCATTCCTGTTGCCACAGCCGTAATGTACTGTACTGTAGGGCAGGCCTAACACACAGTCTTATGCTAAAATTCCTTTCTTACCCTTGTGAAAAGATGTAGTCATTCCATCCATCCATCATTACCTCCATAAACTCATTAGTAAATCATTTCAGTGCAATGATTAATACACAGATCTGTCAGCATGACACTCAGCTGATTGATGTTTACATGTCACACCAGGTGAGCTGTCGTGTTCCACACATTTTCTTTCTTTTACCACTAAATATTTCATTCTGTTCTATGTTACTTTAATCCACACTTATTTGTGGTTCATATATACCATTTTCTTATATGTAACTTACCTATACTAGTCGTTTCTGAGCTAGAATATGAAGGAGTGAGGCAGTCCGTCCAGCAGGTAGGCACAGCTTTGGCCACATTCTTCACAGTGGTACCACATCCCACAGGGTGGTCATATAACCTTGATTGTGCGTTTTCAACCTCTTCAGTTTTGGTCGAATTAAGTCCTAGTGACCAGAAGTTTTTCCGCGGCGTTGGACTATAGTCGAGTTAGGTCCAATTAACGAATATTGCTCAGCTCAACTTTATTCGCATTTAGTGCTCAAAGGATTAAGTTAAAAGTTAATTCATAATTCAACCGTCAGATGGCAATGTTAATATGGTAACAGCCAGTCCATTATTTCCCCTGTTGTGTGCCCCGGAGGGCCTGGGGTGTAGGAGGGGCTGAGGTGAGACTACTGCGGTCCACATCATTTAAACTATATGGCAGCTTAGCTTTGCCCTCAGCCCTCTGGAGTCCCAAAAATTGTAATAAAGGATTGGTTGCTATAGTTTTACTGATATTGTATCACTGCTAAGTTTAAAGTGAAAGTTTTACAAATTGTGGGATGTTGGGTTATGATGATGATGATGGTGATGATAGTAATGATGATGATGATGATTGTTTGCACAGGGTCAGGGTGGTTCTGGGGTGCAGGGAGCAGTGCGGCAGTTGGTGAGCAGTGCAGGACGTCTGTTGAATGAGTGTCGCAGCCACCATGCCGCTACACATGCCGTCGACCCACGCTTCATAACACAGCAAGTCATCCAATGTGCTTATGACATCGCCAAGGGAGCAAAGGTCCTAGTCACACTCTTCCAGTAACACCACCAGACACACACATGCATATGGAGAAATAGTGCCGTGCTGGCCTCTTCAGCACTTGTTGACAAAAGTGTTATTTTTCTCGTAAGCATCATTTAAACTCTGACAGTAGCACCACCTGGCAGGGAGAAATAATGCCCATATCGTCATCAGTTGTGCAGGAAGGCCTCTTTATGTCCTTTAGTGAGTCAAGTCCACAGTAAACTGCAGAACAGTTACCTACTAATATTTCATTGTTACATACAAAAGTCATCTGCCAGTTTCCCTCATTTTAAAATACCAGTTGTATCGAAGAAACATCGGTATTTTGGAACACATCCCACACATATAATGAACTTTCAATGGAGTATTATTTTTCTGTTAATTCTTCCAGTAACACCACCAGACAGGGAAGTCCCCCTCCCCCCTCCTTGTCAGTTGTCATAACAAGGGCAGCATTTGTTTCTGGAATTATCTTTTCAGGAGGAGGATGCAGAGAAACACAAGGTAGGGATATAACCTTATCTGTGACTGGTTTTGTTTATGTGCTTTTTAGGAGAAATTGGCAAAACTGGTTGGGAATAAGGTTTGGTCCCTCGGTGGTGTTTCTCTGCATATCTTCATTCAAATATCCTAATGTCTCTGTTATTTTTCTCTCAAGCATCATTTAAACTAAACCACTTGGGTGTTTGTGGTGACTTAGTGGCTCATTACTGAAACTACGAGTAAAGTGGTGCAGGATAATATCCTGCTTATTTTCAGTACTTCATTAACTTGGTACTGATGAGAGTTGGTAATATTATATATTTCCAGTGATTCAGCTGTAGGGCAGCCTAAATCAGAATTACACACAACCACAGCCCACACCATTCCACACCTGCATATACATTCTCACTGTGACTCCATCATCTGTAACTATTATTCGAATTTGAAATGGACTGTAGTTACAGGTGATGGAGTTAGAGTGGGGGATCATGGGCAGGTGTGGATGAGTGTGAGTCATGGCAGAGTGTAATAAGATTTGGAATGAACTAAATCTGATGTAATATAAATAGGCTTCCATTGTGGTGTAACCTGGAGTAAGTATTTGCAGACAACCTTATGTCTCTGCCATTCATATTGCATTTATATAGTGTCTGTCAGTAATCCAGACATAGCTCAAATATTTAAAAGTTGTCTCTTCACATTACAGTTTAACCCCTCCAGCCTGAATATGCCATGTTTATTTCACTGTTGATGATACTAGGTGATTTGAAAACCTAGGATGAGTCCTGTACTAGTAAAGGGATTGATGAAGGCTTTGTCTAACACCTCTAGTTCAGAAAGTTGTTCCCAATTTAAATAAGATAATTAGAAGTTAGCAGAATGAAATTATTTCCATATGGTAGGTCATTAGCTTTAAAGGTTTAAGCATTGTTTTAACACTGTTCTCTGGAGAGGTGAAAATGGATACTGCAGGCATGAAAGTTCTCATCTCTTACGCTTGTTTTGCATTTATTAACCCATTGAGCTCAGGGACATTTTTTTCCCCATCAGACAGTTTAATTCACCTGAGGATAGATTTCATGATTTGTGGGGTTAGATATAGCCTTGTTAAGCCCATACAATACAAGAGGCCTTTCCCATGTTGAATCATATTGTCTGGTACCAGTGGGTATAAACTTAAACAGATGTCACCTGGGTTCAAGGGGCTACAGATCATCATTATTGCTCTCTTACCTACTTGCTCTTCATTGTGTTTTAGGGAAGCAGACTTGTATATCGTCACCCTCATAAAGAAACTGCCTAAGTCATTTTTTCTGTTTTTCGGGAAATCAAGAAAAACCTGTCTCATTTTCTTAACATTTGAATGGCTTAGGGAGAAACTTCAGGTGCATTTTAGACCTTTCACACCCTAGACCTGGCAAAGGCAGCTATACCAATAGGTGCGCCACGTGATGAAGAATTGATCCAGAAATCGCCGAAAAGTGACTTAGGTAATTTCTTTATGAGGGTGACGATATGTCCTTGGAAGGGAATCGTAACCCCTTTGGCCCAGGGATGGTATTTTTCTTGTTCTTGGTGACTGTGGATGATTTTTTATATGACTGTAAGGAGATATCACTTATTGAAGGGCTAGAAATGGTTTACATTAAACTCCTCCACAGTGACAGATCTCCCCAGAGCTAAATATACGGTGGTACATAAATTGCATTCCACTAGAAACTCTCTTGACTATTGTATGTGTTGCAGGGATGGCTCAGTATGCTGGTGTGGGTGTGGTGGTGGGCGTAGCTTAGGAATAAATGATGCAGGATAGATATTGATAATGGTGAGTAAGCTGTTTCCACAACACAAGAAACTGCATAGTGGCATGAAAGAGGGGTGTTATATATTGACCACCCTGGGTATTGTCTGATGGAAACAGTAATATAGCCAAAAAGCATCCTTGGGCTGGAGGGTTAAAAAAATGCATTAATTGTTTGGTCAAATTGGAATCTCTGTGCTTATGTTGAGTTGTGGCAGAAGTATGGTAAATTTTTGGAATGTGGTGTCTCACGTGATGGTGTTGAATCTTTTATACGAACAAATGTGTGTGTATTTTTGAGTGTATATCTGTGTGGCCAGCTGGGATGGTGATTAATTTGTTGGGCACAAATTGCTATTTCAAATATAAAGTTAACAAATTTAAAGAGTAGAGATGGCCCGGAAGTAGGTGGGAAGATGGTTTTATATTGCTGGCTGTAGGTCCACTGGCTATACCGTTTATACTTATCCCTCTTTTATACCTTTTCTTTCCTTGTGTTTTGGTTCCTGCCTCACCCAACATTTAGGTGAAAAAAAGGTCAAAATGATCTTGATGAGTATCAGTTGGCAGTTTCAGAGTTACTGACTTGACTTTGCTGATGATGCAGTTATTCTGTCAGAGTCGCTGGAGATGCTATTGAGTGCCCTTGAGGAATTTCACAATAATGCAAAGTCATTGGGATAAAAGATCCCTTGGGGCCATGACTAAGGTCTAGGCATTAGGTGGCTAAATGGATGAAGAAGTTAAGTTGGTCCAAGCATGTGGTGAGAAGGTGGAGGTCTTGGAAAGATTCACTTATCTTGGTGTGTGGTAAATAACAGTGGTAGGCCAGACAATGAATTTCTTGCTGCGTTGGTCTGGCCTGTGTTATGAATTCACATGTCTTTGGTATTTGGTGTTGCCGTTATTTGTGTAGAAGGGCGAAAATTTGGATCTTCAAGGCACTGGTGCTCCCTGTCGTACTCTGTGGCTGTGAGACACTAAACAGTAACTTGAAGCAAGCAACAAATTGACTCCTTTGGTACCACGTGCCATTGCAAGATCATGGGATAAAGCTGGTATGGTACAACTTGGTACGTAGTGAGTAACTTTTCTGTGAGACAGAGTCAAGGCCTATTACCCACACAGTATGTCAGTGTCAGCTCCTGTTATATGGGCATGTGGCCATTTTTTCCTTAAGCTGTCTCTGCCCACAGGGTAATCTCTGGGAGAGTTAACGTGGGGTGTGGGAGACCAAAGGGAAGGCCACAGAACTCATGGCTGGAGCAGGTGGATCATTTATGTTAAGAGATACTTAGAGAGGGAAGAGTCGCTACCTGGAGGGTTGCACAAAGGGATCCCTGTGGGTGGGTTTGGAGGCTATGCGTCCCACGGCATTTGTACCCCCACGACGTTGATGATTATGGTGGTGATCATAATGAATATACAGTATATATTTTTTCCGTTTGTGTAGAAAACAGGTCAAGTAATCTTTGCAGTAACTTCTTGTTTACAAAGTACAGAATGTAATTTACAGCAAGTTTTGTTAACCAGTTGTTGATGTCATGTTACTTGTTCAGTGTGCAGTGAAATGTTTACTGTATTGGTATACTGTATTATAATGTGCAAGTTTTATCAGCATATATATGAAATATCAAAATTTTGTATTATACAGTTTAAAAGTACTTCTAGATCATTTAAAAGACACTGTGACTGCTGCACTGATGTCACTAAGGCTGGTATTCTTGTTGGTTAAGGAGTCATCGTAGCACCTCTTTGTTACAATTTCTTTTTTCCATATTTCTGTATGTGACTGGTTAATATCCTGCTGTATTTTATTTATGCTAAATAGTGGTAGTTTTAGTCCCAGGTTCATCTGAAATGTGAACCCAGTGAACTCTGGCTGGAAAGTGCATTTCTCCTGCAGTCTACTATCCTCCTTTCAGGGGATAGGGAGGGGATAGAGGGACATTTGTATAGCTAAGCAGTGGAGCCCCTTGGCATTATCAATGCCAATACATGAAGGCATCTTTCCCAGCACTATGTACGAAGCCTTTTGATTGACCAGTTACTTAAGCAGCAAGCAAGTAATCATTGTCATCATCATCATCATCATCCGGAATGAAAGAATTGAAATATCATAGGAAACTAGAAAACCTCCTACACCAACAAGCATATGTGCCTAAGTCTGCCTTCTTGATGATAAGAATCTGAGAGCAGTGCTAATGCAGGCAAAGCAATACACAGCCACAGTGTCAGCTGTTATTGGCTTGGTATTGCTGACAAATTCATCAGATGTACAGTTGCCCCTGTTTACCATCATTTAAAGATACAAACCCCTTTGAAAAACATTTTTTTTTTTCAATTTATTATTATCTGGCAATAGGTAGATAGATAGATTACTATTTTTTTAATCTCCAAAAAACTGTACAGTAGTTTGAATTGTACAGTAGTTTGATATATTACCCCTGTAGAATTAATGTTTTACGTGAAGTGGTTGGTAAAACAATGATATTCCAGTTTCTGCCCTTGTTCATAATTTTTGCTGATCATCTGTACGAATATAGTCTCGATCATCAGTGAAGTTTGACATTGTGAACTATATGATAAAATATCTGTCACCAACTCTTGGAACCAAGAGTGGGAGCATCTGTATGATTAACCACCTACATCTGATGACATATTTTGTATTTCATTTGTGCTGTCTCTAGACAGTTGTATCTGTATTACAGGGAACCTTTCAAACTTCAGGAGTTAAATATCACTTTAATCAACCCATGCAGTGTGGGAAGTTTTCAGTGAGTTGACTAAAATCATTGGGTAATATCATGATGGGGAAAAAAAATGTCCTCCAGATTCAGTGGTTTAATCCTCACTGCATTTCTTTTGTGAGAATTAATATAAGATGATGATGATGATGATGAGGAGGATGTTCATTCTGACAGGGAATTGTACATTTTTCTGATTGCTGGTTGTAGAAAACAGTCAGATTAAGGTAAGCACAGTATTAGACTGTTATCCACTTCAATCCAAATATGTTATCTTCATTTCGTTCTTGCTACCTCCAAATGCATTTATTTAACTTCGGAAAGACCTCTTGTAGTGAAGGAGTAAGTGAAGGCCATATCTAACCCCTACAGTTCCTCAAGAGGTCTCTCGTAAACTGAATAAAATTGTCTGGAGGCTGCAAGAATAAAGTAGAAAATATGGCATTGGAGTGATAGGATTAACTAGTGACAGATCCTTCACTGAATGGAAGATTGTCAGATATATTTTATAAATCATCAGTTAGTTGTTCTATTTAACTTACTGTTTGCTGGAATAATAGAAATGTGCTGTGTTAGCTGGCACTAGTGTTTATGAATAATCCTAATGTATAATTCCAGAAAATCAAGACAAGTTTTCCTTATGTGTGTGAAAAAGAGGTGAGAATGTGTGAGTGTTTGTTACAGTACCTGTGTGTAAGTACTATAGATGTATAGTGATACTGCTGACAATACAGCATCTGGTGGGAGTGTATTCTGTTCAGTGCATTCGCCAACAACATTCTCAGCTTTGTCACTCCCGGGTCAATATATCCTTGGAAGTTTACAGTGCAGCAGATTACCAGAAGTTTCATATTCATCATGGTAGAAACATTTATAGTAATTATCACGCATGCATGTCTTGATATTACAGTTCTGCAGATTGTCCAAATGAAAATATACCTACATACAGAAAAGTTGTATATTCAGAAGATAAACAATTTTAGCTCAGCTTGGACCCTCTTTAGTTTACCATATGAGGGTATTATTCTTCCATTATCACCTTATGCTGTCATTAGAGCTGCTGAGAAGCAGTTTGCAAGTGCTGTACTGACTCCTGCATTGTGACTTTTTCAGCACAGAAGTTACTCATAACCACCAGAAATGCTTAGCCCTTACAGTCTGGTGATGTATTTTGTAGTTCTTGCTATCTCCAAACAATTTTATTCAGCTTGGAGGAGGCTTTTGCTACTGCAGAGGTTAGGTATATCTTTCAGTAGCTTGTTCAGTATGAGAGATCTTTATGTTAGGTAAAATCATCTGTTATGTAGCAATAGCATACTAAAAATACATCATTCGAATCAGGGGTTAATTGAAGATTCATTTGGTAATATTGATAGGTGTGCATATTAGTAGTGTTGTAACTGGCTAAATCTGTAATGGTGCTGAGGAATGATTTAGTCAAGTTAATATACATAAAAATAATGTCATGCTTCATCTTAAGGAATCCCCATATTGTATTGTGGTTCACTATGGTACAGCTGATGTTTTTTATGGAGTGGAAGCAAAACAAAAACAAAGTGCCAAAACCAGTTGATTATCTCCCAGCAGTTGCTGGAAACTGTTGGGAGAAAAGAAATCTCAGATGTGTAATAGTGTAATATCTGTAACAATGTATGAATTTTGTCTTGAACTTTGAATTTCTATACTTGTGATTGAGTGTCCAGCCTAAGAGTGACAGCTGTGTGGCAAGTTACCATGATTTTAGTCACACTTCACTCAGTTAGTAATTCCTCCCAGGGTTGATGGTAGCCATCCATCTGCAGTACTACCTATTTAATTGTCAGTGCATTTACAGTTATAGAATTGTAGGGGAGTAAATGTTTAGTGTAGTTAACGGGGCTGTACTAGTGTGTGTGTTTTGCAGAATACTTTGTTATTAATATATGTTCTTTGTGAGTGCAGATGACTATGCATGTGAGGTGCAGCCAAGGTTTCAAAGGCCTGAATGATGTGTGAGTGATTGTGTTGCTGTCCCATTTAATTGGGAAGATATTTCTATACCTTTGTTTTCTTCTGTGTCTGGATCCTGTTTCATCCCAGCTGTTTTATGTAGGAATTAGGTTGGAATGATTTGACAGGTTTAACAAAATATGAATAATGCTTGATTGGCCTACTTGGAGAATTAAGTTAGTATAGTGAACCCTTATGTTTCACGTGATTTGAGTTCTTCAATTTACCTTTCGCTGAAAAACCCATAATTTCCAAGAACTTATGTCTCACAATCAAGAATTCACCTTTCACATAAATATATGGGGTGCTGGTAGGCAAGACGATTGTCAGCTGTTGTCCGCAATATTGTTTGCACAGTTCCCACCAGCTGTGTGTGTGGTGCTCGGGTAGTGATTGCAGTCGTGGTCACTTTTTTTGCCTTTCCCTTCGTTCAGCAGTTGTTTTTGTATACTCTACCTTTACTGTGTTATGGGTTCCTCTTCATTCATTGGAGGACCAGGTAATAGTGGTGACGGTGAAATACCAGGAAGTTCAAAGGATGGAGGCAAGAGAAGAAAAGAACGTCTTGAATATCGAGTCAGTGTGAAGAAGAAAAAGTATTCGGTAGAGGATAAGACGAAGATTTTTCAGGCTGGCGATCCATTTATTTAATGTTTCTTAACATTCTTCTCATATTCACGTGGTTGTCAGTTATTCTGGAATCGTGTTTTACGAGAATTATATCTAAAAAGTAAGAAAAAGAGTGACACTGGGAGGAGCTCTAGAACCAATTAGATTTTTTACCACTGAATTAATACTTTTCGGTTGGCAAAATTCAGGTTTCGTGCCAACCTCATAGTACCAATAGGACGCGAAACTTAGGGACTTACTGGATATTGAAAACATGGCAGTGTGATGTGAACTGGAATTCTTAAGGACATTTTATCGGTTGATGTACCGTAAGTCAAGCATAGCTCTAGTAATGATAATAATAAGAATTATTTAATTATTATTATTATTTATTTTTTACTTCAGTACTGTGTTTAACAGACACCACATCCTGGATGCTGTCAGAATGAAGAAGTGTGATTGATACTTTTTGGTGGTTTAAAGCTATAAGAAAATTAGTAAAGATATTATCACTACAGGACTGTACATGTAATTGATGACATGCTAACAAAAGAATATCCAGCTTTCTCAGACGAAGCACGCATCTCATTGTACTATAAATAATTTTGTAGTACAGTATATTCTGTTTTTGTTCTGATTTATAAGTGACATCAAGTTTATGGAGATACTGCAGTTGTGAATGTTAGTGTGCGTGCATGCAGGGAGTGCAGTGCTTGTTATGTGATACAAGTCTGATTCAGTGCAGTGGGAACATGATCATGTCGCACATTGGACCTGAAAAACAACAAACATGCAAATGAACAAAGTTTGCCTAAAGCCATTTAAAAATCTTCTTTGAGAGAATCACAGTGTACTGTAGATTATCCTAATTATAAAACCTGTGTTGCTTCATGTAGGCAAATGTATTTGAGTCTGTGTGCAGTACAGTGCTCTAGTTGTATGTAGTGAACCAGTTGATGCCTTGTTGTAATGACTAATATATATTTTTTCATTCATTGGGTCTAAGCCCACATTGAAGCACTTCTGTTATCTAAATATTGAATGTAGCATGATTGATTGTTTTATCTTTAGAATCAGATAGACCTCCTTCAGGTGTTACCTTCATAGGCCAGAATTTGACTGAACTTACAGTGCATTTCATGTGAAAAGTTCATCAGGTATCCGTACTGTGGTTACTTATATACCAATACAGTACCACATTAACATCACTGTGATAATAGCCAGCACTTTCACTGATAGTGTTGCATCACTGAGCATTTGCAAAATGGTTGTAGAGTAATTTTGCATCCACAATTCATGCAGACACTGAATTTGATGGATATGTTTAACATGTATATCCTTAGATTGAAGATCATTTCAGCTTATAAAAATTGTCATGACATAGAGGCACTCTGAGACATAACTTGCTGAACACCAGTATGGCAAACAGTGATTTATATACTTTCTTTCTTCAGTCATTTCTGTGTTCCTTGAGAAGTGAATGTATTGATGTATACAGTACAGTATTTTAAATTCTGCATCACAAAAGTGTTTTACTTCAGTCAGAACAACTTTAGCTATAGTTTTAATTCATATCTGATCCTGTTTTCCTCTCCTTCCTGTCTAGTGGTCAGTAAGTTGTATCCTGGAGCATCTCATAAATCTCATATGATGTTGCATTGATTGACTAAACATATAGATTATTGTATATTATTATAGACAGTGGCCTTAGTGACTTGTGTTGTACAGATGGTAATTTGTTTTCATTAAATATTTTATATATAGTCAGCAAAGTATTTGTTACAGCTTGGAAAGTGTTTTCTGGCCAGTTATTACTGAAAGATTATTATTATCATCGGTCAAAGTACAGTATTTGAAATCTAGTTTGTCAGAAAACACTTGACCCAATATATTGACAATAAGAGCAAAATTAACAGTTGTATCCAAAATTACGAGAAGCAATTGTGCCTTTCCAATTGGGCCTTCCTAGAGGTATATGAACACTACAGCTGGTTTGTTTTCACCTGATGGCATTGGGCTACTTCCACAACTTGAATACTGTTGTGGTCGTATAAAATTTGATGAGCCGTAGATATGAGTCTCCTTGATTGCTTGTTAAATTGGCCCTCAAGTCTGACTACACTTGCACCACCAACTGAGCTGAAAGGGGTTAGGGATCTTCATCAGGCTTGAACAAATGCAGTTAGTGTCCTTGGTGCTGTGACAGGTGATATGTGGTGTTGATGTCTGCTACTTAGGGTTACCAGTGATTATATTGCCTTGGCTCACTCATGTCGTGCCACCCGGCCTTGTCTGCTGGTCAAGGCTAGTGACCCTGTTGTATACCAGACTGGAAAACCACACGTTAGTCAGTTTATTCTTTCATGACAGAACTGAGCCACTCATACAACTTCAATAAAAAGCAGTGGTTACACGAAATTCAGCGATCCTTTGGTATGCGGTATGAATGAGTCTCCTTAGTCAATAGTCAAACTGACCTTCCAGTCTGACTGCACTTGGCTATCAGCCAAGCTGAAAGGGGTCAGGGGTCTTCAGTAGTCGGAACAAATGTATATCGATGCAATTTTTGCACTAGATTTGTCAGGTAGTTTTTATTTATCCAAAACATGGTTATTCTGATGGTTATTGAGTTATGTATGCGAGGACTTGTAATAATTAACCATAATATATGGCAAGTAAATATTCTCAGGCATGTAAAACTGAAAAATAGCCCCCAGTCTGTGCCAACGTACTGCTGTGTGCCATGTTTGGATTTAAGTTACTGTTGTTAAGGAAGGGAAGCAGTCACACCTTGCCTTACCATAATCTTATTAACATCTGGGTGCACAGTGCAGGGGCTGTAGCTATAAAATTATTTGAAAAAAAAATGGCAGACTTAGAGACTCCCTTATACTGTATATGTATTACTACAGGGTCTGTTTGTGTGAACTAAAGAGCAGGGATGTAGCCTCATACACAGTATAGTATTTCAGAGTGCATTATCATGAATTTCAGCAACTGTATTTATCCTTATTCAAAAATTTACAATTTATCTCACATACAGTGAATACTGTATATTGTATTTTACTTACTTTATTCCTTGAATTGCACATACTTCAAGTATTTTAACATACACTCTTGTGGAACAAGTAAAAAAAAAAAAAAAAAAAAAATGGTTAGTAAAGAAATATAGTAATGACAATAAAACAGAGTTTGAAGGCAGAGTTATTTATGCAAATGTTATCAGCCACCTGAATATGCAGTATCATTGTTGCATGGGCTTCATCTTGTTTTGGTAGCTGGTATTCTAGTGAGTCTGGAGGCTTTACAGCATCTCTTCCATACCAACTTGTTTTTGTGTTTGGCATTTGGCTCTGTACATCCTGATGACATCTAGTTCTGCTTATTCCTGCTGGTACCAGATAATTTTGTTTTGATTAGAAAAGACCTCTTGTATTGACGTTTATCACTGCTGTATTTAAACCCTCCAGTACAGAGTCTGTGAGGAGTTGAATTGTATTGTTAAGAGGTGACATGATTAAGACTGAAAATAGGGCCTGGACTTGTTTATACATATGTACATTGTTTATGCCAACAGTGTCCAGCATTAATAAGATACAAAAGGCATACAAGAGAATGCGTATCTACAGAGCAGGGAAAAAAAAAAGTGTGTTGTATTTTTTCCTGCTAGCTCCTGACAATGTCATTCTGCCCAGGAGGGATTTTTTGAATTGAGAGTCAGAAGATAGCCTTCATTGATGCATTCAGTACAAGGTCTTTCCTTAATTGGATAACATTGTCTGGAGATGGCAAGAAAATAAAATGTCCTTGAACTGGAAGGGTTAACCCCTTCATTCCAGCCATGTACTTTTCTACATTATTCTTGCTATCCCCGGATCATTCTGTTTGGCTTAGATCAGCACAGTACGCTACTAAACAGCTATTGAAGACAAACCATCAAGTGTGAACAGTCCTCTCAGGGTGAATAAAATTGACTTTGGTCATCAAAAATTGTATGAAAAAGACATTGTTGGATTGGTGGGATTTCAGTGTAACAGGTGAATACATTGTTAAGGAAGAGGTGTTATGAATCCTCTCCGGCCACGAGATTACGGCCCCTCATCCCCCGCAGCGTTATGTACAGTGTTTGTTTGTTAGCTCTGTCTCCTGGTGCTTTTCTTTGTGCATTACCCACCATGAGTCTTAAGAGTTGTTTCTTTGCCAGTCTTCCAGGAACACATTTGTTGTTATTGTTGTAGCCTGTTGTATATAGAGCTTATACCATCACCCTGAGACTGGTTGGATGCTGCTGCATATTGATAGCAATTCTCACCCTCTGCTAAGGAACTGGGAAGTACAGTTCTTATTTCCTTTACTGCATGGAATTCAAAACTAAATGGAACATTGTTTGTTGTGTTGTACTCTATAGTTGAATGTCCTCACCCATGTTACAGTTTTTAGTTATCTACCTACATCATGAATTATCTTGTTACAGCTGTAAATGCAAAATATTATCTTAAACTTGTATATAAAATGTGCACAAGTAGCATGACTGAATATACCGGTACATTACACCATAAATATTTACACAGTAAGTCACAAATGAGAGGCTCATAACATATTCCTACCACAATAATCATATACGGTACAGTACCTGTATGGTGAGAAAAGTGTATTATTAATGAATTATATTGTAGTTAAACCTGCACATATTCTTCTTTAATGTTGATCAAAGCAAACTTGGCATTATATTTAAAGTTTCCTGTCCAAGTTTTATAATATACAGTGATATCCATTGTATGAGTCTGAACCTACTGTTACTTATAATGCATTATTAGTGCTAAATAAGTATTTTATATGATAAAGCTGTTATGATAGAATTTTTAGATGAAATGCTGATAGTTTTGTGAATTAATAGTTCTGTACTGTATTCTCTAATTATAGAGTTGTATAGTACAGGTACATAATATTTTACATACTGTATTATGATAATAGATCCATGTCTCCTACAGAAACTTATGCTATTTAGTCTAAAAGCCACCTAGGTGATCCCCCACTAGGACTGACATCATAATGTGTGTGTTGAGTAAGACAGAGGTGACTTTCCCTCCACCATGATCAATTTCAGCCTCCAGTAACTTACCTGTGTCTTACAGTGGCCTCACCCTCAACCACACTACAACCAATATTTTTGTAACTGATTTACTCCTTGTTTTGTGTACTATTCTGCAGATGTATATTGTTGATAAGTGATATAATTCCATTTAGATACAACTTACTCTTGCCATTACATAATTTTATCTTTTTTAATAACTGTAAATATTCCTTCTCCTTTTTGTTGTTAATTAACATGAAAACTTGAATTCATATTTGCAAATATTTCCTTTATCCTTTATTTATGTAGTGCTGTATATTAAATATTTGAAAGTTGTACAGGGAGCTATAGATAACTGGATGAAGGTTACAGGAATGTAGAAAATATTAATAGTACATGCAGTAAACGGGTAGTTGTTGAATGCCATTAAGACTGCAGTGCATGTGTATAGTGGACTGAGTGAATTTTTCTGTCTGAATATTGGATTGAAACAGGGATATGTCATTTCTCCATGGTTGTTCTGTCTGTATATGGATGGGGTTATAAAAGAGCTATAAGGTAGGGCAGTGGATGTTGGAGCAGCCCTAATGAGAGAGGGCAGCATTTGGAAACTTCTATCTATCTATCTATTGCCAGACGCCTCAATCCCGTTTGGGGTGGCCACAAACAAATCGCCTCCACATTGCCCTGTCCCCTGCCATTTCACTGCCCTGCTCCCACCTCGCACCCCCCTCTCTCATATACCTCTCCACTCCATCCCTCCGTCTCATCCTCGGCCTCCCCCTCCCTCTTCCTCCCTCCACCTCACTCACATACACTCTCTTCGCCAATCTCTCACCCTCCATCCTCTCCACATGGCCAAACCACCTCAGTGTGTTCCTCATAACGCTTCCTATCACATCCACGTCCACACCACAACGCTCCTTTATATCCTCATTCGTCAGCCTGTCTCTCCATGTGACTCCACAGGCTCCTCTTAAATAACTCATTTCCACTGCTCTCACTCTTGACTTGTGTCCTTCCAACAACATCCAAGCTTCACTTCAATACGTTAGCGTTGGTATCACAATACTGTCATGTAGTAACTTTTTCACTTCCATACTCACTTCCCTGTTTCTTATCACTGTAGTTTGCAGATGATACTGTATTGTTTAATGAAGAAAGTGGGGAACTGCAAGGCATGGTGATGAGTTTGGGAGTGTGTGTAAGAAATGGAATCTAAAGATGAATGTAGGGAAGAGTGAAGTGATGGTCTTAAGAGAAATGAAGCCACTGAATGTATAGTGAGGTTGGATGGTGAGGAAACGGAAAATGTGAGTGTATTTAAGTACTTGGGTAGTGTGATGAGTAACGATGGGAGTTTGGAAGATGAAGTGCTTGAAAGGGTACAACAAGGAAGAAGGGTTGCTGGTTCTTTGAAAGCAGTGATACGGAACAGGGAAGTGAGCATGGAAGTAAAAAAGTCACTGCATGATAGTATTGTATTGTTATACCAACTCTAATGTATGGAAGTGAAGCTTGGACCTTGTTGGAATGATGCAAGTCAAGAGTGAGGGCAGTGGAAATGTATTACTTGAGAAGAGCATGTGGAGTTACATAGTTGCATATACAGACTGACAAAGGAGGAAGTGAAGGAATGTTGTAGATGTGACAGGAAGCATTAGGAGAAATACATTGAGGTGGTTTGGCCATGTGGAGAGGATGGACAGTGAGAGACTAATGAGGAGAGTATGTGAGTGAGGTGGAGGGAGAGTGAGGCCAAGGATGAGATGGAGGGATAGATTGGAGAGGTACATGAGAGATGGGGATGTGAGCCCGGGGGAGGGCAGTGAAATGGCAGGGGACAGGGTGACATGGAGGCGATCTGTTTGTGACCACCCCTTAAAGGATTAAGGTTAATAGAAAGATAGTTTACATGTCCTTAATTTACCATTGATTGGATTGTGATCTGTCCACAAAAGAGATTGCAAATTACAAGTCTTATTGGAATATAGTGGCTTGGTAGCTATTGACTGTGCCAGACCACACTGACATGATCCACTTCGCAAAGAAAAATTATCAGTCCTGCGACCTGGAAAGCAGGATGGTGTCATTTACAGCAACTCACCCGTGTACAAGATTCAGTCTGTGTGTTTGTGTGTGTGTGTGGACCTTAACTCCTAGGCTATCTGATGGATTTTAATGAAACTGGTCTGGCTACTCTGAAGGTGTTACACTATTACCGTTTTCCGACCATGATTTTTAAGAGGGGTTAACCCCCTGATCACTAAGAATTCTCAGAAATACTGATAGGAGGGCAGGTAAGAATTTGATATTTTTGTGCATATTCAGTACAATGGACTTTCATCTATAATGTGGTACAGTATTTGGAGAATGTGACCTCCTCCCATTTAATCTTGGAAAGGGGGGAGTCAGCCCTCCTCACCCCAAATAAAAGCGATCAGATAGAGGAAAGTGAGAATATGGATTCAACAAAACTCTAAAGAGTTCATTTGGTTTCTTGATAAAGTCTTGGCTAATGTGTCACTGAATTTTACCACAGAAATCAAAAAGCACAAATGGTACCACAGAACCCCATATTATAAGGCTTATTGGTATGGTGAAATTCAAAAGTTTTCCCGAAGCCCCCTTTTTGGCCCTCTGGCATATTTCTGACCCCTCCCAGATTTATAGTATTAGGGTAAACATACAACCTCTAGGAACATCATTGGGCATAAGATTAAAAGGTTAATTGGAGTGAATTACAGGTACGCGGCAAATAAGTGGTGATCACTTACCATGACAGGGATGGAGAGATGCTTGGGTGTTGGGGAGGGGTGCATCCACTGAGATGTTTTAGAGCTCAGTGGCTCCGCCCCTTACCAATCATTCTAGAGTTCACTGCGCATTTCCACTCTCCTTTAACTGTTTGTTACACCTATTACATCCATAGCCCATTCCACTATTTCATTACCCAAATCTGATTTCCCCACCACGTTACAGTATATCCATATCCCATCCTGTAATTTCATTACCCGCATAATTTCCCCTCACCCCAACCATGTACATTCACGCAGGCAAATCTTATATACCGTCTACCATTCTTTGAATGTCACACCATCTGCTATATTATGTACTCCGTATTCTTTAACAACCATAAACATTTCAATCATTCTCCATTTTCGAAATTCGCTCCGCTGTATGGAAGTTGGAACTTGGAACAGTCTCGGAATTGGAAGATTTTTTTTTTTCTTTTCTTTTGCAGTTCTCGGCATTTTATTTATAGTAAGTAGTTTTATATACACACAATCGATTATGCATTATGGTAGAACTAAATCAGTATACACAGTTTTTATCAACTAAAGAAAAAGTTCAGGATCTAAGTTTATGTTTCTTCTGTTTTAATTCAGGGTAAACTGAAGCAATTGTAAGTAACTCTTGGCCAAATCTAGGAGGCCCTCTCCGTTCCCAGTACATTGCCAGACAAAAGCCTTGAATCAACCCAAGAAGAAAAAGTGAAGACGTTGTGAGTGTTGGAGGTTGTCAATAGCGTCTGGTGCCATGTCAAGTCAACTGGGAACTGTTGTAATAGGTAGGTGTTGTTAGGGTACATATACTCGATTTTTTTTTCCCCCATGGTGTTAACGCAAATGAAATAACGCTCAAGTTTTACGTAGCTGCAGTTCGTTTTATAAACATGTTGGCTTAATGTTTTCTACCGGTTTTGTCTTTAACCTTTTCGTAAATTTGCATTTTTGGAGTCAAGGTTAATCCGATTTTATTTCTAACCAAATTTAACTATACTCAACTAAGTTAACCTAATTAAACAAACCTAATCAGTCAACCCTAACCACCCTACCCTAACGTAACTAAACTAACCTAAGCAGCCTAAGTGAGGAGTGTGGCTGAAACTGCGTTAATACAGTACCAGCCTTTTGGTGGCAATTTTACTTTTTGACTTAGGCCTGCTGACAAATTAGCTGCTTTCCAGAACTTAGAATGGCCTCATATAACCTGGTAAATTTGTTAGTGAGAATCTAGGAAAACCCTTATGCATGTAATATAAAGCTGTACCGTTCTTTATGAGTCTATAACCAGATGTTCAGAATGATCCAAGAGTTGTGGGAATGAGTAATTTAAAAAATATTAATGATAATACCTCATGGTGGCAATCTTCCTCCACTCACTTGATGTAATGCTGTCTACATCTTCCTTCACCTTTATCATTCTTTTTCTGTATCTGCCTTCGGCTTTTCTTATTTCTCACATCTTTCCTGTTTTTATTACCTTTCTTTCCTTCTCAGGTGGCTCACATTGAGTGACGAACCAAATGGTTTCTTGTAAGCCAGGAAACAATATATGATGCTGGGTGGTAACCATATGAACAACCCATATGTGTTCCCTATGCATCAACTAGTGGCTTGGTAGAGTATTAGTGCCCCTCCCTGGAAAATGGCTAACTCAGAGAGAAGCAGCCATCCTTTACAGGATTATGGTGTGTGGCTATAGATAGATAGACCTATCAATTTATGCACAAACAAAGGCAGATGGTCATGTGCTGTGGTAGGTTTCCAAGTTGGTTCATCCCAGAGGCCAGTCTGTCATAAGTTGCTTTGTCCCTGTTAAACTAATCAAATCTGACCTGATTTAATAATAACCTACTGGGTAACTCATTCTAACTGAAGCTCAAGGACCAGAAGGCAAATGGGTTTTGAAGCCGATTCAACCTGTTCAACGCCACAGGATGCCACGGCCGGTGTATTTAACAAACTTTACTGGCCTTGATATCACAGAAGTTGTTTTTATGACTTGGGTATCATAAATGAATGATGTAGCCTAATTATTAAACCAAATCCCTGCCATAAATTTTCAACATTTGTTAATAGGAGTTCTCGTAGACTTCGTCCAGTTTGATTAAATTGCCGTGGTAATATTTAATCAGATTTGCTCATTCTGTAGTTCTGCTTTGCCATATATGCATATTTCCTTTGTGATTTCTTGCAGATTATGTATAGCCTAGTAGAAAATGTTAAATGGTTATTTGTACAAGGTAGGATAGTGGATGTTGGAGTGGCTCTGGTGAGAGAGGATAGTGTTTGGAAACTCCCTGTACTGTTGTTTGCAGATGATACTGTGTTGTTGAGTGAAGACGAAGGGGAGCTGCAAGGCTTGGTGGATGAGTTTGGGAGAGTGTGTAAGAAACGGAAACTAAAGGTGAATGTAGGGAAGAGTAAAGTGATGGGCTTTGAGAGTGGTGAAGTCAGTGAATGTACAGCGAGGTTGGATGGTGAGGAATTGGAAAATGTGAGTACGTTTAAGTACTTGGTTAGTGTGATGAGTAAGGATGGAGGTTTGGAGGGTGAAGTGCTTGAAAGGGTACAGCAGGGAAGAAAGGTTGCTGGTTCTTTGAAAGCAGTGATAAGAAACAGGGAAGTGAGCATGGAAGTGAAAAAATTACTACATGACTGTATTGTGATACCAACTCTAACGTACAGAAGTGAAGCTTGGACATTGTTGGAAGGACACAAGTCAAGAGTGAGAGCAGTGGAAATGAGTTATTTAAGAGGAGCCTGTGGAGTCACATGGAGAGACAGGCTGACGAATGAGGATATAAAGGAGTGTTGTGGTGTGGATGTGGATGTGATAGGAAGCGTTATGAGGAACACACTGAGGTGGTTTGGCCATGTGGAGAGGATGGAGGGTGAAAGACTGATGAAGAGAGTGTATGTGAGTGAGGTGGAGGGGGAAAGAGGGAGGGGGAGGCTGAGGATGAGATGGAGGGATGGGGTGGAGAGGTATATGAGAGAAGGGGGTGTGAGTTGGGAGCAGGGCAGTGAAATGGCGGGTGACAGGGCGACTTGGAGGCGATTTATTTGTGGCCACCCCAAACAGGATTGAGACGTCTGGCAATAGATAGATAGATAGAATATGAACTTCTTTTGGGTTCAGAAATGGAATAAAAATGTAACTATGGTAACAGAGCTCCCATTCCTACAGTTGGCAATTGTATTTTTTGCTTAATAAACTATAGTGTAAATATCTTAGTCATAGGTTCAGAAAGTTGTGAAAATGCACGATATGAAACTGTTAATTGTACAACCTCATCAGTGTACACACAGACTGCACCTCCCTGCCATGTGGGGCTGTCAGTTTGATTGGGCCCTAGGGTCAGTGTATCACCAGTTGTTTTTGTCCCTACCATGCTAAACAAATATATCATTGAAGTATATTTTTATTTAACCTAATCTAATTAATTAAACCTAACAGCCTAATGTAACCTACTGGTAACTAACATAACTGAAACAACCTGGGGACAGTTGGGTTTGGAATCAGAGTCGATGCATTACCCCATTGGGATGCTACCATAGGTGTCAACAAAGCAAACCTTCATAATTGTAGCACAGTACCATATTAGCTATTTCTGCTGTCGGGTGCCGTAAATGATTTTCACAGTCATAATACAGAAATGTCTGTCATAACATTGTCATCATTTGTTTGTGAGAACTCTCATAAAATTTGTCATAAAAACAAGCATTTTTAACTAACCAAACCCAGCAGTGGTAGCCATATCCTTTTAACATAACTTGGGCATATTTTAAACCTAACTATAACTCACAGTGTACAGACGTGACAGTGATTAGATTGATGTGTAGTGCATCCTTGAATATGAGGCTTAGGGGCGCTAGGATTGCGATTGAAGCGTTGAGAGGAAAATGGGATTTGAATGTATTGGTGTTGTGATGAGGGATATTTTGAGATGGTTTGGGCATGTGGAGAGGATGGAGGATGACAGTAGGGTGCGGAAAGTGAGAGGTGTGAACGATAAGGGTAGGGCTGCAAGAGGGAGGCCCCCCCAAACCTGGGACAGGGTAATTGAGTGTGACCTCAAGGATAAGGGACTGAATAGGGAGGCAGCCAGAGATCGAGCTGCATGGAGAGCCAACATTAGGTGACGAAGGCCAGTGCATGCAAGCATGTTGGAGCCTTTATTAATGATACAAATGAAGTGTGCAAGGCTTATTTTTAAATCCTTTGCCCTTTAGGTGATCCTACAGCCAAGAAAAAAATTTGCATAAAACCAAGATAATGAAAAATACTCGGTCAGTTATTGAGTGTGGCAGGATGAGTGGATCATTGCAGTTAACTAACTGATTCCCACTCAGCGCTGCACTCGTGGAAGAACAGCTTATCATTTTCAGCATACAGTATGTCTCTTTAAATTCACACAGCCTATCAAGCAGTTTCTCAAATATGGTAGCTACAATACTATATGCTGTAAACAGGGGAAAAATCTGTGTCAAGTCAACTGTCACGTGGCCACTTCATCTCTTGTACAATACTGTACCAGTATTTATGGTAATCCCAGCCAGTGTCAGACAGTTTTATTCAGCTGAGAGTGAGTCATAGAAACCCAGGAGTATTAGTAAGGTAGTGAAAGTGGAGTTGGAGCAAGTTTGGAAGCAAGGTACTGTAATTTCCTCTTGTTTTTCAGGTGGTGGGACAGGCTTCATAGGAACTGCACTTGGCAACACTCTCAAACGCAGAGGCTATGATGTTCTTGTTGTGTCCAGGAAACCAGGAGCTTATAGAATGACATGGGTAAATAGGGGTTTTATTTTTATGTGTATTCTTGTGTTGTTATTGCCACTTAATGATATGTTGAAGTGGGGTTCAGAAAAAAAAAAAAGTGAAAAAAACTGGCTGAGTGAAATAAGCAAGACATAATTTACAGTACACATCATTCAGGGCCCAAAATCCTGGCTTCACCTAACAGGCCTAACCATATAGCACTTTTTGTTTTTTCTTTCTATGCACCTCATGTAAACCTACCAAATATAGTCAGTTGGTAGAACATCATTTAAAAAAAGAAATGCCAGACCTTGTCACATAAATGCAGCTACCAGTAATTGTTCACAGTTTGTGTATTATGCTTTGAGGGGAGTAGGCTATGCCTTGGAGGGAGTGGTTATTGCAGAGTAAAGATGGAAATACTTTGTTCTTGGAGGGGTTATTGTCAAAGCCATCGTTCACAAGCAGCATATTTGAGGTTCATCACAATGCTTCTTCAGGGGCTTTTTTTTTTTTTTTTTTTTTTTTTTAAGTGGCATGGATTCATAATTATTTAGTACTTTAATGAAATGCATGCATGCTTGTGTACAGTTTAATTACAGCCATAAACTACAAAACTTCATTAGCAGTCAGATTTATATTGTAAAGAACAAAATCTTAACACATAGACTGCAGTAATTGTTGCAGAAGAAATTATGACATTGGTAAAAAAGAAGGGGATTTGTGACTACTTAACCACTACCGTCCAACCCCCAGATCTGCCAGTGTGTATAGTGTATATCCTGTATTGCCTCAACGGTGCTGTGTAATTACCATGCTGTTTTGTATGTGTAACGTACCCTGGTAACTATCCAGTGAGAGTCATTTCTTAGGACCCTCCAGCAGTGTCAGTAAATCTTGTGACACCTTTAATACAGTGACATACTTTTGTAGTGTATTCTTATTGCTGCGGGTATTTTATTCATCGTATATCTGCTGATAGTGAAGAGTTAATAAGGCAGTGTTAACTCTCTATGGTTTGAATAGTCTGTCCAGATGTGGTAAAGTTGTCAGAAGATTGCAAGAATGAAATAAAGAAGACATAACCAGGCTGATTGGGTAAAGATGGCCCAATGTAGCACCAGCTCCTTGATTCCAGTCACCCATCACTTAGGCTATATCTAACCCATCCAACTTGGAAAGTCTCCTGTGATGAATAAAGTCATCTGGAGGTCATATGAAAAAGATGTGAAAGATGAAACTTGATTAACCCATGCCGTCCCGGCGACGTGAATTAATGTCCGCACATGATGTGCACTCATGTCCCGGCAACGTGAATTAATGCGGCAACATTGCAAGGTCCCTAATTTGCACAATTTTCAATTTTCCCGAGTGATTTCGCGAGTGATTTTTGGCACGTATACACGGGACACCTTCCTCTATTCCTCTACAAGATGCCAAGCAGGGACAATGCCTTACACTGCATAACCTCTCCCCCCCCCCTGCACGCCATTGTCTCGGCAATTCATCTGTTACCAGTGACCTGGCCAATAAAGACATTCCGGGCCAGAGTGATTCCCCAATCGATGACAATGTGGAGGACAAAGTTTACATAGCATTAGAGGAAGAAACAGTCAGAAATGATGATCAGGTAATGTGGGAAAAAGAAGGTCATGAATGGTGATGAGTTAGTGAGTGAAACAATGCTTATAATGCCTATATTACTGTTTGAAAACCAATATACTCTTGTACTACATATAAATTCGTACCAAGTAAATAAATAAATACTGTTTATGAGTGGATAAAATAGTTACCCTCCCACAGAACTCGTTTTCTTTAGTGCCAGCCTGTTGGAAAACCCAGTCAGGTAAGGAAGTACTCGTACCTGGATCGAGTATTTAAACCTCAGGTGAGCGATTTCTCTATGAATTTTCGATGTTTCTCACCAAAAGCGGATGTTTGAGCCCCCCCCAAAAAGAGTCCAAAAATGTCGGGACTGGGGCGTACTACTGCCCAGAAAACGTCGGGATGGGGCATGTTAATGGGTTAAAGCTGTGTACGTTATACAAGTTGTCCTTTTGGGGCAGGGATGTGTTGCATGTCACATTTTTCTGTACTTTTGGTACTGTACAGTGAGAGAAACTGCTAAATCAGTTTTATAGGAATCAGTAGAGGTTTATTGGACAGAGTCAGTTAATTTACTGTGCACTTGTTAGCAGAAACATGTTGGTTACTCCAGGCTCATCTGAAACATAAACTTAGTGGACTGTACAGTGGAGTTGCCATTCACCTTCAGTCCACCATCTTCTCTCTGGGTAAGGAGGGAGTCGAGGGGCATTTCTATAACCAGGTAGTGGAGCCAGCTGGTCATACTGGTGCCACCATGTGGAGGTGCCCCGGTCCAGCACCCACAGAAACATGTTAAAAGGTAACATATAACAAGGACTTCTTGCAAACTTCCTTTAATCTGTGGTGTTGTTTCCAGACTGAACTGAACAACAAAGGTTTGCCAGATGCCACGACGGCAGTGGTTAATGTTGCTGGCCAGAATGTGCTGGACCCAACACGACGCTGGACTGAAGGGTTTAAGCAGAATGTGTGGGCATCAAGGGTCAACACAACAAGGTAATACTCAGTGCATGTATTATAAACCAGTAACGGCCAGTCGTACCTTGCTGTTTTCAAAGCATACTGGTTGAGCTGAGGCTACTGTAGTCTGGAGCATGTAAGTGGTTGACTAACCTGCACATCCACAACACATGGCATAATAGAAAATCCCTAGTTATCTCTTGGATTTGACCTGTTTACTAAGCATGTCCACCTTCAGCCAGATGAAACCACCTGGCAAATGTTGTTCTACTTTAAGTTTACCTAACCTGAAATTAAACAAATTAAGCCCAAGTATGCACAGTAGACCTTTCAGCTGTATAAGTAAAGTGTTAACCTTAGGTACCACACAAATAGAGTATACATACTATATGGAAATTCATTTTTCACTGTAAACTGCATGTAGAAGCTGCAGTGGCAGAGAAAATAAGACTTGTCCTGGCGTGGAAGAGAGTTGGTAATGTAACAGAGATCAATACATGGCTGCTAAGTGTAGGGCCAGAAAGCAGGTATACAGGGTGAAGTCTGAATCCCAGAGACTTTCACTGGAAAGCCTCAATAGTGTTAAAAGGAAGAATGTGGTATTTAAGGTGGCAAAACAGAGGAAGAGAGAAAACAGGGCTATCACAGGTGAGCAGTGTTTGAAGATTGATGAAGAAAGGGTAGTGGTGGAGAGCAAGGTTATTAAGGATGCTTGGAGAGAACAGTGTAACCAGTTGCTGAACAGGGAGTTACAGATATGCTACTAAGATCATAGCCTGCTGTTTAGGGGTTGTTGTCAGTGCAGACAGATGACATTAAAGAGGTTTAAATGGGAAAGGCTAATTGTGCAGACACTTTCAGCCATCAAGACCCCCTCTCCTGAGCACCACCGCACAAGTGGCGTACCTTTTCTGTGTAAGATATATCCGTGGTGGTACTTTTTTTCTGCCGTATAGGAGGAACCTTTGCTAGCAAGAGTCAACTGTTTTTTGTATTTTATTCTTGATGTCACCAGTCTGCCTTGTTCAGCATTGGAGAGATATATCAGACTGGGGGTGTTAGATAGTGCCTTAACTCCATCACTACCTGGGGACACTTCCTAGGTTGAGTAAAATCATCTGGTAGCAACAGCAGCAAAAAATAAAAATGACATACTCAGATTTAAAAGAGGTTAAGTTGTACATAAGGTTACTAGTACAGTATGTTGTGTTCATTTTGCAGAGCCATGTAGTATATAGGTTCATACTTCACTTGCCACTTTACTAAACATTTCTGATATTTGTGTCAAAAGTGTCATCTAAATATTCACCATAAATCTTGCATATGGATGAATCAACTCCCTTCCAGCCAGGTGATGACTTTTATTTATCTTTCTGTTTTTTTGTTCCCAGACAGTTTAATTCAGCTCAGGAAAGGCCTCTCATATGAAAATGGTTAATTAGGGCTGTATCTAACCCCTCTAGTTTGAAAAGTTTATCATAAGCTGAATTAACTCATAAGAAGAAGAGAGCAAGAATAAAATGGAAATTGTCCCCAGGTTGAAATGTGTGAAACCCCAGTGGCATCAAGTCTCAGCATCAAATTTTCATCGAAGTGTGAAAAAGAGCCGTGGTAAAATTATAATAACGTGGACTTATGCAGCACAGTTTTGGACATAAATAAGTACCAATACAATTCTTAATGATAAATAACAAACACCAGGCACTTTTGAAACTTGACATGATTCTTAGACCTGAACAAACTATTTCAGGATGTTTAAGTTTCATAATTGTTCAGGTAAATGGTGGGTTGATATTCCTGACTGCAGTTATACATTAACAAAAAAAAAAAAAAAAAATGTACAAAAGATTTTCATTCACTTCGTCAGGAGGAGAACAAATTTGAATAAACTTCATTTGCATACATGTCCTGCTAGGAACTTGATAAATGAATTGTGAACAGTACTGATTGTTCATTTTCATACAGCCTATTGTATCTTGTATGCTGTAATCACATTTATCTTGTGTATGGTTGTGTGTTGTAGAGGGTAGGATGGCAGTGTAAGTGTGATGCTCTTGGGGTGGGGCAAGAACTTGTCAGAATGAAAGTAATCCCCATTAGAAGTCAGAGATGTGTCCTAAAATACAGCATCTCAACCTCTTCCATATAACCAAAATTGGGGGAAACTAGCAGATCAGTTGAATAGTAACAAAGAAACTCTAATAGGATGTTTTTTTTGCAATTACATTTGATTTATTCACAGTAATAACATAAAGGCTGCGTATAACAAGGATGTACAGTACTGTATAACCACCTTGGACACACTCAGTCATGTATAAACTGCACAGCTTCATATATCAGCTTGTTTAATTATGGCAGGTATTTCTACTTAAATATATTCATTAAAGGTTTGTTACACACAGGTACTTGGCAGAAGCAATAGAGAAGGCCAGTGTCAAGCCCAGGGTGTTTGTGTCTATGTCAGGTGTTGGTAAGTCAAAAAACAGATTTGCCATTTTCGTTGTTATGAATTTAAGTTGGTATCATCATTGCTATCATCGTCATCATCATCATTATCATTATCATCATCATTATTATTATTATTTTGCCTCCATCTCCATGGAACTAATAGTACTGCCTCCTTGTTATATTGTCCTCATATGCATTGTTGATTCTGTCACTCACTTTCCTTGCTTGTCTTTCTCATTTGTGCTGTTCCAGTCCATCCTTCTCTTTAGCATTGTCACCTTCTCCCAGTTTTACTCTCTATGACTTTTTGGCACCAGACATGGGGTGGTTACATGGGACAGTTTAATCAGGTACAGTCAGAGATACTATCAATCTATTTGTCTGTCTGTCTATCTTTTGCCAGATGCCTTAATCCCGTAAGGGGTGGCCACAAACAAATTGCCTCCATGTTGCCTTTGCCCCACCATTTCATTGCCCTGCACCCAGCTCACACTCCCCTCTCTCATATACCTCTCCACTCCATCCCTCCATCAGATACAGTCAGAGATTCGTCATTATTTAATTATTGCAAGAATGGTCCCTGAGGTTTAGCAGTCCCCCTACATGTTGCACACCTTCATTTAACACCATTTCAGCACTAATACCCACCATTCTTACTGAATTCATGGAAGGCCTCATTCGTGACTTGTATGCTGTTATTAGGGTATTTATGACATTGGTGGTCTTGTGCTGGCTTAGTTATCTGTTTTATTAACCTGAGAACTGTGATTCAATTGGATACATTTATGTGAAGCTACAGAACGTGGTGAATGTTTTTGGCGTATCTAATAGAGCCAGGATTCCGGGGGCTTGTATGATAAATGAATGGAAGCGTGGCCCATTGGATTGGGCAGATTTGGGCTGTCTGGACATTGCTACTCCTCATTCTGCCCTAAGGTGGGAAAGGAGGTCTGAATGATGATGATGATGAGAACTGTGAGCTACATTCCAGAAAGACCAACATGTGACTGCTGCTTACGTCACAGAAGTTGAGCCATAATTCATATTTTCTGTGCTTTGTTTTGGCATAAATTGTGCTCAGCCAAGTCAAATGGAGGCATCTGATTGGCCTTATCGTAAAATAACATACCATCTTTCATTTCATGGCCCTAAAATCAGTTTCCAATAAAGTGACAGTTTTTTTTTTTTTCAGCTAAGTGTTATAGTTGCTCATGGCACCATAACTTTTAATGGCCATAGTGTCTAAAGTATACCACATAATGACCTAAAAATTTAAGAACATATACTTCATCACATTCCCTATCAGTCTGTAAGAACAAAATTAGAATACTTTTTTTTTTTTCTCTCTCCCCCCTCCCCCACCCACACCACAGAGATTTTCTTCAGTCGTAGTGGTGCTATCTACTGTATTTATCTGTAGCCAGACCCCAGAATCCATAAGGGGTGGCTGTTTGACTGAGTTAGTTGTTTTATGGGGAGGGGCACTGATCCTCCACCAACCCACTTGTTGACACGTGGGGAACACATTTGGGTTGGTTATATGGTTACCATCCAATGTTGTAAATTATTTCCTGGCTTACAGGCTTGCCACTCAGTGTAAAGCCACCTGAAAAGGAGAGTATTAAAAAGTGACAGGAAAGATGGGAGAAACAGGAAGAGAGGAGCGTTTGATGGATTAAAATCCAAATAATGAAACTTTTCCTTACCTCAGCCTTGGATCAGACTCTTATCCTTTCAGTCAGCAGATCACATCCCTTGCCACGTGATGACATATTCCCTTCATTTTTGAATTATATGAATGTCTCTATACCATTTTAATGTAATTTTCCATATCCTGTCAGTAATGGTAATATTGGTGGTACAATGTAATTAAACTAATTTTTATGGCTTCATTCCTTTATAATCATTTCTGTTTAAAATACTAGTTTCATTCTCCATTATCATATGCTACAAGAGATGCTTGGTTGCATTGTGTGGTTGTAGACAGTAGTACTGATCCACTGTCAGAGTTACAAGACTCAAATAATATTCTGAAAAGTTGGTTAGGTTTAAAAAAATCACATTTGCTATATGTCAGAAGTTATTGCTCACTGTTCCATTGTTTATCATGTTTGCAACAGTACTTGTGCATGTTGTTAAGTGTGTTTCAGTAGTGGATGAACACCATCAGGTTACTACCCACCTGGTAAGAGTGAGGAGTTTGATGAAAGCAGTCCTGGTGGTGACTTTGACTTCCTCTCCTGCCTGTGCACTGACTGGGAGAGTGCTGCAGACCTGCCTCAGGACCTGGGTGTCAGGACAGTCAAGATCAGAACAGGTGGGGTATTTTTTTTTCTTTGGGAATAATTTGATTTATGAAGGATGTGGAGCAAGGAAGTCTGTTAATTTTAGGGTAGAAGAGAGTGTGCTTAGATGGCATGCTCGTAGGAGAGAATGGATGTAGATAAGGTGGGGAATCAGAAGGCAGGAGACATAGTAGCCAGTACTGCAGATTGAGAGAAATTTGTGAATCAGTCTTGAGTAGCACTGGGGTGCTGGAGAGGGAAGCCTTCATGTTGTAGCACCAACAGGCAGTGCAGTTCCTGTTACACAACTGTCCCTCACCTCTCTCCATGTCCCTCAGAAAGAGAATGATGGACTCCAGGAAAATGACAACTTCAACCTGTAATCTACCAGTCACATCCAAATGAGTTTGGGATCACATCCAGAACACATAGCAATGAAACTGTAATAAGTAATCATTTTTGTAATTTACTGTGACTTCATTACAAGAAGGAACATAAAAAAATAATATAAAACAAGGACTACATACTACCTTAGGATTTTTTACCCTTTTTGGAGCATCTCAAGGAACCAGGTTGTCAGTTAGTCACTTGCTAACAAAATTTGGAAACAAGGTGTATGTGTCCCAGGGAATACAATGTAGCAGTCCTGCATCTGGTATATTTGTACTTGTTTATTTATATCCATCTGCCTGGTATTCTGACAACATACAGGCATATGTCTTTAAAAGTTAGGATTTCTGTAATGTAACTTGTTTTCTGTTCCCTACAGCTGGTACTACAAACAGGGGGAAACTAGCAAAACTCCTGTATAGGTAGCTGAGAAAATTAACTCATTCAGGCCAAGGATGGAAAATTTTGTTTTATTCATGACGTAGCCTAGCCTTCATTAACCCAGTCAGTGGTGTGGTGCTTTCCTATACTCAGTAGAATCATCTGGAAATAAGAATAAGAAAAATACTGTACACTGTCGCTGGACTAAAAGCCTTATATGCAAATATTCTGTAATTTAATTGACTAACCCTTTCATGGCTAGGACACCTCTAGTACGGCAGACCCTTGGTGTACAATGAACGGGTATGCAACGAATCACCCTGTATGATGACTGAAGAGTTAGGATCATTTTCAGATACACGCTATGTCAGCATATTCTCATGTATGCTCTTCATAATCTTGTACGAAGCCCCACTGGTCAGTGTACAATCGCTATTTTCACTATACGATCACCAGCATGCATGATAACAGTTATTTATTGTGCCAAGATGGCCTTTCAACTTGGTTACTATTTAGTGTGTTGTCAGCGTTGGAACAGTAATGTAGCTTTGGAGTTAATGCAGCAAGTGAAGTGCAATGAAGTATCCCCATAGAACCATTGTCATAACTGATGATGCATGACCTGTCATTATGTGATGGATTTTTTTGTTTTCATATGCATCCTCGCTGTAAAACAAGGGTGTGCTGTACTGTAATTAACTCCAGCCCAATGATGTTATTCAGTTGAGTGAGTCATGGAAGCTTTAGGGTATAAGAAAAAAGTAACCAAAAATGAGAACTTATTGCATTCTTTCATACAAACATCCCTCAACTCCATCCCCAACCCCTGTAAGGAGGATGGTGAACTGCAGAAAGGTAACTTCAGCTTGCAGCCCACTGGGTTCATGTCCGGATGAATCTAAGGCCACAGCAGTCTCACAATAAAAGTGATTGTATTATCCCCTATCTCCTGCAGGTGTCGTGTTGGGTCGGCAGGGTGGGATGATTCAACAGCTTATTGTGCCTTTCTTCCTTGGGCTTGGTGGACCCGTTGGCAGCGGAGACCAGCCCATGCCCTGGATCCATATACACGACATAACAGGCCTCTACGTACACGCCATTGAAAACGAAAATGTGACGGGTGTAGTCAATGGTGTTGCACCTCAAATAATAACCAACAGAGATTTTGCAAAAGCCTTTGGACAGGCACTTTGGAGACCATCGTTTATCCCACTGCCAACTTTTGCAGTTAATTTTATGTTCAGCGAGGAACGTGCCAAGATCATGACAGAGGGACAGAAGGTAGTGCCAAAGAAGGCCCTCAACACAGGATATGTATTTCAATACCCAAATATATCAGAGGCAGCCAAAGAATTTTCAAGAATAATTTATGCTGATGAAATTAGCACTTGAAGTGGTGTGATTAGGAATAATGCTCTATTTTATACTAAGATACTGCTTCCCTCATTATGTACAGTATTTCTGTTAAGTTATATTAGGAATGGCCGTATATTGCCTCACTTTTATTGACATTAAGATTTACATGTACAATATATAAATTATACTGAAATGATTTGCAGGCTTTTGATTGCTATCAAGTACTTTTCTGTCATTCATTGTTTCTCTCAAACCATTCAGAGGTGCTGGAAAGGGATGCCTTCCTCCAGTGGCACCAAAATATTCAGGTGACTTTGCTGCCCAGTTATACATACAGCTTTCAGCTCACTCTCTATCCCCCAAAAGAGGATGATGGACTGCATGTCAGGAATAACTTCAGCCTTCAGTCATCTGAGTTCATGTTCAGATGAGCCTGGGCTACAACAACCCATTTGTCTAGGGATGTCCGTTTCATTTTATTCTGTTTCCTAATTTTCTACTATATTCAGTTTGGGATTGATTTTTCCACCTGGAGGGGTTAGATACAACCATAACAGTGCAGTTCTCTATTGTTATGAGAAACCTTCCCTGTGAATGAATTACTGTATCTGGTAGCAGCAAGAATGACGTTAAAAGGATGTCACCTGGATTCAAGGCATTATTGGGTACAGCCAGTTCCTTATGCATTTGGAGGTGCTGGAGGACCCAGGGTGTGGGATGGCCAGAGGCAAGGCTACCATGCTGAATGCACCACTTCTCATCTCATCAGCAGAATTAAGCAGTGTTGGTTTGGTGAGTACTTGGATGGTCATGTGTTTCATGATGCATACCCAGCATGTATTTATTAAAATCCAAAGTCAGCAGTGCAAAGTTTCGTGATACTGAATAACAATATTTAGGCAGTATCATGTATCAAAATAAACCCTATAACTGTTAATGTATCACCGTCATATAATACATCAACTAAGAAATGGCAGTGTATTGTTTGCTACACTGGTGTTCTGGGGCACAACTACCAAGCACCAGATACTCACAAATGTACATCGTTCAGTAATGAAGCTAATATCCATCCACCATCCAGTCCTTTACTGTCCCATCAGGAGCATAGGGGCCCAGGGCTAGGATACTCAGTCCCAGGAATCCATTTGGCTTGTCAGTGTTGAGTCACCTGAAGGCAGCACTACATCAAGTGAGTAGATGAAGGGTGCCCCTTCCTACTATATATGCTGTAGTTAATATCCATTAAAATGATAGCTTAACTTCATACTGAGGCAGAGTAGCTTTAGTAGTGGAGAATATATATACTGTGTATATATATACAGTATATGCATGCACGATCAAGGATTTGGTACCCCTTTTTAACGTGACAGCGTCTGGATTGACTCTTTTGGATATGTTTATGTGAAGCTACAGAATGTGGTAAATGTTTTTGGCGTACCAGATAGAGCCAGGATTCCGGGGGCTTGAATGATGAGTGAATGGGAGCATGGCCCATTGGATTAGGTAAACTTAGGCTGTCTGGACATGCTACTCCTCACCCTGCCTCAGGGTGGGAAAGGAGGTCTGGATGATGATGATGATGATTATATACAGTATATATATAAACAAAGCAGCAATGGCTCCCACACCTACTAGTCTTGGTGGAAAGAAAACTGATAAATGAAAGCATGTGACACAGTAAGTGAACAAGGTCTGACCCCCTCCAGACAGCAGAACCCTCCCACTTTTCCCCCCCTCCTACCCTGCCGGGCACTCGAGTTTTTTCTCTTCCAATCATTTTTTCACTCCAAAATACTTTTATTAGTGGATTTGTTTTTATACTGTTAGAAAGCTGAGGCATTTTAGAATAAGGTGAAAGAAAAACGAAAGTGATATTGCATAAAATAAAATAGTTTGGAGGAGTATAAGTTGAAGGAGTGCATAAAAATGTTTATCCCTTTTTTTTCTAAGCGTTTTCCGGTCACATTTTCGAATTTTCTCCTGAATGAAAATAGTATCAACGAACTGGAAGTGTTATTGATCATGTACATATTTCTAATGTTTTCAGAGGTCCCTCCCGGTAGTCTGAAAAAACAATAGTTCGAAAGACCCTTGGTCCCCTGCCATTCGGATTAGTTGCCAGGTATCAAGCAGCATGGAATGAACCACCATTAGGTGACCAAGGCTGACACATGCTCGTCTTATAATCTCTCAAATGTCGCATAATTCAGTCAGCCCCCCCTCCCCCTGGATATTGCGTCGGTACCCCAAACTGGCTATTCATTCGACGTTGAGCCATATAATAGGTCACCACCCTAAGCTGTCTATCTCAACCCTCAGTCCTAAAAATTTACCTACAATATGTCCCATGAGTCAAAAATTTAAATCAAGCATAAAATACAATGGTAGATTACTAGTGGAGAAGGGAGAAAAAGTGAGCAGATGGAGAGAACACTTTAAGGAATTGTTGAACATAGAGGATGGAAGTAATGCGAGTATAAGTGGCTGGGGAATGGCTGGGAGAAGGAGGGAGGTGAGAAGACAGGAAGAAATCAGTAGGATGGAAGTTGTGGAAGCAATGAAGAAAGTTAAATCGGGGAAAGCCCCAGGAATTGATGGAGTGTGTGGTGAAATGCTGAAGCATGGGGGAGAGATAGTAGTAGAATGGATGTGGAAGATGTGCAGATTGGCCTGGGAGGAAGGTAGAGTCCCGGAGGATTGGAAGTCAGGTATAATTATTCCCTTGTACAAAGGAAAAGGGGAAAAAGAAGTGTGTGGTAATCATAGGGGCATTTGTCTTCTTAGTATAATAGGAAAAGTGTATGGTAGGTTACTTATAGACAGAGTTAGAGAAAGAACAGAGAAATTAGTTGGAGAAGAACAGGGAGGCTTTAGGAAGGGAAGAGGTTGTGTAGATCAGATATTCATTCTTAGATCTTTAGTGGAAAAGTTTCTAGAGAAGGGAAAGAAGTTGTATGCGGCTTTCATGGATTTGGAGAAAGCATATGACAGGGTGGATAGACAAGGATTGTGGAAAGTGTTAAGAATATATGGAGTAGATGGGAAGTTGTTGAATGCTGTGAAGAGTATGTACGATGGTGCGAAGGCTGCAGTGCGTGTGGATGGTGAACTAAGTGAATTTTTCTCTGTGAAAGTTGGTTTGAAACAGGGATGTGTCATGTCTCCATGGTTGTTCAATCTGTACATGGATGGGGTAATAAAAGAGGTACAAGGTAGGGTAGTGGATGTTGGAGTGGCCCTGGTGAGAGAGGATAGTGTTTGGAAACTCCCTGTACTGTTGTTTGCAGATGATACTGTGTTGTTGAGTGAAGACGAAGGGGAGCTGCAAGGCTTGGTGGATGAGTTTGAGAGAGTGTGTAAGAAACGGAACCTAAAGGTGAATGTAGGGAAGAGTAAAGTGATGGTCTTTGAGAGAGGTGAAGTCAGTGAATGTACAGCGAGGTTGGATGGTGAGGAATTGGAAAATGTGAGTACGTTTAAGTATTTGGGTAGTGTGATGAGTAAGGATGGAGGTTTGGAGGGTGAAGTGCTTGAAAGGGTACAGCAGGGAAGAAAGGTTGCTGGTTCCTTAAAAGCAGTGATAAGAAACAGGGAAGTGAGCATGGAAGTAAAAAAGTTACTACATGACAGTATTGTGATACCAACTCTAACGTACGGAAGTGAAGCTTTGGACATTGTTGGAAGGACACAAGTCAAGAGTGAGAGCAGTGGAAATGAGTTATTTAAGAGGAGCCTGTGGAGTCACGTGGAGAGACAGGCTGACGAATGAGGATATAAAGGAGCGTTGTGGTGTGGATGTGGATGTGATAGGAAGCGTTGTGAGGAACACACTGAGGTGGTTTGGCCATGTGGAGAGGATGGAGGGTGAAAGATTGACGAAGAGAGTGTATGTGAGTGAGGTGGAGGGTGGAAGAGGGAGGGGGAGACCGAGGATGAGATGGAGGGATGGGGTGGAGAGGTATATGAGAGAGGGGGGTGTGAGTTGGGAGCAGGGCAGTGAAATGGCGGGGGACAGGGCGACTTGGAGGCGATTTGTTTGTGGCCACCCCAAACGGGATTGAGGCGTCTGGCAATAGATAGATAGATAGATAAAATACAATTACTACATTGGGTGGTAACAATATAACCAAACCATACGTGCTCCCTACGTGTCAACAAGTGGGTTGGAGGAGGATTAGTGCCCCTCTCCATAAAACAAATAACTCAAAGTCAAATGGCCACCCCTTACGAGATTGTGGCGTCTGGCAATAGATAGATAAAATACAATACAGTACAGTATTGATACAGTACTGTACATATAGTACAGTAATACAGTATCTGCAACAGCCAGGGCACCACCACAAAAGCTGCAAACTCAGCTGCCATTCAGAGCAAGGGTACAGTTGTCGGAGCATTAGGGCATGGAGCACTGGGGGGCCACAAGGGAAGTCACAGCACTATAGAAATAAGCATAGCAGGGAAGGCCACAGGATAAGTCACAGCACTACGAGGTAGCCACCACACAGGTCACAAATGCACAAGGCACATATGGCCTCACTATACGGCATCCAGTGGAGAGAATGAGCGACAGTTTTTTTGGTGCACTGGGTGGGCTGCTCCCACGACGCATTGTGATTGACTAGTGTGTGATGTGGGATGTGCCTGCGCACTGGTTGGGCCCCATGTCAGCCGGATCGTAAACATTACTGCCGAAAAATGCATAGTACCACCGATTGCTTTCCGTTGCTGGGCTGGATATCGCCTAATTTTGCCAGATACTGTTTCAATAGAGCCAAGCCAAAAGTGCCAGATAATGCAAATGTGCCCTTGAATCACATGTGTTGTTGCCTAGAATTATGCTAAAATGCAGTACTCATCTTGCTAAAAGCAGCACTTGTTCACATGGCAATGCACTTTTCTAGACAAATTCATTCCATTCTTCCTGCCATCTTGCCAAAAACCACACTAAAAACTTACGGAAAACAGGAGCTCATGCAGGGGAAAAACTCAAGGCTTTTACATTTATTAAATTATTTTATATCACATTTGTTTTGTTCACAGGTTGTCATTTTCATGATATGTCCACAGGTAGTACAATAGTAATGTTTTAATATGAATCAACGATTGGGTTAACAAGCGTCTGTCGTAAAACATACGAGGGTAGTCATAAATACATTCTGTAAAACCCCTTTAAAAAATCAAGGTGTAAAGATAAATTATACAGTAATATAATGGAAATAATTAATGTCTCCAGATTAAGGAGACAAATAACTGGAAAATATATATTTTTTCTTTTAGTCAACCACAATCATTGGTCCATATGACGGTATTAAAATAAGTATTATACACATTATTTGGCTAAAATTATGTGCTGTCCTATTGGTTTCTGCTTCTTCATATTGCAGTGGTCTTGGCAACCCTCTCATACTTCAGGGTAACTGACAACTTCTCCAGTTGGTCCAGTTCTCGTTGCTTGCCAGTGTCTCGCAGCCATGCCTGTAAAAACATTTTGCTGCGTGTACAAGATAAATGGGCCACGCTTCCATGCACTCACCATTCAAGCCCCCGGAATCCTAGCTCTATCTGATACACCAAAAACATTCACCACGTTCTGTAGCTTCACATAAACGTATCCGAGTCAATCTGGACTCTGTCACATTAAAATGGTGTGCCAAATTGCTGATCATGCACTTCTCACAATATTCATCCAGCCAGCTTGATCTCTTGTCAGTCCCCTAGCCTTACCAACTTCCAAACCTCCCTTCCTCACACACTCATCCACCATATCCCTCCACCTTCTGCTTGGCCTACCTCGCCTCCTCCCTCCTTCAGCTTTGCTCAGATATACCCTTTTCACCCTCTGTTGTTATCCTTTCTCTCCAAATGACCATACCATCTCAATACACTCTCTTCGACTCTGGTGTCCACAGACTTCCTTACTCCACATCTTTCACGAATCAAATTATTTCGTATCCTATCCACTCTCTGTACTCCACATACATTCCTCAGCAGTCTCATATCCACTGATCTCACTTTTGACTTTTCATTTTCATGCCATACCACAGACTCACATCCATATGTTAAAGGTGGCACTAATACTCCTTCATGTAAGCCTTGTCCAGCTGCAACACTCAAGCCTCTATTTCTTATCAAGGCCTTCATTGCACCAGCTACTTTCCTTCCTAGTGTCACTCTACACTCCACTTCTTTTGGACATTTTCCTCTCTTTTCTATCACTCTACCCAGGTATTTGAACTCTCTCATCAATTTCAGTCTCTCTCCATTCACTGTAACATCGCACTGGGAGTCACCTTCTCTCTCAGTAACTATCACTTTACTCTTTTCTACAATTACTCTCAAGGCACGACACTCACAGACATCAGCAAAACTCTCCACTGGTCTACGAAGTTCTTGTCTGGTACCTGCAAGTAGTACTGCATCATCAACATACAACAAATTTGAGATATTCCATCCATCACCATTCATTACCAATGCCATCCCTTTCTCCATTACTCGTGTTTTTACTTCTTTCATCACCCCATCCATATATTGAACAGCCATGGGGACTTCACACAACCTTGTCACACACCCACACCGATTGTGAACCATTCACTTAGATGCCCATTAACCCATACACTTGCCTCACTACCATCATAAAAACTCTTGACAGCACCTAACAGCTTACCATCTATACCGTACATATGCAAAACCTTCCACAATCCAACTCTGTCTACTTTGGGATGCTTTTTCCTGATCCATGAATCCCATTAAACACCTTATGGTCCTTCTCACAAGCCTTCTCCACTATCTGTCTCACTGCAAATATTTGATCCACGCATCCTCTGCCACTCCTAAAACCACCCTGTTCATCACTCACTTGGGTTTCTGATATCTCTTACTTTCTCTATAATAATTCTTCCATATACCTGCCCTATGACAATCATGGATCTGCAAGGCGCATATGACAAAGTAGACAGAGATGGATTGTGGAAGGTTTTGCGCATGTACGGTATAGATGGTATGCTGCTAGGTGCTGTCAAGAGTTTTTATTGCGGTAGTGAAGCATGTGTAAGGGTTAATGGGCATCTAAGTGAATGGTTCACGTTCAGTGTGGGCGTACGTCAAGATTGTGTGTGGTCCCCATGGTTGTTCAATATACTCGTATATATGGATGGGGTGATGAGAGGAGTAAAAACAAGAGTAATGGAGTGGGGGATGGTGTTGGTAATGAACGGTGATGGATGGAATATCTCAAATTTGTTGTATGCTGATGATGCTGTACTACTTGCAAATACCGGACGAGAACTTGATAGACTAGTACGGAGTTTTGCTGATTCTGTGAGCGTTGTGCCTTGAGAGCAAATGTAGAAAAGAGTAAAGTGATGGTTATTGAGAGAGAAGGTGACTCCCAGCGCAATGTTGCTGTGAATGGAGAGAGACTGGAATTGGTGAGAGTTCAAATACCTAGGTACAGTGATAGAAAATTGTGCAAAAGAAGTGGAGAGTAGAGTGACACAAGGAAGGAAAGTAGTTGGTGCAATGAAGGCCTTGATAAGTAACAGAGGCTTGAGAATTGCAGCTAAATGAGACTTGCATGAAGGAGTGTTAGTGCCAACTTTAACATAGTGAGACTGGTGTGGTATAAAAATGAAAAGTCAAGAGTGAGAGCAGTGGAGATGGGACTGCAGAGGAATGTATGTGGAGTACAGAGAGTGGATAGGATATGAAATAGTGTGATTCGTGAAAGATGTGGAGTGAGGAAGTCTGTGGACATCAGAATCGAAAAGAGTGTACTGAGATGGTATGGTCATGTCGAGAGAATGGATAACAATAGAGTGGTGAAAAAGTTAAATCTGAGTGAATCTGAAGGCGGTCGGTGGTGAGGTGGGCCAAAGAAAAGGTGGAGGGATATGGTGGACGAGTGTGTGAGGAGGCGAGGTTTGGAAGTTGGTGAGGCTAGGGGACTGACAAGAGATCAAGTTGGCTGGATGAATATTGTAAGCAGAAGCGCATGATCAGGGATTTGGCACCCCTTTTTAACGTGACAGCGTCCAGACTGACTCTGTCGGATACGTGTATGTGAAGCTACAGAATGTGGTGAATGTTTTTGGTTTATCAGATAGAGCCAGGATCCCGGGGGCTTGAATGGTGAGTGAATGAAAGCATGGCCCATTGGGGATTGGGCAAATATAGGCTGTCTGGACACTGCTACTCCTCACCCTGCCCTAAGGTGGGAAAGGAGGTCCAGATGATGATGACCTTCCCTACTACACTCAATAAACTTATGCCACGATAATTCTTGCACTCACTTCGCTCACCTTTATTTTTGTGATGGATGGATGGTACAATTGCAGCCTTTTTCCACTCTGCTGGCACAGTTTCACTCATCCATGCCTTCTTACATATCTCCAACAAGCACTTCATTCCACTCTCTCCACTACACTTAATCATCTCTGCATACACCTCATCAACCCCAGCTGCTTTCCCATTTTTCAGCCGCTTCACAGCACTCTTCACCTGTGCGAGTGTCACGTCTCCTGGCACTGCATTCCTTCTCTACACCCCCCCAAAACCAATCATGTTTACAGCTGCTCTGCTGTCTCTATTCCCAATAATCATCAGGCTTTCAATATATTCTTTACATCTGGTCCTTACTTCATCTCCATGGGTTAATAATCTACCACTATCATCCTTCACACTTTCACATTTCTTTCCACTGTCACTTCTACATTGCCGCACCTCTTTCCAGAATAACTTCCTATTTTCAGGATAATCTGCATTCATTTCTCTTCCTAGATCTTCATTTACCTCCTTCTTTTTCCACTTCACTAGTATCTTTATGTGCTTCTTGCTCTCAATATTACTCAGTTCTTATTGCAACTGAACCCCTGTCCTGCAACCACTCTAGCCACTTCCTTTTTCCCTCCACTGTTCTCTTAACTTCTTCATCCCACCATGCTGTACCTTTCTTCTTTGTTGTTATTCTTGCCACACCAAACACCACTTTAGCAGTCCTAACTAAGCAATCCCTATATGCATTCCACAGGCTGTCCAGATCCACTTCATTTCAATTCACTGATTCTAACTCCTCCCCTACTTTGGTCCTGTATTCATCTGCCATTTCTTTGATTCTCAGCTTCTTAACTTTCAGTCTTTCTCCCTGACTGCTCCTCTCTCTCCTGGTCCACCTCACTCCTCTCAGCTTGATCTTGCATACCACAATCATATGATCTGACAGACCTCCACATCGTCCTCTCATGGCCCTCATATCAGCAACCATTCCCACCATCGACCTCTCTATGAGCACATAATCAATAAGGCTCCTCTAAACATGATCCCCGTTCCCTCTGTACTATGTATATTTATGTGCATCTTTGTGTTTGAAATACGAGTTAGTAATGCACAACCTCCTTTCCTGACAAATATCCTTCAGTTGCTTCCCATTATTATTTTCTCCAGGCACTCCATTACAATCCATTATGTTATCCTCAGGACCAGTGCCTACTCTTCCATTTATATCACCCATTATGATCACTTTATAGCTCCTGTGCATTTCTCCCACTGCTTCATCCAGCTCATCCCAAAACCTCTCTCTCTCTCTCTCACTCCTGTCATCACACATAGCATACGCTACAATCACAGCGACTTTCACCTTCTCAAACTTGAACTTGGCATACGTACATCTTGGGATGACACATTTGTAATCTCTCACTCCACTCTGCCACACTTCATTCATCAACAAAGCATGCTTGCATATGTTGGCCTTGGTCACTTAATGGTGGTTCTCCACGCTGCTCGATCTCTGGCAGCCCCCTTATTCAGTTCTTTATCCCCGAGGCCACACTCTATGACCCCATCCCAGGTCTTTTTTGGTCTGCCTCTTGCAACCCTACCCCCTGTTGTTCATACTTCTCACCTTCTGCACCCAACTGTCATCCTCCACCCTCTCAATGTGCCAAAACCATCTCAATCTACCTCTCCTCGTCATAAAACCAATAAACTCCAGTTCCATCCTTCCTCTGAACTCTTCAATCGTAATCCTAGCCCCTCCCACTGGCTTTGCATTCAAGGACACACTACATATCCATCTATTCATTGTCATTTCTGTACATTTAAGTCTATGAGTACCTTCTTCCTTTACTGCCTGTGACTCACTACCATACTGCATTACAATCCTAGCACATCACTATAAAGATCTCTTAGCATGGAGGGACAACAGCTCCCTGAACTTCCTCCAACCACTCCTTACCCTAGCCACACAGCCCAGCCTCACCTCCAGCACATAACATGTCCCCCAAATAACAATACTCTTCCATACTCTCAAAAGACTCGCCAACATCAATCATTTCACACCTGACAATCTCTACATGCTCTCTCCAACACACTGTACACACGAACTCATTATCTCACAGTCTACGTCTGATACCACCATATCTCTCATGCATCCACTTATCACAAGCATTGCACATGATGGAGTTATTTCCCACACCCTTGTGGCAAACTGCACATGGCCACACTCTGCTTTGACAGTATTGCCACCAGCCCTAGATCTCATGACTTTTGTTTTATCTGCATTTACTCTCAAACCCTTGTGCTTCATTCTGTCTCTTGATTTCCTAAATCTTTCCTCCACCTCCCTTTCATTTTCTGCACTTAACACAGTCTCACATAAACAATATGAACAAAAAGAGATGCACGCAATGACACAAAGTAATAAAATACTGTTTGAGAGGAGAAAGTGAGTGATTTCATAGTCATCCTTCTTCTTACCTTGAATTTTGCATCAATGGCCTTCTGTAGGATGGTGCGCTGCTCTGGGGTCAGGTTGGCATCACGCACCTCTGCACGGAAACTTGATACACACTTGCCTGCTTCATCCACACTCTGTACATGTAAGGCAAGAGTCATTTCATTTCATTTCATTTATAAAGGCTCCAACATGCTTGCATGTGTCGGCCTTGGCCACCTAATAGCAGTTCTCCATGCTGCTCAATCTCTGGTAGCCTCCTGATTCTGTCCCTTATCCCTGAGGTCACACTCTTATGACCTAACCCCCACATCCTTTTTAAAAAGGTCAGCTTCTTGCAACCCTACCCCAAATATTGACACTTTTCACTTTCTGCACTCAACTGTCATCCCCCATCCTCTCCACATGACCAAACCATCTCAATCTGCCTCTCTCAACAAAACACTGATACACTCCAGTCCCATCCTTCCTCTTAAGTCTTCCACCGTAAACCTAGCTCCCCCAGGCCTTGCATTCATAGACGCACTGCACATACACCTAATCATTGTCATTTCTGCGTATCTGAGCCTACAAATATCCTCCTGCTTTACTGCCCAGGTCTCACTACCATACAGAATTACACACCTAACACATGCTATATACAAAGATACCTTAGCATGGAGGGACACCTCTCTCAATGTCATGAGAGCCAACAGCTCCCTGAACTTCTTCCAACCACTCCTCACCCTAACCACAGAGCAAGCTCCAGCTCCACCACCAGTATATATTATGTAACAAAACTCTTCCACACACACTGAAGAGAGACACCAGCAAGACCAATTCTTTCATGTCTGATAATCTCCACATGCTCTCCCCGACACACCGCACACATGAAATCAGCATTATCTCGCAGTCTACTTCTAATACTACATATCTTATGCACCCACTTATCACAAATACTGCACAAGATGGGATTATTGTACTTTCCATGCCCTTGTGGAAACCACATGCGGCCACTCTCCCTCGTCTTTGACAGTACTGCCACCAGCCCTAGATACCATCACTTTTATCTGCATTTACTCTCAAGCCCTTGTGTCCCATACCATCTCTCCACTACTTACATCTTTCCTCTGCCTCCCTTTTATTCTCTGCAATCAACACCAAATCATCAGCATACAACATCTCCCATGGGAGTCCATTTCTCAAGTCACATGTGAGGGCTTTAAGTACTATGATAAACAACAAGAGGCTCAAACCGACCCTCAATGCACACTAACATTCACAAGAAAACTCATTACTCAAATCTCCATTCACTCTTACCTGGGTGCGAGCACCCACATACACAGCCATAACCACCCTAACCAGGCACTCCTCGATCCAAGCTTTCTCACTGCCCACTTCACCACCTCTCTAGGGACTGTCAAAGGCTTCCCCAAGTCAACAAAAAAAAGTACAGATCCCTTTTCTTTCCTATATATTTTTCCTGAAGCTGTCAAACAATGAATATGGCATCAGTGGTCCCTTTGCCTGGCATAAACCCAAACTGCATCTTATCAATGTTCATTCTTTCTCTAAACATACCTTCTAGAACTCTCTCCATTACCTTCATTATCTGGCCAAAAAGCTATGATATTACAAAAATCTGTGCCAAGTTAAGGGGGAACTTCCCAGTTTCACCCAAGCTACTAACCTTGGCAAACTCGTGTGGAAGGCCCGGAGGGAGGAGGGGAGGCCGGCCATCAATGGGGGCCGTCTGGGTGAAGGGAATGACTAGAAGCTGGAAGTCTTCGGGGTTCATCACCTCACATGCACCACTTAACACACCTTCACTGCCTACCAAAACAAATCCTTTATTACCCTTTTTAGTACAAATTAACTCAATCACACCATAACACACCTTCCATGCCTGCCAAGTGAAAGTGCAAATTAATAGCAAACACACACAGAACAGAGGTTGAGTACATTCATGATAATCAAAGGTGCAAAACAATGGTACTTAAGTAATACATCCATCCAGCCATCATCCAGTCCTACACTGCCCCATGGGGAGCGTAGGAACCTGGGGCTAAGCATGTCAGTCCTGGGATTTAAGATGATACAAAAAAACAAAAAAATGTCATATGATCAACAAATATTTCTTCATATGTGTTCTCAGCAAAGAAAGCTATGTATGTAGCTGGGAATGATGGATTTCTGAATGCCCATCACAGCTTTTGTCAACTTCACATAGCTGGCATATCTGGCAGTGAGGTGAATCTCTAAGTAATTTCGTAACAGCACATGAAGCTCACTCTTGTGGTTCTTACAACTAAAACATTACTTGTTATCTCTGCAGCTTTAAAGTGTAATTTTCAAATGGTTCGTTCTCATGTTATACAATGCTTAAAGAGTCTGAATACTATTTAACCAGGTGAACCTATCACTCCCACTGACTTCTAAATTGTGAGTTATTTATCACCATCATCCTCAATGTCCAGGTCCTATTTTCCATTAATAAATGCAGTTAAAACAAAAGTGATGATATCTAGGGCTGGTGGTGGTACTGTCAAAGACGAGGGAGAGTGGCCATGTGCAGTTTGCCACAAGGGTGTGGGAAGTAATTCCATCTTGTGTGGTGTGTGTGATAAATGGGTGCATAAGAGATGTAGTGGTATCAGAGGTAGACTGCGAGATAATGCTGATTTTATGTGTACGGCGTGCCGGGGTGAGCAGGTGGAGATTGTCAGACGTGAAAGGATTGAACTTGCTGGTGAATCTCTTGAGTGTGTGGAAGAGTTTTGTTATTTGGGAGACATGTTGTGTGCTGGAGGTGGGGCTGGAGCTAGCTCTGTGGCTAGGGTGAGAAGTGGTTGGAAGAAGTTTAGGGAGCTCTTGCCTCTCCTGACATTGAGAGGGCTCTCCCTACGTGCTAAGGGGTCTTTGTATGCAGCATGTGTTAGAAGTGTAATGCTGTATGGCAGTGAGACCTGGGCAGTGAAGGAGGAAGATATTCGCCGGCTCAGGCGTACAGAAATGACAATGATTAGGTGGATGTGCAGTGCGTCCCTGCGTCCAAGGCCTGGAGGGGCTGGGTTTACAATGGAAGAGTTGAGAGGTAGGATGGGACTGGAGTGTATTGGTGTTGTGATGAGGAGAGGTAGATTGAGGTGGTTTGGACATGTGGAGAGGATGGGGGATGATAATTGGGTGAGGAGGGTGAGAAGTGTTAATATTGGGGGTGGGGTTATGAGGGGTAGACCGAGAAAGACATGGGACGAGGTCATTAAGTGTGACCTTAGGGTTAAGGGACTGAACAGGGAGGCTGCAATGGATCGTGCAGCATGGAGAGCCGCCATTAGGTGACCAAGGCCGACACATGCAAGCATGTTGGAGCCTTTAAAAACGAAACGAAACGAAAACGAAACGTGAGCAGGATCTAGAAATGAGTAATGGAAAGCATAGGAGAATTATCAACAGTGTCCAGTGCAATAAGCTAAACAATCCTCACTCATTATTCACGACCTAAAAATTTTAGGCTCAGTGTTACAGGCACATACTATTCAGGATGATTCATATGATTACAATGCTCTTGCAAGGCTTGTATGACAAAGACCACATTAACCCTGTCATAGTCACATCGTCTCTGGTGTTTTATTCCAGCTAACAACGAATTATTTTCTTCAGCATGGAGCAAATCACTGCAGTTTCATAATTGCTGTATTGTATTATTATTATCATCATCAGCAGCAGCAGCAGCATGACCTTTTTACTTTCCTAAAAACTGACTTACCCAAATGTAAAGGTCTGTTCCACATATTTATATGAGGTTGAAGTTGAGCTTTGGCCATGTGATGCTTGAGCTTTGGGTAATGTATGTTGAGGGGTGCCAGTGTGATACCCTGTGTGCGGCTGCCCACCAAGAGAGGTCTTTGGGGTGTGAGTGTGTGCACCACCACACCACGGCAATCAGCGATGACCACCGAGCGTGCAGCAGATATCACCACCATGTTGCGGCACTCACTCAGCCGCAGCCGCCCACACACTGGGCCCAGGATCACCCTCGTGTCATGGCACTTGTGGATCACAGCATTTCTGGATAGGAAGGGTTTGTGGTCAGTGGGTTGTATCTTCATACCGCAAAACTAATTTTACTAATGGATAATATCAAGGGGAAAAGTTCTAAAGATATTTCTCATACAGATGTACATTACAGTACCATATAAATGTATGCTATTTCCTCATGCATGTTTTACAACTTACTGAAATACAGTACTTCCTCGCTTAATAATGTAGATGTGTTCATTAAAATTACTGCATTCAGTAAAAATCACATTAAGTGACGCTTCTTTCCAGTAAGAAATATTATATTCTTGGACAATAAAAAAATCATATTCAAAGTGGTACAATAATTTTTAAAATGGATCTTATGTTGTGACTGGATGTATTATTAAGCACTCAACATTTAGCCCATAACCAAATTAAAGAAGTTGTGATATACTTATATCTATGGTATTGTAAAGTGTACCAACTCTGACCCTTTCTAACTACTTACTAGTGAACAATGACATGTTATGCGAAAAGTGCTGCTATGTTGATGATGAACAGCTTTAATTAAAAAAAAAAAAAAAAAAAAAAAAGTTAGGAATTACTGGATATACACAAAAAATAAACAGTCTCTGAGTACTGCATTTCACACATGAAAATTCATTTTCAACACTCTGACAACACAGCACACAGTGATACCACTGATGAAGCTAACACAATATATGTCTACAAGGTATCTGGGGAAAAGTGTACAAAACTTCATTATGTTAATCTTGCAATGAGTAAAAACTGCTCTATCAACATGGGTCCAATTCTCAACCGTTAGGGAGTTACACCTACTAATGGCCTTACCAGTGACAGTCTCCATTACAGTTCACCCAACAGGTAATGGTGGTAGGTGGCAATGACCATCATCCACACACTCAGTGCAGTGCTGCCTACTTCTTCCCCCTTCTCATTCTATCTCTGCATCTGCTCTCCTCTCTTCCCACTTCTCCCTGTCACTTTTTATTACTCTTCTTTCCATTTCAGGAGGCTTGTCTGCGAGTGACAAGTCTAATGGTTTTCTGTAAACCATTTACAATGCTGGGTGGTATTCATATTACCAAATTATGAGGTGAAGTGAAACCTGCAAAATGAGTGGAGATAAAAATGCAGCATCCATCCAGGGAACACATCTCCACACTTCCCTGTGCCTTGCTGTGGTCAGGCGCTGTCAGCTGCAAGGGAACATCAATTCACTGATCAAGGCAATCCTCCAGGGATGGCTGCTTCCCTGCAGTTAATGGGTCTGGTCAGCCACACAGATTAAGACTGATCAAAGACAACTTGCAAGGTCATCAGTAACTGTAGCTTTGTAATGGCTGTTGACAACTGGACCCTCGATGTTCCAGTATTTTCTACACACTAATGCCAAAATCCTATTATATGAACATGACTCACCTGATGGGCTGTAAGGCATATATATTAGATTTTGAGCAACGTCTAATTTTGAGGTCACAAGGTGGGGCGTCATCACCCATGTGAGCCGCCAGGCCATCCACCAACTCACAGATGTACAGCAGCCGGTAACTGTGGGTGATGGACAAACACCATCATAAACTAATAATTTCAGTCAGAATGTGGCTGAAATATTAATCAAAATACTGTATGAAGGTAAGATTATAAAAAAGGAGTATTGATTTCACAGTGCTATTATTTATTCAAATGGAAGAATTATATGCTCATTTGAAAATGATATTTACTGAGAAGATACAACAGATTCAGTTTAAAAAGGAATCCTCTTCAGGTACAAAGAGCTGCTAGAGAGGAATACCTTTATGCAGTGGGACTGATATCTGCATGGTTAAACAAATGTGCTTCAACTCATTATCCCCTAAAAGGAGGACGGAGGACCGCAAGAAAAGGGTAACTTCAGCCTGCAGTCCACTGGGTTCAAATCTAGATGAGCCTGGGGCAACTCAATACCTAATACATTCATCTGCTTGTATAGTTCTTCTAATGACAATCCTTTGGTATGATGATGTCTTTTATTTCATTTTCACTAACAACAAGCAACTATATTCATGTTAGGGGAGACCTCACAGTGCAGGGGATGGAAACAGCTGTCATTAATCCCATTCATCCAATGACAAAAATAAGGTTTGGCCGTGTGGAAAGGGTGGAGAAGGAGTGACTAGCAAGGAGAGAGTATTTGAGTGAGGTGGAGGGAGGGGGAGGTTGAGGATGAGATGTAGGGATGGGGTGGAGAGGTATATGAGAGATGGGGGTGTGGGCTGGGAGCATGGCAGGGAACAGGGCGACATGGAGGCGATCTGTTTATGGCCACCCCTTATGGGATTAAGGCATCTGGCAACAGACAGACAGACAGAATTCTTGCTGACACCAGATAATTTTATTCAACTTAAAACAGATCTCCAGCAGCAAATGCATTAAAAGAGGATGTATCTAAACTTTACCTATATTAAGTGTCCCACCAAAATAAAAGAAAATTATTTGATAGGGGCAAGAATAACATGAAAAAGATGTCATCAGCATGGCATTGTGTTTATTTTGTTCTTGTTGCAGCCAGCCAGTTTGTGTCCAGCTTAAAGGAGATTACTGTCAGGCAACGGGCTAGCTCCTTCACTTGGATGACATCTTTTATACCTCATTATTGCCATCACCATTCTATTTTATTCAGTTTAGGTGAGACCTTCCAAGCTGGAGGGGTTATATATGACCATCGACTCCTTTAAATACCAGATAACTCTCATGAGTTGAATAAAAATGCTTGGATGTAACATGAATCAAATTTAAAAATGATATCCTTGGCATGAAAAAGTAAACATGCAACCAGGGAATAATTATACCTTGTCCCCTTTAACTTGAAAAATTGTCATCTCTCCATCTGGAATGCTGAACTGGAGCACTGACACCAGAATATGGCATCAGCCATGAAAAAGTGCTATGCAATGGATGTTAAGCCACAGTATTCTCATATTCAGCAACTGAGCAATAACTAGAGACTGCTGTTTGTTCTTGTTGTTGCCTCAGATATACAAACATGAACCCAATGGACTGCAGGATGAAGCTGCCCTTCTCCGGCACTAACCAGTCAAGGGATGTTTATACAACATGGCACTCCTCTCCAGCACTTCAACAAGAGATTAACAATAATATGGTACTTGTCATGAAAAAGTGGAGTCTTATTTTGCCACGGAGGTACTGGAAAGTTGCTGCTACAAGACAAAAATCTCTGCCAAGTTCAGGTGAATGAACAATAACACAGGGTATGGTGGTACCTGGCAGGGGGTGATGCCACTAATCGATGGTGAGACTGCAGTGCGAGAGAGACTACCGGCCACGGCAGGCGACTCCCGCGCCGCACACACAGCCACTCCCCATGTGGTGCCCAGTCTAGCCCACCAAGCAACCACTGCTCAAACAACCTGTACAGAATAGTTATTTTTCATTAATGAGCCTTCACATCATAGTGCCATGAGTGTTCAGATGGAAAAATAATACTCACATAAAGATGCATCTTCCAGTAAACATTACTGTATAGTATATGGATATAATTCTTTCACTCTTTATTGCTGCTTTATTAGAGACTGAAAGATATCATTCCAAGGCCTCAAATGATCTTGTGCTTGAATAGCTACCGGTATATATTCACCCTAATAGCTATATATCCATACTATGACTATATTTGCCCCATTCGTTTCCTACTCATTCCAGGTGGGGGGGGTGGGGGGAGTCACAAATACCCTTTGCAGAGCACCTCCCCATTCAAAAACTCTTCCTTGTATGTAAGACCCATGTGCAACTGCATGTCACGTGTCCGGCATAGCTACTCATGAAGCAACTCCTCACCACCTACAGGATTTTATGGGCCTTGTGTCTTTATCATATTTATTCACTGTGCTCCATTGCAGTTACAGCCAGTGCTCCTCTGACTGTTCTGCTTATCACAGTGGTCTATGGCAATGTCTTTTAGCCTATGTTAAATGCGATTTTAAGTGTTTAAGAGAGTGTTGTGCCAATGAAGTGCTAACTTGGAAAAAAATCATTAATGAGTTGGAGCAGGGATGATAAAATTTCCAAGCAGGAGTCAGAGGGCAATGATATTGCCCTTGGATGGATGGCTATTAACCCACTTGCAAAGAAGTAAACGCAAGGCTCCCAGTACTCCTCCTGTACAGTATATGTAACATCAACCCACATCCCCAGTAGCATCACAAGCTCTATAATATTTCAAGTTTAATCCTACAAATATTTGCAGCTATAACTGTACATAACAACATATGTTAGGTCATGGTGTTCTGTGTAAACGTTAATGAGTCTGTGTCAATGTAACATAAGACTCTACATCTGAAGCAGCTTAGATACACAGTAAAAGTCCTCTAATCCAACCACCAATAATCCAAATATCCCAATACTCCGACTTTGTCAAGGCAAATTTTTTAAAAATCTTTCTAGGCTTTATCTAAGGATTTATCTGGCTTGGATTTGCCCTTGGCCTTGCCTGCAACTATTCAGTTATACTTCAATGCATTTCCGGTGAACCCTCTGCAGGACTAGAGCGTCGGGCAACAGATAGATAGATAGAGATTTTAAGTGTTTATTTAATGATCAGGTCTCTCCCAGTAGTCCGAAAGACCCTTGGTCCTCCGCGATGCGGATTACAGGACTTTTACCGTATATGGTTTAGGCAGCTTTAGGAACTGTTGTGTGAGTAACAAGAACAGCAAAAACTACACATACAAAGATCCAGAAATATGTCCAGTCTCTAGGCACAGTCTGGGGCAAAAGAGCCATACTAATCCATAAAGTCTACTTCATATTTAGGCCACATCCATCACTAAGCTCCCTGACACATAATATCAGAGAGCCTGGGCAGAGACATGTACCAAGACTCTTAAGCTCTTAAACAAAGAAAATTAGCCAGCGGAGGGCAGTGCGAAGCAGGTTTGGTGAATGACTGTCCCTTACTGCACAATACAGGGAGTTATATAACAACCCTAAATTATGGCACATCATGCAACCTTCAACATAGTTCACTTTTCATCATATCCAGTAACTGCTCTATTTAGTGACATAATTCCTCCTCAAAATCTACCGCTACTTCTGTTCTCAATAGTCTTCTACGGCCCATGTTTCAATAAACACTAAAAGCTTCATATATTTTTCTGTACTGTGTTCCATGAGATCACTACTGTAATTAAAAAACTTAGGCAAGGGCATGGTTTTTCGAATCATCATATTATTAAACTGGCACTTATCCATCAATCCATCATCCAATCCTATGCTGCCCCATTAGGAGTGTAGGAGCCTGGGGCAAGGCAAGTTGGTCCTGATATTTAAGACGAGAGTGACCAGCGTCACTCATCCCTGAGTGGCATTGCGTGAGCAATAAACCCCAACCACCCCTTGGATATAAGCCTACACAGGTTCAATCCTACTGGAGTGCCTTAATTACCCACTACACCACCAGGCGCCATAATTTGGTTATACAATTACCACCCAGCATAGTAAATGGTTTCCTGGTGTACAGGAAACCATTAGGCTTGTCACTCAGTGTAGAGTCACCCATAGGCAGAAGGAAAAGGAAAGAAAGACAGAAGAGAGAGTGTAAAAGTCATCTGTAGGCACAAGGAAGAGGAAAGAATGATGGAAAGAAAGACAGAGGAGGAAGGAAGGAAAAGAGGAAAGGGCAGACACCCAATGCAGCACTACATCGAGTAAGTGGATGGTGAGCATCCCCACCTACCACCGTGCCTTAATATACCAAATTTCTGCTTTAATGAACTCTCTGTGCCTATGAAACAATCTCCTTAAAAAAAAAAAAAATAGAAATATATAAAAAAAAAGAAGGGGGGGGGGAGTTCGGTATCGAGAGATGTACGTTTTATTTCATTTTTGAAGGCTCCAACATGCTTCCATGTGTCGGCCTTGGTCATCTAATGGTGGCTCTCCAAGCTGCTCAGTCGCTGGCAGCTTCCCTATTCAGTCCCTTATCCCCGAGGTCACATCCTATGACCTCCTCCCAGGTCTTTTTCAGCCTACCTCTTGCAGCCCTAACCCTAACATTAACACTTCTCACTTTTTGCGCCTAATTATCATCCCCCATCTTCTCCACATGACCAGACCATCTCAATCTACCTTTCCTCATCACAACACCAATACACTCCAGTCCCATCCTACCTCTCAACTTTTCCATCGTAAACCTAGCCCCCCCTGGCCTCTCACTCAGGGGATGTACTGCACATCCACCTATCATTGTCATTTCTGTACATTTGGGCTTATGAATATCCTCTTCCTTTACTGCCCAGGTCTCACTACCATACAGCATTACACTTCTAACACATGCCACATACAAAGATCCCTTAGCATGGAGCAACAGCCCTCTCTGTGTCAGGAGAGGCAACAGCTCCCTGAACTTCTTCTAATCACTCCTTACCCTAGCCAAAGAGCTAGCTCCATCATCACCTCCAGCACATATGTCCCCAAAATAACAAAATTCCTCCACACACTCAACAGACTCTCCAGCAAGATCAATCCTTTCTCACCCATCAATTTCTACATGTCCTTTCACTGACACACCGCACACACAAATACAGCATTATTTCGCACTCTACCTCTAATATCACTACATTTCTTATGCACCCATGTATCACAAACACAGCACAAGATGAAGTTACTTCCCACACCCTTGTGGCAAATTGCACATGGCCACATACCCTCTGCTTTGAGAGTACCACCACCAGTCCAAGGAATCATCACTTTTGTTTTATCAAGTATCAAAGTACAAAGTATGAACTCACGCAATACTGAAGCTGAGAACACGTACAGTACAATTCTGTTAGGTATCCACCAAACAAGATTTAGTAACTATTAAACCTGGGGACATTATAGTTTCCCCTTACAAATACTGACTATATCATCAGCCAATTCCCCTCTGTTAGTCTGATACATCAAGAGTTTATTGTATGTAGAACTTTCATCTCACTTGTAATTCATCATTCTTGTATGGTAACCATTTATTCTTTAGCACAAACTCAGCATATTTTAATCACATCTGTGCTGTACAACAGGGGCAATACTTACATAGGCTATGTAGAAAACTATATTAGGCGTAAAACTGTCGACAAACAACAATGGTAGCAATGAAGAAAAAAGAAAAAGTTTGAACATTCAGTCTCCACTACCTAGCTACTACCATTCTTACCTGCCTGTCAGTATGAATATCCATGGCAAAACTCACCCTTTTTGGAATGCATTTTTCTTACTAAGATAACCAGATCTGTAGCAATTGTTGGCATCCATGGCAACTGACAACAGGTCCCGCTCACTCCTATGGCACACAGGGAGGCAACACAGACACAACATATTAGTAACAGCCAACTGTTGGTAAACCCTACAGTCCAGTGTTGTTTTGTTTCACATTATTCTTACTGTTATAGACTATTTTAATTAGAAATTATCTTGTACTGGAGGAATTAATGAAGGCTATAATTAACCCCTCCATTTCAAAATCTCTTCAGTAAAACAGTCTAAATATAAAAAGAATAAAACAAAACAAATCACCAGAGTGAGGGGGTTAATCCTGCAGCAAATTTATCATGCAAATAAGATTTTGTACAGAATGTAATTAGCCCTTTAAGTAAAAAAGATCTCTTTATATTTCATGACAGGTACCATCAGATAATTGCAGCTTAGAAGACACCTTCCAAACTGATAATTTTAGAGGCTATCTCCATTAACCTTATTCAATTTGAAGAGGATCTTATCAACTTGTATTCTAGTTACTGCCAAATGATTTAATTGGGTTCAACTGAGACCTCTTAAACTGAAAGGGATTACTATCATATGAACTGGTAGCTTGATTAACTGCACATGAATTATTAAGCATTAATATGTTCAGTAAATATAGAACTGCCAGTGGAGGGAAAGGAGTGTGAGACAGACTTAAGGGTTGTGGTCTCATCAACTTAGGTAGCTCTCTAGCACTTCTTCCTTAGCTATTTATTTTGCACACTACATCTTACTGTTCTCCTGTACATTACTTAATAACAACAGCCCCTTGTGGCAAAATATGAGCTGCAGCATACATATGGTGATATATTCATTTCCCCAAAATCTGACACCTATAAGACTCAAAACTTTAGCTGATTACAGTATCTACCTGGTTATCACTACACATGCACTCTACAAAACTTCATCATCATCATCATCATCCCAACCTCTTTTTCCCATGTATAAATGGGTTGAGGACAAAATTTCAATACAGACTATGCAACTGACTCATGCTTTAATCACTACATCACTAGAGTCCATTATCTTTTTACAAAATATTAATAATTAGTCTTGTCTTAAATGAGATTAAATAAATACTGTCCTACAAGAAAATAAAGCTCTAACAAAACCCTTCAGCCCAGTAATATCTTTCTATTTTAATCTGGCTAATGCCCTGTACCTGTAATTTTATTCAACCTAATAAGATCCCCCTTGGCTGTAAACATTAATACCTTTAGAGTCATAGTACCTCCCCTCTCCTAAACCATTCTCTCACAAAGTCAACAATGTTTTCAATAAGAACAACTTAACCACCAACTGGGTTTGGTGTTAATGATTAGAGATATGTAATATAATGAGTATTAAATAAGGTACCTATGTCATGGCTTCAAAAGAGCACCTAAGTAGCCATTTTTTTTTTTTTTTTTAACTGGCAATGCCCTGTCAGGGATTCTGATGACCATTTCTACTCTTCTCAGTGACAATATGTTAGCCTGACATACAGGTACTAGTAATCAGTAATACTTCTGAATCAAGTGAGACAGTACTAGTACAAAACATACAGTATACCAGTAATCCGTGGTTAATATTCTTTCGGTTAACATTTTTTTACAACACAGCGATCATGTCTGCTCTTCCCACAATAAGAAACTGTAAATGAAAATTTACAAAACTAAAGCAGGTGTATGATGTGGATGCATGGCACACTTGCTTGCATGCTGAGCATGTACGAACACATGCATAGGCAGACCACCTAAAATGGTATTGTGCCTTGCATCAGTCCCTTATCCTAAGCACTAGCAGATATATTCATTCTCTTCTGCTGCATTATATCTGTCTGTACTGCAAACTAAGGCAAAAGTTTCACTGTTGATCATGTCTGCCAAACATAAACAGTGATGGAGGCAATGCTACTGGTGGTGGAAAGCATATAATGAACACACTAGCAGGAAACATTAAAATGAATACAAAGTACCAGGTCAAGGTACACATAACAATAACAAATGCAGCTACAGTTACAGCAGTAAAAACTAATTATTAATGCTCGAGTAAATCTGACCTTTTCTTTTTTTCTTCTGTGAACATTGTGACAAAAAATTGGGAGAGATACTGTCGTAGTTGTTATGGCACTACCCACAGCATAACTACACCCAAATTTTATCTATTACTGTGATGTATTTGCATGTCCCAGTATACAATGGCATAGCATGATTTCAACTTGTTTTAGCCCCATTTTCCGAGTCCCTTAGCTCTTGGGGATCATTTTTGGTTTTCACAGAAAACTGATTTAAATAGTGGTTTCACAAATGTAACCCTACATTAACTGAAGAGTAAGTATATACTGAACACTTATCATCAAGAGTATTGTATTGCATATGCCAATATATAAAATCTGTGATTCAAGAACTCATAAATGTATGTTATCGTCCTTCCATCCAGTGACATTTTTTATTATATTCTTGCTCTCTCCAGATTATTATATTCAACTTAAAGAGAGATCTCATGTACAAAAGTGAAGTACCCAGTGGTTAATGAAGGCTACATCTAACCACTCTAGTTTAAAATGTATCCCTACACTGAACAGATCTGTCTAGAGATGGCAAGAATAAAGTTAAAAGTAGATAATTGAACTGAAGAGCTAGGGGAAGGTATGTGAGATGGATGGAAGGGGAGAGGGAGACCAACATGGAGGAATGAGATGGCAAGGTGTAGAGACAAGGGTGATATGAATGGTGGAAGGTAAGTCTGACGGCAGAGGACAGGGTGACATGGAGGTGACTGTTTGTGGCCACCCCCTTGAGAATTAAGGCATCAGGTTAAAGGTAAACAGACACAACCATCCATACATAGATAAATAAATAAAGCAGTGTGTGAGGCGTGAACATACTTGTCCCCCTGCATTGATGCCCCTATGATGAACCCCAGCGACTTCACCACATGCTCTGACAACACACCAGCCGTCTTCATAAATCCAAGCAGTTCACGGGGGGTTCGCTTCTCACATGAACGTCTTTTCTTCTCGGAGTCCTCTACCTGGAGATGCTAACCACAACACAATTTTCATCATCATCATCATCACCCTAACCCTACTTCCCCCATGGGACTGTTTTTCTTCTTGAAGTTTCTCATCCTGAAGATGCTGAACACTCAACATAATCATCATCACCATTATCCTAACCCTACTTCCTGCTAAATTGTAAACTAGATGGGGGAAAAAAAAAAAAAAAAAAAAAAAAAAAAAAAAAAAAAAAAGGGGGGGGGGGGAATGTAAGACTGCAAAAGTTGTCCATTTCCCACAAAATTCAACAAACCAGAGCCAAATTTAAGGTCCACTAATTTCCAAATGTCATATGGAGGATGATGGTTCCTAAGTTATAGCCAAATACATGAAGGACAAATTAGTTTACTCTCACATAAAAAAGGTGATACAAATGGGGTAACTAATAGTAGGAACTGTCATCTTCTAAAAGGTAATGAACTACAGTATTAAAAGGGGGGTAATTCCATCTCACAAAACACAAATCTCTCTATATTAGGAACCAGACAGTATACTTACCACAGTTAATAAAATCTGCTATGAAATGTGTACATACTTTAGAAATGAACAGACTTGCTGAATTTCTAAAAATACATTACACAGCATGGATTACAACAGCTCTATGATAAAGATTAAAATAATGGAATCTATCAAACTTATTTTCATGTCTCATACATATTAACAATCTCTTAAGTAGTACAGGATATTTACCAGCACCATAAACTGTCAATCCTCATTTAAAGATATTTCATATACCGTATCTGAAGAAATTTCAATATAAGCTGCCAGTGATTTAACCTCTGGTTTTACTTACAGTTGCTCACAATTTGCTATATAAGTTGCCATGAAGTCAGAAACTAGTAGTAACTGTGACAAAACAATGTGCACCACTTACTCTACATATCCTATACACAGTGAGGAATGCCTACAAGCTTTACATGCCCCAACTATATGCCACAACCAATCACTCACCCCTGCCAGCAGACTGAGAAGCTCTGGTAGGGCCTCCTTTACAAATTCAGCATGTTTCTCTTCCAGCAGCTGCTTCCTTCCAGCTGACCCTGAAACCTTGCTGCCTGGCCATCTGAGAAAGTGTTAAGGTAAACACAACCACATGATACCACACACACACACATATCAGTCATAATTCACCTCAATGCAGCTCAGGTCCTTTGTTGCAGTTTGCAAGTTAATGAGGCCAGCTCACTTCCAGTTACATAATACATAACAATTCCAGGAAGTACACAGACAGTTTTTCATAATTCCAAAAGAATCCCAGAAGATGACCAGAGAGACAAAAACAATGAAGTACAATAGCAGACCAAGTGTATCATACAACATGATGAGGGAAATGAACCACACAACTATTCACATTTCTCCAGCCTTCCATATCCTGATTTCACTTTGTAAGCAAAACTACCTGCATACAGTATACTGCTTGTATTTTTACAAATTTATCAACATACAGGTACAGTCACTCAGAAAAGAAAGTACTCCCCCTGTGCAAAAGGCCTTGTAACTTGCAGCATTCAGGTTTGGTAAAAGTCCACCTGATGTCAGAGATATTTATACACTCAATGCCCGACACATTCATATGATTTTTGTTATTTTTCCCTGTCTCTGACCCTTTGAGGCGATACAAATTTTTGACCATGCACTCATAAATACTCCAGACACACAATAAACTATCATGCTGAATTAAAAAGATAATCCCTATCCCCTTACACAGGTCTGAAATGGCTAAAACCTCGAGACATTATTTCCCACCAGTAAGAGTGGGGGTGGACTGAAAGGCATGAACTAGATGGTGTCAAGGACAGCAATCAGGTTTGAGTGTTTCAGGCCAAATATGGAACTGATATTCCATTATAAAGTATTGTTTAAAAGATGTAATCATGCGTACCCTCAATACTCAGTCTACAGTAAGTCATTTACTTAATAAAACAGTGTTCTGTACTTTAATTGCAACCTTGCTAAACTCTGATTCGAAGGTGTGTGTGTGTGTGTGTGTGTGTGTGTGTGTGTGTATTTACCTATTTTACCTATTTGTATTTACCTATTTGTAGTATACAGGAATTGAGCAATGCTCGTGTTGTCCTGTCTCCATATCCACATTTATCAAGTCTACCTTTACCCACATGAATGTTTTTCTCATGCGCCATCTCTTTGTCTAGGTCGTTCCAAATATTTATGTATTTACCTAATATACCTAATTGTGATATACACGGAATGTGCTATGCTCGTGGGTTTCCGTCGCTGTTTCTCAGTAAGTCAAATTTAGCTTTAAACTCGTTTAAGTTTTTAGCTGGACGACCTCTTTGTCCAGGCTATTCCATAAGTCTATACTTCTGTAAGGAAAGCTATATTTCTTGATATCCTTCAAGCAGCTTGACTTTTTCAATTTCATTCCATGTCCTCTTGTTGCTCTCTTATCCCATAAAAACGGATCTTCTTTGTCAATTTAATCTACTCCCACCATGGTCCTGAACACTGCAATCATGTCTCCCCTTTCTCTCCTTTCCTCTAATGAAGGCAAATCCAGTTTTTCCAGCCACTCTCTGTATGACAGGTCTGCCAGACTGGGGACCATCTTGGTTGCTGTTCTTTGTATTCTCTCAATCTTGTTTATATCTTTCTTTTTGTGTGGGGACCACACTATCTATCTATCTATATACCTAGGCTGCTTCCCCCAAGGAAAGGGAGGTAGCCAAGACAGGATGACACACTCCCCATTTACTCATCCATTCAAACACATTCTTTGCATCTTAGCCCCAAAGGGGAGAAGGAACAGATCCTCACCGCATCACACCGCACAAGGGTCAACTGCGAAGTGCAGTCAGTGACATCCGCAGCAGGGCCCGACAGCAGAGCTGGTTTACCCCTGCCACATCATAATAGACCCATCCCCTTACCCGCACCTGACCTGACTAGCTGATCAGACCAAAAGTGGGAGAATATCCCCTCAGGGCTGCGTCATCACTTATTCATTCACAATTTCTCTCCATTTATTTCTGTCACGCACAGCCACTCTTCCTTGCTCAACAGACATCCCTCTCGCATCCAGCGCTCTCTTCATGCTGTCCATCCATCCTATTCGTGGTCTTCCTCTCAGCTTTACACCTCTCACATCAGATCTAGTTACCTTTTTCACCAATTGCTCATTATCCATTCTCTCCATATGCCCAAACCATCGCAACACCCTCTGCTCAATTCTACCAGCCATCTCCCGAACAACTCCAATTCTCCTTTGCACTTCATCATTTCGCACTCAATCCATACGCGTCACTCCACACATATTCCTCAGACACCTCATCTCCATTACATTCAAACTTTTCCTCTCTGCTACACCCATATTCCATGTTTCAGCCCCATATAACGCAGTCGGTACCACAACACCCTCATACAGCCTTCTCTTAACATCCATTCTAAGTGAACGACATCTAAACACTTTCTTCATTCCTCCCAGCACCTTACCTACTTCATTCATTCTAAACTTCACCTCTGCATCTATTCTTCCATCCACAGCAACATGTGACCCTAAATATTTAAAACACTCTACCTCCTCAAGCAACTCACCATTCAAAACTATATTCATCCTCCTACCATCTACCATCCTCGTACACTTCATCACTTTACTCTTATTCTCATGTACAGATACTTTCAATTTCCTCCTTTCACACACCCTTCCAACTCCTCTGCCAAATCTCTCAATCTCTCCTCTGAATCAGCCACCAGTGCAGTATCATCCGCAAACAGCAGCTGCTTCAGATTCCACTCTCCACCATCAACATTCACCAGACTCAGACCTCCACCTAAAACTCTTGCATTCACCTCCCTTACAACACCATCCATATTAATATCAAACAACCAAGGCAACATCACACATCCCTGTCGCAGCCCCACTCTCACGGGAAACCAATCACTCACAGCATTACCCACTCTTACACACGCTCTACTATTTACATAAAAACTTTTCACTCCTTTTAGTAACCTACCATCAAGTCCATACAATATTAAAACAGTCCACAAAGTCTCCCTATCAATTCTATCGTAAGCTTTCTCTAAATCCATGAATGCCCAAAACACATCCTTGCCTTTCGCTAAATACTTTTCACACACTTGTCTCACAGCAAACACCTGATCCACACATCCCCTCCCTCTCCTAAAGCCACACTGCTCATCACCAATCACTCCCTCTGTACCCTCTCTAACTCTTATAATTAACACTCTACCATACACCTTACCTACAACACTCAACAGACTTATACCCCTAAAGCTAGTACATTCATACTTATCACCCTTGCCTTTATACAACGGGACCACACAAGCACTTGCCCAGTCAACTGGCACCATACCTTTCTCAAAGCACACATTCAACAATCTTACTAACCAGTCAACAATAGTCACTCCACCACCCTTCAGGCATTCCACAGCACATCCATCCATACCTGCAGCTTTCCCTGTTTTCATCTCCTTTACTGCCTTCTCCACTTCCTCCTTCGTGATCAAAGAATCATTCAACTCTCCCAACACATTTATTCCTTGCACCCTTCCATCCGCCACAATCTAAGCCACCCTTTCCTCCTCTACATTTAACAATCTTTCAAAATACTCTGCCCATCTCTTCCTTACTGCATCGATCTCAATTAACATCCTTCCATCCTCTGCTTTTACTCTCTCTTCCTTCCCAGACTCTTCCTTTCACACCCTTTTCACCTCCTTCCAGAACATTTTCTTATTCTGTCGAAAATTCTCAGTCAGTCGCCTACCCCACCTTTCATCTGCTGCCACTTTAGCACCACGCACAGCCCTTCTCGCCCTATTACTCTTTTCCTACCGCTGCATATTCTAACCTGGGGCGGATCATGGCCACTATCAATTTTTTCATCATCTCCTCATCAATATAATGAAATGCTACTCTTATGTTAGTCAAGAGTTTGTAAGTCTCTCCAACTATCTTGTTAATGTGCTTTTCTGGTGACAAACTATCTTGGACCAGCACTCCCAAATCTTCCTCTTCTCTCATTTTTGTGATTAATTCATTACCCAACAAATAATTCAGTGATGGCCTCCTGGTACTTTTACCCATTTCCAATATTTTACATTTCTTTACATTAAATTTCATTTCCCACGTCCGGCTCCAATCATGTATCCTATCCAAATCCTCCTGCAGCATTTTACAATCCTCCTCAACCTCAACCTTCCTCAAGATCATTACATCATCAGCGAACAGACTTGCATAACTGTTCAATCCATCTACCATATCATTTACGTAAATTAGGAACATTACTGGCGCCAACACCGAGCCTTGAGGGACTCCACTTGTTACTTCCCTCCATCCAGACATCCTATCCTTTATTACTGTCCTCATTTGTCTGTCTCTCAAAAAGTCTCTCATCCATTCCAGAAGATTCTCCTTCAGTCCTCCTATATATTCAAGTTTCCACGTTAGTCTCTTATGAGGTACCTTATCAAAGGCCTTCTCTAAGTACACACAATCCACCCAACCATCCCTCTCCTGTACCACGTCAATCGCTCTTGAGTAAAAGCTCAACAAGTTAGAAACACATGACCTTCCACTTCTGAATCCAAACTGACATTCAGCCAAAATATTCATCTCTTCCAGATATTTTATCCATCTGTCTTTCAGAATTCTCTCGCACAATTTTGCGACCATGCTGGTTAGAGACACTGGTCTATAATTCAGAGGTTCTTCCCTGTTTCCTCCCTTATTAATTGGTACCACATTTGCCCTCTTCCATTCTTGTGGCACATTCCCCTCTTCCAGAGAACAGACGATTAAACTGTGAATTTTATCCGCCAGTTGTTCTCTGCATTCCTTCAGTACCCAATTAGAAATTCCATCAGGTCCTGGGGCTTTCCTTACATCTTGAGTTTCCAGTAATTTATACACTTCCTGTACCTCCACTTTTATATCTTTTATCACTGGTACATTTCTAATCACTCCCTCCCCTTCCACAAACTCCTTTTCATTAGTGAAAACTGACTGGAAATGTTTGTTCATTATTTCTGCTTGCAATGCCGCATCCTTATAGACCTCTCCTTCTACTTTCAATTCGGTTATTCCTTCCTTTTGTTTCAGTTTGCCATTAACAAATCTATAAAACAGTTTGGGTTCATCCTTGCATTTGTCTATTATACCTTTTTCAAAATTCCTTTCTTCTTCTCTATGTATTCTTGTGTATTCATTTCTTGTTCTTTTATATTCTTCCTTTGTTCTGTTGTTACCTCTCTTTCTCCAATTGTTCCACGCTTTATCTCTCTCTTTTTTTTGCTATCATACACCTTCTATTAAACCACTCCTTTTTCCTGTTTTCTTTCCCTCTTACTCTTGGTACAAAATTTTCCACTCCCAAATTATAGAGGTCTAGAAAGATATCCCACTTCCTCTATCTCTCTTGTTTCTGTGTGTGTGTGTGTGTGTGTGTGTGTGTGTGTGTGTGTGTGTGTGTGTGTGTGTGTGTGTGTGTGTGTGTGTGCACCACAAGGTACAAGGCCTCTTGCACAGGGGGGTACTTTTCTTTATGAGTGTAGCAGGCATGGCTCAGTGGGTTACAGCGCGCCGTTCTGACCGATGGGTCAGAGATTCGAGTCCACCCATGGTTCATTAGTAGACATCAGGAAGGGCATCCAGTCATAAAGCACTAAATGCTCCAAACCAAAGTCCTCTATCTAGAGGCAACGCCTTAGTCCTTAACGAAAATGGGAGACACGGCATTTAAAAAAGTGACTGTACTTCCCTACTCCACATCTTTCACAAATACCTATGCTTCTTAGCCTGGCAACACTATGAAATCCACACATTCTAAACTGCCCATTTCCTTTGTCCTCATTCTGAATTTTTCACATTCATGCCATGGCCGTCTCATACACTGGTGTAAGCACTAACATGTTAATGTAGTCCTCTTACAGAAACCATTCCAGTCCTGTTTCTTACTTGGCTTTCACAGCACCAGCTACCATTTTGCCTTCTGTAACTTTACTCTCCACTTCCATTGTTTAAATTAGGCCTACCTCTATTACTGCATTTAAATTCTTTCACCAATTCAAGTCTCTCTCCATTCACCATCACATCACTAGGACTCACCTGCCCTCTCCACAGCCATCACTTTACTCATTCTTAATACAACATCTCCAGATATTTCTACTTAGCTTGTCAAAGGCCTCTAGCAATGTAGGGATTAACTCTCCCATCTACCTCTTGTTACAATACTGTACCTCCATACAATTTCATTCTGCTCATGAAGGGCCTTTTGAATTAAAACGGTTATTTCTCCCCCCACCCTCCCGATTTGCCACTGCCCTACCCACATACCAAAGGATACGGGTCAGTGGTGAGTGTATGGAGTGATGCCTGTCGTGCCAGGGCACGGGGGTGTGCACTGGTCACTCGGTGCAGGTACAGTGTCATCACCAGCTCTGTCGTCCACACTTCTACGCCTCCCATCACCTCATCTGAAGCAACGGACCAATGTTAATATTTTCACTGCCATGGACACACTCAAATGTTTGATTCAAGCTAATGCCTGAGTATTTTATCTAATTTAAGAAAACTCTGAGAATCTGAAAAATTACTCAAAAATGTTTTCTATTCACTAACTACTACAATTTCTCTGAGCTAAACAAAGTCATCCACTCACTAACACTCACATGAAAACCTAAGCTAACATTTCTAGACCTTGTTAAAATATTACCTGCCACATGGATCACTATTCTGATGTCAGATCTATGTGGCATGCCACAATATACCCATCTTCACTGTCTCCTGAGATGTTTTGCAATATCACACCAGCTGGACTCTGTTACCAGTACCAGTAGGGATGATACAGTATGAGGTTATTTCACCACTGAGCTGGTTACTCTTTAATACCTACTCGTCATTTCAAGTTGGTCATGAAAACGAAGATGTTATGAAACCTGTAATGTGTGTTTTATGCTCTTAACTCCTTAGTAATGAACAAGAGGCACATCTCACTTTACTGGTACTTAAAGTAACTCAGGGCCTCCACACATCAGACTTTAAGGGAGGACTAACTGTATCCATTCTGGGATGCAAAGGCAATCTCTTAATTGACTACAGTATAATGCATTCAGTAATTATACATACATTTTAATGAGTACATTATATACTGCATACAGATAAGAACAGTATGTACATAAAGGTGTACATTAAAATATAAATGGTAGTAACAGTGTACGTACGAATGTAAAGGTACATCATGTTAGCATACCTCTTTCCTTCTGTGATGGTGCTGCTGCCAGAGCCGCCTCCAGCTGGCGGTCTCGGCCAGGGTGGAGGCGAGAGAAGAGCAAACACGAGAAGAACACCACCATGCTGCACTCCACACTCAGCCCCATCTGACACCCACACACCCCAACACATGCACATGTGTATAAACATTAGTGCTTGCAAAACACAACACACCTCCACATCCAAGAAATTTATTTATTATAGGTACAGTATACAAATTTGCACCCACCGCAATGTCAACGTCCTGCTCTTCCTCTCATACGGCACTGTAAATTAGTAAAGTTCGGCAATGCAGTATATAAATGGGGGCATGAATGAAGCCAATATAAGAGTTGTGGAACGGGGGGTGACGATGGTGACAAATGGTAAGGCATGAAGTAATTTATTCTGACATGTGTAGCTGATGCTGTGCTGACTGTTAATAACAAATGGGATCTCTGCACGCTGGTTCAGAGTTCTGCAAATGTCAAAGTCTAAAAATCAATGAAGACAGATTATTCAATGAGATGGTGACTCACAGTGTGTTGTCTTGGTGAACAGTTAGATATGAAGTGGTGGATAAGTCGAGAGCATCAGTGACTTAACAAAAGGGACGAATATATTAAGGAAGTGAAGGGTAGTTTCTCAAAATAAAAGTATGGCCAGTGCTATGAAGGTATTGATATGAACACAGAGGACTGAGTAATGAAAACTGGAAGAGGAATGAAGGTGCGTTAATGCCCTCATTCATGCACGTGTGTAAGATTCTGGAAAGGCATGAGTGTGAAAAATCAATAGTGCAAACAGTGAAAATGGGAATGTTAAGGGATACATGTGAGTAGTATAGGTTAGAGAGAGAGAGAGAGAGAGAGAGAGAGAGAGATTCTTGCAAGATGTGGTCTACAGAAGACAATTATCAAAGGGTAAACAAGTGTGCTAAGATGAAATACTTGTAATGAGAGAATGGACATACATAGGATTGTAAAAAGGGTATACGGTATGTGAATAAGCCTAAAAAGGGAGAAATGAAACACCAAGGCGATGACAGGATACTGTATGATAAATGAGAAGAGTGCATGAGAAAGCACAGCATGGGAGTCTAAGATGCAAAAGAAGTGACACAGAGTCATAATACAGTAAAAGTCCTGTAATCCGAACGGTAAGGGACTGAGGGTCTTTCGGAGTAATGTACTGTTTTTTTCGGACTATTGGGGAGGGACCTCTGAAAACATTAGACATATGTGTTCATGATCATTAAATAAACACTTAAATTGATATGGGTTATTGTTTTACTCACCAGAAATGCACAGAAGTGTAGATGAATCGTTGCAGGCAGGTACATCCAAGGCCAAGAGCAAGTACAAGCCAGTTAAATCTATAGATAGCACCCAGAAATTTTTGAAAAAAGTCCAGAAAATTTCAAAAAATTTTGCCTTGACAAATTTGGAGTACAGTACCGGGATTTTCGGACTATTGGTGGCCAGATTAGAGGAATTTTACTACACGTGGATGAAGTTTGTATGCAGGTGAACATGACAAAGGTCCGACTCACCCATTTACTGTACTTGGTGGGATGATGAGTTATGATGAAGAAACAATGCATATTCAAGATACTGTATTGTGTATTTCAGTTATTCCACACTGAGTCTATTACAAAAGAAGTCTCATAAGTTTAAGGTGCGTGATGAAAACAAGAGTCTAATACACCAAACTCCATTACAGTGGGGTGTAAATGTAGTGAAAGCTTACTTATATCATCCTCTTATCAAACAGCCTCTCTCTCTCTCTCCCCAGCTGATATAAAAACTCACCCTTCTTGAAAAACACAGCATGCAAAAAAAATTACGTATACTCCCCAAACTCAATTCATTAATCACTTTCCAGTACAATACAGCAGAGTAATTACCTCCTGCCTGGATCAAACTCCCGTACAGTACAATAAAACTCTATTGGTGCAGCCTACAGTAATCAACTAGCATTACTTTAATAAGAGGATATAGGCCTAGTCAAGATTATATGAGTTTGATACAATTAAACCTAAACTGACTCCTGTTCTAGGCTGAATGAAAATATCTGGTGGCTGCTACAACATAATAAAGAAGTCATTTTACTGCTGAACGAGTTAACAGAGTTGGCTTCCCACCCATTACACCAGAGATGTCTCCCATAAGCCACATGTACTCATCCAGTTATTCTTAACATTAAAAAAGGTATTACTGTAGTGACAAGGTCAGAATAGACCATACTCCCTTTATGCAACGTATTTTGTTTAGCTCTTCATACGAGAATTTCTGTACTGTATTATAAAATTAATGCTGTATTCTCATTTACAAACAATATGTAAAAGCTTGACACCATGGCTTACAGTGTCATAATTTTGTATAACCTAAACAAGCATCAATATATTAGCTTTAATTCATAACAGAAAGAAACAACTGTAAAATAATCACACAGGAAAAGAAAAATGTTAGCTAATACAGTACCTCAGAAAAAAGTACTACACTGCATTTTATTCTGCTCTCATATAAAACCAGAATGACACATTACCATATGAGACACATGGAATATAACCACACAAAGTCATCAAATGAATGTGTCCTGTAAGATGAATACCAGTACACCCAAACCCCAATATCAGGTGCACTGATAACCGATGATTCGCTAGACTGAACAAAAGAAACTGGGGAACATTCCCACAATCCAAATGGCAGTTGCTTCGCTAGTCTGAACACTCCGTCGCTCCCTAAGTTTGAAACGTGTGTCCGAATGTGGATGTGATGGTGCATGTGGCTCTCCCCATCCTCCCTCCATCCTCTCGCTTCTCCCCCCACCAAGTGAGCGAAAATGGCTGTCTGCCTCCTCAACGAACAGTCAAAGTCGCCCAACCAGCCTTGAGCTGCGCACTGGTAATACCCTAACCCACCAGCTGAGCAAAAATGGCCGTGTTACCTCCCTACCAAATGGTCAAAGTCACCTGGCCAAGAAGAGGAGGGAGGGATGGTAGAGAAGATGAAGGGAATGAAAGAAGAGAGAGGATGGGAAGAAATGGAACATGGGGGATGGAAAGAGCATGAATGTGAGGGGGAGAGAAGAAAACAAAAGGGAATAGAGAGACAGAAACTGAGACGCAGAAGGGAGGGAAGATAAAGTGTGAGAAGCAGAGGGAGTGAAAAAAAAAAAAAAGGCAAAAGGAAGGAAGAAAAGGAAAATGGGGGAGGGAGAGAGGCAGAAAGCGAGAGGAAGAGAAGAAAACAGAGGGAGAGAGAGAGAATAGGGGGGAAGAGAAAAAAAAAAAATTATAAAAAAGAAGAGGGAGGGAGGATGTGTGAGAAGCAAAGGGAGGGAATGAAGAAAGAGGAAGGGAAAGGAAGAAAGTGTAGAGAGAGAGAAGAAAGCAGTGAGAGATATACAGAGAAGGGAGAGAGAACTGGGAGGGAGGGACGGAGGGAGAGAAGATAAAGTGTGAGAAGCAGCAGGAGGGAAGAAAAAGAAAGCAGGAAAGGGAAAGAGAAAGTAATGGGGAAAGAAAACAGAGAGACTAAGGAGAAAGGGAGGGAAAAAGAGGGTGAAAAGATGGGGAGGGGAGGGAAGATAAGAAGCTGTGAGATGCACTGTGAGGGAAAGAAGAGAGAGGAAGGGAAGAAAATGACACTGGGGGAGGGAAAGAGTGTGCAAGAAACATAAGAGAGAAAGACTAAGTAGGGAGGGAAGAGTGGAGAGGGAGGGAGAGAAAGGGAAGAAAAAGAGGGAGAGTGTGAAGGATGTACAAGAGAGAGAGGGAACTCAAAAACAGAGAGAATTAGATGAAGGAGGATGTGAAAAATGTGGAATGAGGAATGGAAAAGAAATTGAAAATTCAGACAGAAGGAGGATGAGAGAGAGAGGTGGTGATCTGCCTCATTTATCTTCTCTCCTTCGTTTCTCCTCTCATGTGCTGTCAGCGCTGCCAGGAGTGTCTCCCTCCCAGTCCCCCCACCCTTCCCCACCCCCACTAGCGCGCTGCCTGCCTGGCCCAGCGTTCTCCACTCTCACAGTGTCTGTTGCCCTAAATGCATCTCACCATCACACCTCCAACCACCTTACCTTCTGCATATGTGATGTTTGATGTCCCATTCTTTTAGCAATACAGTAATACTGGTATTGTTTATGAGGATAATAACATTACCTACGGTGTTTTTGTGTCAGTCTCTACTGAGAGAGTATGGTATACGAGAGTTTGGGTTTGGACCTGGAACACATCTCTGGCTTTCCTTCAGTATCTTAAAGGGAAAATTGCTTCGATATCTGACATACTTGCTGACTGAACACTTCCACTGGTAGGCAACAGCGCCTGATATTGGGGTATGGGTGTAATAATGAATACTGAAGAGCACGCACACCATGCCTTACATTACCATAGTAACACACCTTTTTGACAGCAATATGTTTCCATGTGTCGTAGCTCATCTGTGGGTACCCACGTTCACCCAAGTCTTGAGCATACTGCAACAACCGTGATAACATCTGGTAAAGAAAAACAATATACTGTACAGAACAACAACCATTTGCTATGTTGGGAGGCAAGCATCAGCTGAGCAGCATCACTGACTACAGAATGACTGCAAGATTGACTAAGTACTGTGTGTAAGACTAATCGCAGTATTCCTAAAACTGAGAGGAGAAAGGTCTCTTCAAGTCCCAGATTTCTGGGATGAAAAGGGAAAAACACAATGGGCAAAAAGGCAAGATAAATAATGAGGCCCGAAGAGTACCGTGAACCGGGGTGACTTCGTACGATTTTGAAGGTTATTTCATCCTGACACAATTTATTTTGGCCAAAATACTGATGTTAAGTATTACATACGTACGTGAGCCAATAACCTGTAAGTATCTAACAGCCAGATAATCTCAGTATCTCCATCTAGACGTAGTAAAATATTTTATAGGTGTCCGAGGTCACCCCGGACTGGGGAGACTTCGGACTGCCTTGGGGTGACCCCGGACACTTATTAGAAATGCACTGAAATGGGCCCCTAGTAGCTCAGCTGAATGTTTGGACAGTTCTGGGGGGTCTTTGGACACTGCGCGACTTTTAAAAAAATTGCTGAAAAAAATACAAAAAAATACAGAAAAATTACAAGTAAATAGTAGTGATATATAGCAAAAATAGATGAAAAAATAAATTTTCCATTGACTTACAACCCCAGTTTAGTTGATTATACATATACATTATAGGGAGTACATTCCCACGCTATGCGCAGGTTAAAGGCACGATTGTGACTGACTGACCGGACGGTTTAAAGCGTGCCGGCTATTTAAATGCCTAATTAAAGGGAACTTGGAATGGAGGAACAGAAGATACGGAAGGAAAGAGCTAAAGAGTGAAGGAGCTTGGGAAGGAATGAGAGAAGGAGCTTGGGAAGGAGAAACAGGAGTTAGGAATGGAAGGGGTGAGTAGATGAGGAACAAGAGGAGGGAGTGGAGACGAACTATAAGGATATCATACCGGTACCGTACCATATGGTAACTTAAATAATATGTGTTTTCACATCATATTTCTTAGCAGCCTGTCTGACACTTAACTTTCCATCACGTACGTCTGCACTAGCATACTCTAAAAGGCTGCCACGGCGTTCCACCGTATAGTGTCTTCTACCATCACTGGTAGATACACTCACTCTCTTGTAATTTCGAGGCATTGTGGCCTAGTTCATCTCACACTTCATCTGTTATATAAATGCAAAAACAAAGATAAGCATGCAGACTGTGTACATTGTACAAAATATGTTTTATTACATATAAAAAAAGCAAATTAGATATGCTGTCTGACCTCAACCCTTTAAATATCCATTGTCCGTAAGTTACCCCTTTAAATCCCAAAAATGCGTACACATTCACTCATGTCATGTTTACATACATTTAAAATGCAGATTTTAACCCTTTCTCTGTTCCAATCTTCAAGTTAGACGTTAAAGTAAACCTCTAAATGTGTATAAGCGTGCGGTTTGTTATGATTCGTTCACACCAGACCAAGTTTTCCCGTATTCATTTTTTCACCAAAAAATAGCATTGTCTTTATTACAATATATTCACCAGTGGAACATAATATTTTAAAAAGATAATTATACATAACATTTTACAAAACCTATGCAACATTATCCCGTTTAAATATATACGATATCTTTCTTCGTTTAGCAGCTGCGTAGCATTTAATCTTTTTATGCAAATTTCGTCCGAAACCACCCCGTGTCCGAATTCACCCCGGTTCACGGTACTGCCTGATGGGCAATGTCCAAGAACCTGGATCGCAAGATTACTGTACATACTGATACCTTAAAGGCAAGCTCTTTTGTGAGTGATGTAAAGTAGTCTATGGGGTCCATAATTTAATAAAAGAGGAAGTCCCACAGAAACCTCTATCTATCCCTGACAAAAGACCATGATTTGCTTATGGGCCATAAACCCCATGTGAGTACCAACATCTGTAATATGGTCTTGACTATGGATTGGAAGTGCCCGGGACAGCATCATGAGAGTGCTGAGGTATGGAGGTGATGCCAAGGAACTAGTGGTTAAGGATGACAAAGTACATGATTAGGGGAACAATGAGGATGATGATCATAATTATGATAACAATGAATATGATAACAAAGAGGAAAGGAGAAATGTGGAAGCCATGGAGGAGAAGTGGTGCTGTCATGTCATAACAAAAGGATGCTGAATTTAGGACCTTCTTTAGTTTCTGGGGTTCTGGTGCACTGTGCCAATTTTTGCAATGGGTACAGCAGGATGTGCTCAGTAACATGGCTTGCAAGCTGACACTATCTAATGCTCAAACAATGTTTCATCTGTGGTCAGTAAACTTGCTTAACCTCTTCCCTCTCAGCTCTATGAATACAGCTGTATGTAGCCGAATTTTAGGCAATAGTGTTAGTATCACAGTAGGCTATACAAATCTTACAGCTAATTAGCGGTATGCTGTATTAACCTGAAAATGTAATTACTGTAGCAGTAGCCTATGTAAAACTGAAACCTATCTGGATTTAGCCTATATTCGTTTCATTTCATTTTTGTAGGCTTCAACATGGTTGCACGCATCGGCCTTGGTCACCTAATGGCGTCTCTCCTTGCTGCTCGATCTCTGGCAGCTTCCCTATGCAGTCCCTTATCCCTGAGGTCACACTCAATGACCTTGTCCCAGGTCTTTTTTGGTCTACCTCTCGCAACCCTACCTCCAACATTAAAACTTCTCACTTTCTGCACCCAATGGGGGACTTGTGAAGCTGCCTACTGCTATACACCACCACCATTAACAGCATGTCCACCCCAAGTACGTGTTCAATTACCGTGATTTTTCTCCATTGATGTGAGAACCTGTGAGGAAAAACACCATCATACACTATTGAAGTATTAAAAAAGCTTCATAACAATGATACAACAGAAGAAAATACATTGCTCTCATTGTTTTATTTCCCCGAAAACGAAGCCCAAACTTTGAAAACCTAGCACTTATATACAGTATTTCTTTTTGTCGTTTTTAATGAAGCTGCTACAAGCTGAGTTAATTCTTGCCTCCTGAAATGTTTGATTTATACTGTAGTTTTAGCCAAGCACTTGTTTTTTGTGTCAGTCCTTCTATTGGTAGAAATTTGATGATGATGTATTAAATTATTCTACACCAGCCATCCAAGCTCAGATACAGTCCCCATTCCAAGATTTGATATGACGTATCTGAAAGTGGTGGTAGCGCATTTTCCTAGGGGGATAAGTCATCATGAAATCCTGGAATGGGACTGTCTCTAAGCTCGGATGGCTGATGTAGAATAATTTAATACATCATCATTATATTTCTGGCAAAAGAGAGACTGACACAAGCAAAACAAGAGCTTGGCTAAAACTACAGTATACATCAAACATTTTGGGAGGCATGAATAAACTCAGCTTGTAGCAGCTTCATTAAAAATGATGAAGAGTAATATGTAAGTGCCAGGTTTTCAAAATTTGGGCTTCATTTTTGGAGAAATAAAGCAATGACAGCAATGCAATCTCCTCTGTTATATCTTTGTTATAAAGCTTCTTCAATATTTCAGTAGCATATGATGGTATTTTTCCTCCCAGGTTCTCACATCAACAGAGAAAAATCACGGTAACTGAATATGTCCTCGGGACAGAGAAGCTGTCAACACTGAGAGACATCTGGTGACAGACAATTTCCAGAAGTCCCCCATTATCATCCCCCATCCTCACCACATGCCCAAACCATCTCAATCTACCTCTCCTCATCACAACACCAACACTCCATTCCCATCCTACCCCTCAACTCTTCCACTGTAAACCTAGCCCCCCCCAGGCCTTATACTCCGGGACACACAGCACATCCACCTAATCATTGTCATTTCTGTACGTTTGAGCCTGCGAGTATCCTCTTCCTTTACTGTCCAGGTCTCACTACCATTCAGCATTACACTCCTAACACATGCTGCATTAAAAGATCCCTTTGCATTGAGGGTGAGCCCTCTCAATGTCAGGAGAGGCAACAGCTCTCAGAACTTCTTCCAACCACTCCTCACTCTAGCCACAGAGCTAGCTCAAACCCCACCTGCAGCACATAACATGTCTCCCAAACAACAACACTCATCCACATGCTCAAGAGACTCACCAACAAGTTCAATCCTCTCATCCCTATATTAAACTTTAATATACAGTAGCAGCAGGCTAAGCAGAATGTAATAAACTGAGATGTAAATAACTGTAGTAACTGACTGTATGAAAATGAAAAACTACAACAGTAGTATTTTGGGGTATGGATGAACTACTGACCTCTATGGATATCTTGTCTGGTGGCAGTACGGGCAACACCCCCAGCTCCATCACCTCTGGCCGCACCCACAACTGCACCTCGCCCATAGCTGCCCCGCTCCCTCACACCCCACCTGCAGAGAAACTTTAGTTCTTTCAACCTAACTTGGCCCAGGTTTTCCTCTTTCTGCTAATTATTTTACATATGTCAGTTGCAGAAAAAGACAATGGGACAGCTCTACATCCCTTTCATACCATTACTTCATAAATTATATATTCTAGTGTTAATCTGTTGTTACAACTTAGCATTTAAGATGGAGATGTAATTTTAGGACAAGGTAGAGCAAAAGGATTACATTAACACCATTAATATGATACCATCTTTTATACTGTACTGTATATAGTCAGTGTTCATTAATAGTATGGGATGTGTTCTAAACACTAACAGCTACCTGTAACTTTTCCTTACAATTGACACTGCTGTATACTGGGAGAAACTGACAACTTAGCTTTACAGACAAAGCTGGAACCTTAAAACCTTCATAATGGTGATGTATTTGTTATTTTATTCTTGTTGCCTTCAGATTATTTTGTTTGGCTGAGCGGATGTTTCCAACTGAAGGGGTTATATGTGGCACTTATTTACAGTACCGCTTTGCAGCTTGTGGTCCTCCATAAGTTTGATAAAATTGTCTGGTGGTAGATAAATAAGTCATCAGACTGAAGGGGTTAATTTGGCCTCTGACTCTCCATCTTCAATGCTGAGCTGTAACAAGAAATTACTGCTAGAACAAAGCACTAGTCACGATGAAGTGCTCTGGAAAGAACGTGGAACTACAAAACTTACATTATGCCAGTGATATCGGGGAAATAGGCTACAAAAGGATGAAAATCTCTGCCAGATAAAGGTATGGTAAAAGAACTGTAACACCTTCCCTACAGCTAAAACTTTTACAATTCATCACTAAAGTTCATTCATGTCAACTAGGGGAAGATTTCTGTCCTGTTGCAGCTTATTACTTGTAGTACAGTGACAGAATGTGCCAGTACTATGACAACATCATTCCCATAGAAATGCTTTATGACTAGCACCACACGCAACTGTTACCCTAATCTCTTGTTACAACCCTCTATTCAAGATGGAGGGATGATAATTCTATGCTTAGATAATGTGGACATACTGTAGATTCAGAGGGCCCCATTTAACATCATGTTTGGGACACTGAATATTGTCTGAAGGATTGTGTGGCCTATTTTGCTGGACATGCTGTTGATGGTTCTCTCATTTTCCTATTTTATCTTTCTTCATTTCTGGATCTAACCTCACCCCATGCTTAGGCTGGAAAAATGCTCGGGATGATGATGGTGGTGGTGGTGATGAAACCTTTCACAGTTGTTGTACCGTATGTTGAGAAGGCAAGGAAGGGTATTATTATAGTTTTGGATGGCCGCACCCCTACTTTAGAGTTGTTAGGTTAGTACAGTTGAGTCAGCTTAAATCTGATCAGGTAGGTTAGGTCTGATTCATTATGTTTGATTTTTCAGAAAGGTTAGTTACCGGTAGGTTTGATAAGTAGGGCTGGTTTGGGTGGGTAAGTATGAGTTTGTTTAAAATGGGTACCAACAGGTTAGTTACATTGGATCAGTCAGGTTAGTTTAGTTAAGAGTAGCTTGGTATGGTATGGTTAGGCCACAAAAAAATCATCAGAATAACCCTGACTTTCCCAAACCACAAAATTACTGATGACAGAAGGGTACTTTGGTGTAGGAATAAAACAAGAAGTAAACAAGTTCACCTTATACGGGTGTCAAGTTACTAAAACTTCAAGAGAAACAAAGAGGGGGGGGGGAGGGCTGCAGACACCATGAGGTGCTTAACCACAATACTCATCTCCATAACTTAGGTTTTTGAGTTTGTGGTGGGTTATTCACCCAATATCTTGGGATACAAGGTCACTACATCATCCATGTTACCACAGTCACCTCCCCAAGTTATTACCCTGGGTGCTCACTTTACCTATCAACCCAAAAAGGGTGGATGGACACCTGAATTGAATGACACCAGTTGCCTGCCCCAGGATTTGAACCCTGGAACTAATGGGCCAGCAGCTTTGCAGTCCGCGACACTGACCACTCAGCCACCACAGCAGAAACAAAGGAAGTTGGCCAATCACTAAAGGTAGAGTATGCAGACTAAGTGGGATTTGCTGTACACCACACCTGAACCTGCATCACTTAATGCACTGAGCAGGTTAGTCTCCACACGGGACTCCTCCAACATACGGACACATTACTGCATTTCATTCTTATTAACTCCAGATGACATTACTCAGCTCAGGAAGGACTGATCTCTAAGTTACAGTGTTTATGCAAGGGTTCTGTTGGATTGAGCCCAGCACTGCCTAACCTAACTTTGAAAGCAATATTCTATAATCCTAATCTTGGTATCATCCAGCCAAGGCTATATATTCTTCAGCAGAATTTGGGTGTAATAAATGAACTATAACATGATGAGACAACTAAATCTGTTATCCACATAAGGAAACTCTGCTAACTTAGATTATGTCTGGGTTGTTTGCTGGAGTTAGTCCCTTAGCTGTGTGGGTCCTCCCAGGCTGAACACAACCACTTGGCACTGACCAAAATAAAATAGGATACGGTATGGTAGGCTACATCCTTATGGCCTGTGCTGCATGGGTTCACAAACAGCTCATTGCACACAGTCTCTGCTAAGATCAATAGAAATCTCTGGTAACGGCCAAAATATGGTACACATCTTCATGCTGAAGGTGCTAACAATCAGGCGATGCAGATAATGATGATACTGGCAGGCTATGACAGTAACACCAATTGCCAGGGGTTACCACACTCACCCTGGAAGTTAAATTTGCTGTTTCTGGCAGTCAGGGTCATTCTGATGCCTTTTTTCCAACTAATCTAACTTAACCTAACTAACCTGGACTACCAAACCTAGCCTACCACCAAAACAAAGTAATTTAATATGCCGGTAACCTAAAAACCAAGCAGCATGAGTCTGAAACTGAGAACGACTCACTTGCTGAAATTACACCACCTCCCGTGTGCAATGATGTAGCCAACGCCACAGCGTTACCCCGGCCGGCCTTGCTGTTACCCTTACATGTACTTCCCTGCAGCGGAAATTGATGATGAATGCCCTACACCCCTTATCACCTTCTACAGGGAATTTGTGCTGCACTCAGTGCAATGGATTAAACGAGGCAACTTAATGGTGGGCTGTATGTTGTGTCACGACTTTTAATATTACAACCAGACTTACCTCCGATCACGCTAATTTTGCAGAGGCTTTTGAAAACAAACACAAAAGCTATCCCACCCAACTCACTGTGGACAATCTTGGAAGCCGTTTGTTCGGTGTCATCTTACTTTGAATAGTTCCTGTTCATCTCTTGCTATCAAACACTCAATACTATATGGAAAAAAAACATTTCAGTAAGATGATTTTGCTACAAAATAGGTTTCCCAAAATATGATGTGACAAATATGAGGCAAGACGATCCTTTATGACATTTTGTAACTACATGACGAGCGGATTATGAACCCAAGCAATTTACCACCTCAACCGAATGCCAACTGGTCCAAATGTGATCCATATTTACTGGCCGACATGGCAGCAGTAGCAGAATAAAACCAATTGCTTTGAGTGACTAGTCACCTCCAACTCCACGTGACTGTACAACTCGTTACCTCACTCTACACCACCCTCTCCACCACTTGCCATATACCACACTACCTCCCATTTACGGGATCGGGGTGGCTCAGTGGTAGAACGCTTACTCAAGACCAAAGGGTCGAGAGTTTGCTCCCTTCCCGGGTAGCTTCCCTGCTGGGAGAGGTAGAGCTGTCTTGTTACCCAGCGGGGCTGTATGATCGATCAAGGTCTAGCTCGGGGAAGTAATTTCTCCATTTACCTCCCATTTAACTCTACGCCACACCCTATACTCTACACTACACCACCTCTCACTCCTCCACATTGCACTACACATCGTCCCGCACCACCAACTTTCTTTTCATACCACACCACCACACTACATGCCACGTTACGCAGTCGCACACCACACCACCTTCCATTTCACACCCCACCACCTCACACCATACCACACCATCTCTCACGTAACTCAACACCACACCACCATCTCTTACTCCACTCCACACCACACATCACACCCCTCCACAGTACGCCATACCATACCATACCACCTCCCACTTCACACCTCACCAAACCACATCCAACTCCATATCATCTCATCCCACACCACCTCCCACTCCACCTTTCACTCCACACCACCTTACCCCCACACTTCCGTACACTATCTCTCACTAGGCCTACACATCACACCAGACCACACTACCTCCAACACAACACCACACCACACCACCTCCAACTCGACACCACACCACATCACATTACTTCCCACTCTACATTAACGCACCCTATCACTTCCAACACCACACCACACCACCTCCAACTCAACACCAGACCACATACATTCCTTCCCACACTACACTACCGCACCCTTCTAACACCACACGTATCATACCCATCATACCACACCACATGACCTGCCACTCCACATGCTCCCCCTCCACACCACTCCATCTCCTGTCCTATAGTTTATATAAACGGTCAAACAGTAATTTCCCAGTTTATATATTTTGATTTAAAATATAATGGTAAATTCTGTGCCCAGTTTTCCGCAAGCCCGCCTTTTAGACTTAGGAATTATAGCTTTTGTTATTGCTCAAACCAAATTAGATCTACCCAAATTAATTTACTTTTTTCATTTACCTTTTTATAGTGACGGGAGGCCAACAATAAATTGGGGTAGATTTGAGTGTGTTGAAGTTTCCGACGACACTCGACTGTCGAGAAACAAACTTCATTCTGCGGAGGGAGCATACAGTCTAAAATCAATAGGAAAACAAATTTTACGTTAATCACTCGTTTACCATTTCAGAAATGACCAGAAAAATATACAAGACTTTTAGTAAGAAGATTTGATAAGGTGTTTCTGCTGCTTAAAGTAAAGCGTACGTTTACCCTCATCATCCTCATGACCACCACTGCTTTGATTGTGAATAAATGTTTTGAGTTCGGGACCCCTTAGCATATAAGCATGTGGGTTTGTTTACATTTGAAGCCACTGACATCCACTGATTGCAGAGAAATTAGACAGACGAAAGGCGTGAAGTAAGAGGACGGCTAGATTCTGATCAACAAGTGTAAGTGGTTACAGTAATTTTGATGTAAGAAGTTTTGAGTCTTGCGAGCTCATGATGTGGTGGTGAACGGACTACGTTAGGTCAATATGCTGCAAAATTCTCTTGTAGGATGCAGCTGCCGGGAATCTGTTTCATTAATATCAATATTGTAATATGAGTTCTGGAGCTACACAGACTTTATATTTGCTGAAGACCCTTTTAAGGCTTCACATTAATTCCACATACGACTGGGTGTCCCTTAAATCACAGTTCAGTCATTAGTAAAACTCTATTTATCTATATACCTAGGCTTCTTCCCCCAAGGAAAGGGAGGTAGCCGAGACAGGTCGACACATTCCCAACTTACTCATCCACTCAAACATATTCATTCGCAAATTAGCCCCAAAGGGGAGAAGTGACCGATCCACACCGCACAAGGGTCGACTGCACAGTGCAATCAGTGACATCCGCAGCAGGGCCCAACAGCAGAGCTTGTTTACCCGTGCCACATCATAACAGACCCATCCCCTTACCCGCACCTGACCTGATCAGCTGATCAGACAAATGCAGGAGAATATCCCCTCAGGGCTGCATCATGATTTATTTATTCACAATTTCTCTGCATTCATTTTGTCACTCACAGTCACTTTTCCTTGCTCAACAGACATCCCTTTTACATCCAATGCTCTCTTCACATTGTCCATCCATCCTGTTCGTGGTCTTCCTCTCAGCCTTATATCTCTCAAGTCAGATCTAGTTATCTTTTTCACCAATCGCTCATTATCCATTCTCTCCATATGCCCAAACCATCACAACACCCTCTGCTCAACTCGATCAGCCATCTCCTGTACAAATCCAGTTCTCCTTCGCACTTGATAATTTCTCACTCGATCCATATGCGTCACTCCACACATACATCTCAGACACCTCATCTCCATTAGATTCAAACTTTTCCTCTCTGCTACACCCATATTCCATGTTTCAGCCCCATATAACGCAGTCAGTACCACAACACCCTCATACAGCCTTCTCTTTGCATCCATTCTAAGCAAATGACATCTAAACACTTTTTTCAATCCTTCCAGCACCTTTCCTACTTCATTCATTCTAAACTTCACTTCTGCATCTATTCTACCATCCACAGCAACATGTGACCCTAAATACTTAAAACACTCTATCTCCTCAAGCAACTCACCATTCAGAACTTTATTCATCCTCCTACCATCTACCATCCTCGTACACTTCATCACTTTACTCTTATTCTCATTTACTTTCAATTTCCTCCTTTCACACACCCTTCCAAACTCCTCTACTAACTGTCTCCATCTCTCCTCTGAATCAGTCACCAGTGCAGTATCATCTGCAAACAGCAGCTGCTTCAGATTCCACTCTACCATTAACATTCACCAGACTCAGACCTCCACCTAAAACTCTTGCGTTCACCTCCCTTCAACACCATCCATATAAATATTAAACAACCAAGGCGACATCACACATCCCTGTCGCAGCCCCACTCTCACGGGAAACCAATCACTCACATTATTACACACGCTCTACTATTTACATAAAATATTTTCACTCCTTTTAGTAACCTACCATCAAGTCCATACAATCTTCAAACAGTCCACAAAGCCTCCCTATCAGTTCTATCGAATGCTTTCTCTAAATCCATGAATGCCCAAAACACATCCTTACCTTTCGCTAAATACTTTTCACACACTTGTCTCTCAGCAAACACCTGATCCACACATCCCCTCCCTCTCCTAAAGCCACACTGCTCCTCCCCAGTCACCCCCTCTGTACCCTCTCTTACTCTCTTAATTAACACTCTGCCATACACCTTACCTACAACACTCAACAGACTTATACCCCTAAAACTAGTACTGTACATTCATACTTATCACCCTTACCTTTATACAATGGGACCACCCAAGCACTTGCCCAGTCAACTGGCACCATACCTTCCACAAAGCACACATTCAACAATCTTACTGAAACAAAACCTAACGACTTTGTTATTCTGAGACAGGAATAGGTCAGATATCTTGGTGGCAGGTAAGTGGTGGCAACCATCATCCACTCACCTGATGTAGGACTGCCTACTTCTTTCTTCACCTTTATCATTCTTTTTCTGTGTTTGCCCTCCTCTCTCTCCCCAATTCTTCCATCCTTCCTGTCATTATTTATTACTTTTCTTCCCATTTCAGGTGGCATTACATAAGTGAAAGGCAGATGGTTTCCTTTAAGCCAGGAAACCACCTAGAACACTGGGTGATAACCCTAAAACGAACCCATGCGTGCTCCCTACGTATCGACAAGTGGGTTGGTGGAGGGTTAGTGCCCCTTCCAGTAAAACAACTAACAGAGACAAACAACCATCCCTTATGGGATAATGGCATTTGGATGTAGATCTTATACAGGCAAGTCCCGGTTAACAAGCAATTGCTTAACAAGAATTCACAAATACGAGGTCTTGAAATTTGCACCGCTGCCTGTTTAACGAGCATGTAAAATCCCCCCAAATCCCAACTTATGAGAATCGATACGAGGGTCATGCTGCAGCTGTCCACCATGTTTACCTAGCTCACTAAGTAAACGTGGAGGACAGCTGCGGCACTGCTAGCTAAGAAACGAGTTGCACACTAGCTCTGCAAGCCTCTTCCCACCTTATCTTCATAAACATTCTTCCACCCGAGCTTGCCCAGTCAAGGTTTGTTTTGAAGCGTGCTTTTTTTTTTCTGTGCCCAGGATTATCACCATGTCTTCTAAGCATTCCATTGCGACCCCTAGTGCTCCCAGTGCTAAGCGTGCTCGGCTTTCTATCTCTGTCGCCCAGAAACTGGAGATAATTAGGAAGCACAATAGTGGTGTGCGCGTGGCAGAGCTTTGCTCTACCTACAAGCTCTCGTCCTCGACTGTGTGCACTATCCTGAAGAACAAGCAGAAACTGATTGATTTGGCTGCTTCTTCCTGCGTGCCTCTGAGTGCTACCCAGACCCGCACCCGTGATTGTGTGATGGAGAAAATGGAGAGGCTGTTGCGAGTCTGGGTGGAGGACCAGAACCAGGCCTGCATGCCTCTCTCCAAGGCCCTGATTAAATCCAAAGCACTGAAAGTGTGGGTAAGTTGCAAGAAAGAATATGATGCGAGTGTTGTAGGTAGTGCAGGTAGTGTGAGTGCGAGTGATGTGACGAATGACGGCGGCGTGTCGAGTGCTGACCCCAGTGGTGGTGCAGGTCCCAGCCAGGTCCACGGCAAGCCCTCGCCTGTTAGTGACACCTTCACGGCCAGTGATGGATGGTTTGCACGTTTTAAGAGGCGTGCAAACCTCCATAATATCAGCATTCAAGGCGAGGCAGTTAGTGCTGATACAGCTGCAGCCAAGACTTTCCCCGAGCAGCTGCGGAAGATCATTGAAGCGGGCGGCTGTGACACGAGGCAGGTCTTTAACATGGACAAGACTGGCCTCTTCTGGAAGAAGGTGCCTTCCCGCACCTACATCTCGCGGGAGGAGAGGTTGGCGCCTGGCTTCAAGGCCAGTAAGGATCACGTGCCAATGCTTCACGGCGGCAATGCTGCAGGGGATGCACATCTGAAACCTCTCCCGGTGTACCACTCCCAACACCCAAGGGCGCCACGTGGTGTATATCTCTATTGCCTCCCTGTTGTTTGGCAGGCAAACAAGAAGGCCTGGGTGACGAGGACCTTGTTCCTGGAGTACCTAACGGAATACTTCGTGCCCTTCCTGAAGAAGTACTGTGACAAGAACAACCTGGCCAACAGGTGTTTGCTCATCCAGGAGCAGGAGGAGGAGCAGCTGCCTGAGGTTAAGGAGCTGACCACCAAGTTCCTCGGCGACATCATCAACAGAGCGATGGGAGTGGCAGATGATATGCTGGACGCAGACCCTATTGTTGACCGGGCAATGAATTTCAAGACAGGGATGATGAAGCTGCTGTCGGGGTACGAGGAGCTGCTCCATCAGAAGAAGGCGAAAGCAACCCAGACCACCATCGATAGTTTCATCAAGAAGAAACCTCGTCCCTGGACTAGCACATCAATGTTGGATCCAGGACCCAGTACGAGCAAGGCAGTTCCCAGGACTCATTTCAGCTCCCCTACACCTCCTTCCTGCATGCCTTCAGCACCCCACACCCCACAGCCATCAGCACCCTCATCACCGTCGCCACCTCAAGAGGAAGAGGAAGATTTCCATGGGTTCGAGAGTCTCCTCTCGTCTTCATCATCAGAGGCAGAGGTGGAGGAATTGGGCCTTTGATTCTCCCACCAGCCTCCCACCACCGCACCCTCTCAGGCCTTAGAGAGAGGAAACGAGCCAGTCGAGCGGTGGTGGAGCACAGGTGCCATACATCATGGAAGACACTCAAACCCAAGTAAGACATTCAGTTGCTTGTTGAATATGTTTTTCTTTCATTTTCTAATGCTGTTTTGTGTATTTCACGTGCATGAACTCTTTATTCCTGCTTAAAATTGTCACAGGTTTTGGTGGTCGGTGGAGATTATGTGGCTGTTTGTTCACCCCATCCCTATTTTACCTATAATTTATGTTATTCTGCTTATGTTAATGCTGTTTTTATATTTCAGGTATATTACCTTCTTGTAATATCCTCTTATTCCAGCTAAAAATTATCAGGAAGTCAGTTTTGGTTATTTGTGGGGAGATTGCTCGGAGGCCTTGCTCCGTAACCCTATTTTTCCCGTTAGTTCTTCACTTTGTCGAGAATTTGGCTAATGAGCAAAATCCTTGCTCCCGCCTGTACTCCGTGGGACTGTACTGGTAGTGCACAATAAACTCCTGGGTAAAGAGAAGTATCAGCTTCTATACCGATACACCAGCCTGCGCACTGACATGTAGTCTACAGTACATCTGTACATCTTATGAGCATATTGTACATGTCAACAATAATGAAAGGTCAGCAGGGGTGGATGGTGGGGGGAGTAGGATTCTTGACTGTTATGTCAGCTGTCAAGTGATAATTGGGTTAAGTCTAGGGGAGCTCTCATTAATAAATAATGGACAGTCAGACAGGGAGAAAGTTTCATATTTCCATAATTCATTTATGGTGCCTACTGTAGATTTTGATGGGTAACAAATGTGGTACTAAGGGCATTAAAGTTAAGTTTATTCTCATACATGACTGATGTAGGCTATTGGTATTAGGGGAAGTACTTTTACAACATTTTGGCAGGTCTTTTTGTAAATCAGGAAAGTCTGCTTTAATAGATACAAATCCCTAAATAGTTCTGGGATTCAAACCTGGGTCCATTGGGATTACGGGCCACCTTCCTTCTAATTCGATTGCTGTCTCCTCCCTTGCAATAATACTGAATTGAATTTTGTGTCTGGTTAGTACTTGGATGGGTGACCGCCTGGGAACACCAGATGCTGTTGGCATCCCTACGTGTCAAGTGGGGTTGGTGGAAGGTTAGTGCCCCTCCCTGTAAAACAATTAACTCTAAGCCGTTGGCCACCCCGTTTGGGATACATGGCGTCTGGCAATGAATGAATGAATGAATATTGTGAAAAAAAAAAATCTATCTATAACCAGACACCATAATCCCATAAGGGGTGGCTGTTTGACTTTGAGTAGATCGTTTTATGGAGAGGGACACTAACCCTCTGCCAACCCCTCCCCCCCAAAAAAAAAAGCTTTTTGGTTGTGGAAGTAATTTTTTCATTACTGTGTTACAGATTTAATAAGCAAGATATATAAAATGTTAATACCATATGTATGGGTTTCAACCAGTTGCAGGACTAAGGCTGGATTGCTACCAGTCACAGCTCAGCATATTGTAGACTGTTGGTGAGAGTCACAGGTGGAGTTGAATTGATCAGTATTTACAGGTTACGGCTTTCTTTCTTTCTTTTTTTTTTTTTTTTCTTTTTTTTAATAGCGGCCAGAATAGCTCAGTGGTACGGTATCTCTGTCCCTTGACAACCATAGGGCTGGCAGTTTGAACCTTCACCAGGGTAACATAGCCTATTCCTGGTGAGAACTGTAGCAGTCTCTTAAAGGATCTCTCCTTGTCCTGCAGAGCTATATGGTCCATTGGTCCTAGCGCAGGGGATTAACTTTTTTTTTTTTTTTTTAAATCATTAGTTTCCATTTGTTCAGCTGCCAATGGATTGATTTGATGTCATAGGTGGTTGGAAATTTGTTCTTGAAATTTAATTTAACTTCAATTAACAAAACCAAATGAGCATAGAAGTACTGTACAGTGTAAAAGAATGCATATCATACTATGCAGTCCTGCCAGAACCAGGTTCAAATCCCCGCAGGGGCAGGGAACAGTTTAAGGATTTGAATTTCATGAAATCAGACTTTACTGATCTACCAGAAGACCTGCCAACATGTTGTAAAAATACCCCCGCTAATACCAATACACCAGTCCTGTATGAGACAGCCCTAGCATGTATTCAATATGGACGGTGGGTATTAGCACCGAAGTGGTGACATGTAGAGGTGTATGGTATGTAGGAGGACTACTGGGCCTTGAGAGCAGGCTGTGAAGCCTATGCCCAGAGTCGGACACATTAAAAAAAAAAAAAAAGTACTTTGCCATACGGAACAACAAATGGCACCCATCCCTCACCAACATACCTCATCCCTTTCGTAACACTGGGTATTTCTTATATGGGGCTAGATAAGGTTAGTTTAATTTCAGAAAACATGTTCTTACTGCCTACAACATCAAATCAGTCCACTTACGGGGGAAAAATAAAATAATAAATTGTCTGTAGAGGCTGAGTATTTGTCCTACATGCTGGATACCTTCATTGTTACCTGCTTTGGTGCTGTTCAGCTGAATATTGCCAGAGGTTTCTTATTCAGGACTGGTGTGATGGTATTAGCGGGGATGTTTTTGACATGTCAGTGTGGGTGGTGGAAGATAAGTGAAGATCATGACTTATTCTGGGTGGATGTATTGACTGTCTCATTGGACACTGAGTTATTGGGTTCTCATATTTTCCCCTCCTTCCCCCTTTCCTATATTTGGATCCTCCTCTCCCATTATTTAGTGGTTGGGATGGCAACAGTGATAATGACTGTAATCAATGGTTTTCCTCATGTATTTGAGCAGTTTCGTTGTTTGATTTTACTACCATGTGAGTTAGGTAATATTAATGTATGTTAACCAGATACCAGTATGTACAGTACATGATGCTGTAGCTTAACTGATATACTGTAATGTTCCAGATAAAAATGCCTGAAGCGATGGTTGAAATCTCTGAAGGATGCACTGTGGTAGTCCAGAGAGGAACCTATCTCAAAACATGTCGTGTTATCCCGGGCAGGTGAGCAGTATGCAGAACTGGTTGACATGGTGTTTTGTTGTGTGCAGTATATACCAGTAACACTTTTTTTTTTTTTTAAATAAAAACTGTTCTTGAAAAACTACTGTATATACAGTCATATTTGTTGTACAGAATATATGATAGCCTAGTCTTAAAAGGCATGATACTGTATGTTTCACAACAATACATGATCATTGTGCTACTGTGACCTTATATAGAAAATTTACTGTTTCAGATCTTACACATTTGGCAAGCGAGGTGATGGTCAGTTCACCCTCAGTCTTGATGGAGCAGTTGGCTGTATGTTTGGGTCAAGTTTTCGAATGGAGAAAGTATCAAAGAAAGTTTTCAGCATTCATAAAATTGAAGATATTAGAACTTCGTTTGATATAGGTTTGTTGACAATGCATTGTGCTTTCCTGTACTGTATTTTCATCAAGTCTCCAGTGCTTGAGAGGGACAATATCACATGGTAGCATCTAAATACCTGTGCCTGGGCAGCTCCACATTCCACTGTTATATAAGCATCCATCAGTTCTTGGTCTCTGTCCCCCCAAATAGAAGATGGACAGCAGGTGGACATCCTTGGCCTGCAGTCTGTTGGCTTCATGTCTCAGGTGAACTTGGAGCTACAACTGCTTATTATACAGTATTTTACTATGATTTCAACAACATGATGTATCGGCATGAATACTGTATTGTACAGAACTGTAATTTAGCTGTTACTATATTTAATTATACTCATATTTCCAGAATGTACACTGATATAGTATGATTTAAAGTATGATTCTTGTGTCAGTAATTGTCCCTCCTGGGTTTCAGTGAAGGAAGGTGGTGTTGACAATCGAGATTTGCAAGATGATGGACAGTCACAGAAGCTGACACCAGAGCAGATTATAGATCTAAAACATCAGGGACTTTCTGGCAAGGAGGTACTGTATTAAAAAATTGTTTTTAATCCCCACTACCATAAAGACAGTTTCGTGTATTTATGATTCATAGTCATTTTTCGCTTTCTGTCAGTTTTGTGTACTGTATTTTTTTTTCTGTGGGGGGAAGTATAATAGCATATGTAATGTAATGCAGCTTTACAGATTCTTTCCATTTTACTCTGATTTTAGACATTTCTACTCAATTAACGCCGGCGTGCCGCAGGGATCAGTTCTGGCGCCAACCCTATTTCTGGTTCATATTAATGATCTCTTATCTGTCACCCACAATCCCATTCACTCATATGCTAATGACTCAACACTACATAGTTCATTCACACTCAGACATCCATTTACAAAGTCTAATATCTCTACCTCTCAACTCAGTACAGCCATCTCCATAAATCAAGATCTATCTACAATCAGTGAATGGGGACAAAACAACCTTGTCTCTTTTAATGCTAGTAAAACTAAATATATACAGTTTACTAATAGACAGATATTGTCAGATTCGTACATTACCTTCAGTGCTACTAATATTCCCATCTCCAAAAGTATTGAAATTCTTGGCGTCTCACTTAACAGTGCCCTCAACTGGACCTCTCATGTTAGATCACTTGCTAAAACTGCCTCAAAGAAACTTGGATTATTGTACAGAGTCCGTAACTTCTTCGCTGATGAGCAGTTAGCTATAATTTATAAGAGTCATGTGCGCTTTCAGCTTGAATATCGCTCACTCTTGTGGAATGGTTGTGGAGAGGTTGCATTAAGACAACTAGACAAAATTCAGAACAAAGCTGTTAGAATCATTAACAACCCTGCCATTACATATAAACTACCTCCCCTGCAGGTAAGAAGGAATGTTGCCTTCCTTGCATTATTTTACAGATATTTTTTTGGCAAATGCTCAGACGAAGTTGTGTCCATAGTGCCACCTCTCCATGCCTTCCCTCGTGCTACACAGGCATCTGGTAGCGCTCATGACTGGAATGTCACTCAGCCATATTGCAGAACTTCTGCCTATCAGAATTCTTTCATTCCCCAAACTGCATCTCTCTGGAACTCGCTTCCCCAGAGATGTTTCCCTCCAAATTTCAACTCACAACTGTTCAAGTCTAACTGTTACAGATATTTTATGAATGGAGGACACCCGTGATCTGGTGTATGGATTATTTTTTTTTTTACTCATTTGTTTTTCCTTCCTCCGTTCTGTTATTTATAAAAAAAAAAAAAAAAAAAATCTGTACCCAGAGTCCATCAGTTCCCAAAGAGGATACCAGCAGTGGCCATATCACCAGCAGCCCTCTTATGTCACACTGCTCTTGGCCAGCAATGCTCACCAACAATAATTATTTTCCTGCACAAGGGATGTCACATTCAAATTTGTTGTTAGTGGGAATGTACAGTGATGAGCCAAAATTTCTGCTCACTCTAGCTGAAAGGAAGTCTTAGCCAGAGTTTCACATTGAACGAAGGTCTATTTCAAAGCCTTTCCACACTGTACAAGTAACATTACCATCTTCAGGTGTTCCATGTGCAGTTTAACAAAGCATTGAACAACCACCTTAACACTGGGCAACAGATCTTTGTTCATTGTGAGACCTTGATTAGGACATCTTTCCATCAAAGGGTGGGGGTAAGGGGTGAGCAAAAAGTATGCCTCATGACTACACAGTTCTGTTACAGTAGATTATTTTCTTGGTGACTTTGTGTGATGACAGATGTGATAGATGCATGATTTATCATTATTATCTCCCTCTCCTCTTCTCTATGTCCATGGGTGACTCTGCACTGAGTGACAAGCCAAATGGTTTCCTGTACACTGGGATACCATTTACTACGCTGGGTGGTAACCATATAACCAAATTATGGTGCCTGGATGGTTTAGTGGGTAGTTAAGGTGCTCCAACCAGATTGAGTCTGTGTAGGTTTATATCCAAGGGATGGTTGTGGTTTATTCCTCACATAATGCACTCAGGGATGTGTTAGGCTGGTCACTTTCATATTAAATGTCAGGACCAACTTGCCCACCACCGGGCTTCTACATTCCTCATGGGGAAACACAGGATTAGATAATAATGATGATGATCTTTGATATCTTAGTTTCTCCAGGAAACCACTTCAACCAGAGTTGGCATTGACACAACTGCTTTCTGCTGCCATGTCCAGTTGTGCCTCTCGCACTTTGTCACCCCTCTTTCTCCATTCTCGTAGTTGTGTACGATCATGAGCAAAAATTTGCTGACAGTCCTGCACCAGCATTTTATCCTGCCTACCTTGTTTCTTATTCCTCTCAGAACATGTGAGAATATTCTTCCTTCTCATACTATTGTTGAATGCTTCATAAGTTCATATTGCTATCACCTAATAATATTTCACAGAACACATTAGCTCAGCCAGCAGAAAAGTGGCAGTGAACCTTTGAACATGTTAGTACATTTCCACTCTTCCTTACAACATCCAGTATCAGTTCCTTGCTTCTAACAGTACTGTCAGTCTTACATTCCAAGACTTTCATTGGCATCTTATCTGTGTGCTGTGGTTGAATACTGGATTTTTTTTTTTATGTGCTCGACTCTGGGCATAGGCTTCACAGCCTGCTATCAAGGCCCAGTGGTCCTCCTAGATACCATACACTTCTGCGTGTCTCCACTTCGGCGCTAACACCCACCATCCGTACTGAATACATGCTAGGGCTGTCTCATACGGGACTGGTGTATTGGTATTAGTGGGGGTATTTTTATGACATGTCAGCGGGTCTTCTGGTAGATCGGTAAAGTCTGCTTTGTATGAAATTCAAATAATTAAACTGTTCCCTGCCCCAGCGGGGATTTGAACCTGGGTCCAGTAGGACCGCAGGCCACCTCTCTACCACATTTCAGTCATGTACTATAGCCCTTTCCTCAATTACAATGTTATCATCATCATCATCATCAACATCATTTTCATCATCATCATCATCATCATCATCCTGACCTTTGTTCCCACAGTATCTACCTTCTAGTTTGAGGTATCTATTGTAAACTCTAAATTGTCAGACATTGAGAGTAAAATGAAAAGGATGGTTTCAGAGTAAATTATAATCTCATACAGTAGCCTAAGCTGCTGTATTCTGCCATTAAATACAAAACATTTTCCAGGTACTCCTTAAGGAAAATGATTATGTAATGTTTTTTTTTTTTTTTTTTTTTTCCAGGTGATCCAGAAAATCACTGAAAACAGCTCAACATTCAAAGAGAAAACTGTGTATTCTCAAGAAAAGTACATTAATAAGAAACAAAAGAAGTACGGAGAACTAATCACCATTCACAAGCCTTCAATACGTCTGCTGAATACTATGTATTACACACAGGACCCACTAAAAATTGCGTGAGTATGATTTTGAATGGTAATATGTAAGATATTACAGTAAGACCTCACTATAATGGACTAAATGGGGCCAAAGCCATTCCGAAAAAAGCGGAATTCCGATAAAAGCAACATCCAGACTTCTTCCTGTTAATCCGGACTTTTCCAATATATCAGACATTAGTCTGAATTGCAGCAATGGTTTTTAAATTGTTTTCACTACCATTGCTGTACTGTACTTATTATATACTGGCTACAATAAGCAAATGGTAAAATATATATAATAATATGGTACTCTTCGCTGATAAACATGTTTTTTATTTACCTTATTGTGGTGAACATAGCTGAAGTGGTCAGACAGTCCGGACTGCCTCTGGCTTTATCGGACTTTTTTCAACATATAGGAATTTTGTCTGGTAGCTCCTCAAGTCTGATAAAAGTGAATTCCGGTCTACTAAGTCCGTTATATCGAGGTTTTACTGTATTGATCCGAAAAGGGATCTGCACTTTGTTTTTTTTTATTTGGAGAAGGCCTTTGACAAAGTCCCTAGGGAGGTGGTGAAGTGGGCACTGAAAAAGCGTGGAATCAAGGAGTGGCTGGTTGGAGTGGTTATGGCCGTGTATGTAGGTGCCTGCTTCCAGATGAGAGTGAATGAAGATTTGAGTGATGAGTTTTCCGTGAATGTTGGCGTGCACCAGGGGTCAGTGTTGAGCCCTTTATTGTTTGTCGTGATGCTTAAAGCTCTCACACCTGATTTCAGAAATGGACTTTCATGGGAGATGTTGTATGCTGATGGTTTGACTTGATGTTGATTGCAGAGAAATGAAAGGGAGGCAGAGGAAAGATACAGGAGGTGGAACGATGGAATGGGGCACAAGGGTTTGAGAGTAAATGTGTATAAAACAAAATTGATGAAATCTAGGACAGGAGGCATCACTGTCAAAGCAGAGGGAGAGTGACTGTGTGAATTTGCCACAAGGATATGGGAAGTAACTCCATCTTGTGCGGTATTTGTGATAAGTGGGTGCATGAGAGATGTCTTGGTATTAGAAGTAACTATAAGAAAATACTGATTTCATGGGTTGGCTTGTCGGATAGATGATAGAGAGATCGTCAGGTGGAAGAACTGATTTTGCTGGTGAGTCTCTTGAGTGTATGGAAGAATTTTGTTATTTGGGGGACATTTTATGTGCTGGAGTTGGGGCTGGAGCTGGCTCTGTGGCTAGGGTAAGTAGTGATTGGAGGAAGTTCAGGAAGCTGTTGCCTCACCTGACATTGAAAGGGCTCTCCAGGGAACACTGTATGCAGTATATGTTTGGCATGTAATGCTACACGGCAGTGAGGCCTGGGCAGTGAGCAAAGAGGATATTCGTACGCTTTAATGTACAGAAGTTACTGACTAAATGATGTGTAGAGCGTCCTTGAATGTGAGGCCTGGGGGCGATGGGGGAGGCTAGGTGTACTATTGAAAAATTGAGAGGAATGATGGAACTGGAGTGTATTGGTGTTCTGATGAGTGGGCATGCATAAAGGATAGAGGATGATAGTTGGGTGCAGGAAGTTAGAAGTGTAAACGTCGGGGGTAGGGTTGTTAGAGGCAGTCTGAAAAAGACCTGGAATGAGGTCATGGAATGTGACCTCAGGAATAAGGATCTGAATAGGGAGGCTGCTAGTGATTGAGCAGCGTGGAGAGTTACAGTTAGTAGACCAGGGCCAACACATGCAAGTATGTTGGAGCCTTTATAAATGATGCGAATGATACGATATCATCACTGTCGGTTTGGCTGCCTTTTAATTAGCCTACCATACAGTGAAGTGCTGTATGGATCTGAAGGTGGAAAAGAGAGCCCCTGTAGCCAGATTAAGGAAAATGTGGGATGGGACCCTTTGAAGAAATATGGTTAGAGGACTCAACTGAAGTGCTGTAGAAGATCTTGTGGCCTGGGAAGCAGCCAGCAGGTGAACATTGCTGACCCATGTACAGTTGGTGACAAAAATATGCTTAATTTTATCAGTTCTACTTTTCGTATTCCTAAGCCAAGAGAGGCTTGATGTGTTTCCCTGCACGTAGATGATTCTCTGATATGATGCATAAGGGAGGAAAGTGGTAGACATTCCCGAAGTGTGAAGTAGATGCAGTGAAATAGCTGACGAACTTTTGTCCCTGACACAAGAACATAGCTTGTCATATGTCAAATGCAGCACTGTCTGTATAATAATCCCCCATTTATATATTGTAAATCAGCCAAGACCCTGTTGGATAATGCATTTAGATAGATAATGCTGTACTACCTACCCTCAAAACTCTTTACAGGGAGTATATCCATCCATCCATCATCCAATCCTACATTGCCCCATAAGGAGCTTAGGAGCCTGGGGCTAGGCAGTTGGTCCTGACATTTAAGATAAGAGTGACCAACCTCACTCATCCCTAAGTGGCATTACTTGAGCAATAAAGCCCAATCACCCCTTGGATATAAACCTTCACCGGCTCAATCCAGTTGGAGCACAATAATTACCCACTAAACCACCAGGCGCCAAAATTTGGCTATATAGTTACCACCCAGCGTAGTAAATGGTTTCCTGGTGTACAGGAAACCATTTGGCTTGTCACTCAGTGTACTGTAGAGTCACCCACAGGCAGAAGGAAGAGGAAAGAATGAAGGAATGAAAGACAGAAGAGGGAGTGTAAAGTCACCCGCAGGCAAAAAGACGAGGAAAGAATGAAGGAAAGAAAGACAGAAGAAGATGGAAGGAAAGAAGGATGGAGGAGAGGACAGGACAGACACCCGAGAGCAGCACTACATTGAGTGGGTTGATGGTGAGTGCCCCCCACCTACCACATACAGTGAGTATAACCCCTTTAAAACCCAATACAGGTACTGTACTGAGTAACAGTATATCCATCCATATATCCGTCATCCAATCCAATGCCACCCCTTGAGGAGCATAAGAACCCAGGGCCGGGCAAGTTGGTCCTGACATTTAAAATGAGTGACCAGCCTTACTCATCACTGAGCGGCATTACGTGAACAATAAATCCAAACTATCCCATGGAAATAAACCTACACAGGCTCAACCCGATTGGAGCACCTTAATTACCCACTAAACCACCAGGCGCCATAATATGGTTATATGTTAACTTAGAAAAACAACCCATAATAGTTTTCCTGATTAAAAGTCATTTTTACAACATATTGTTTAGTCTTACTGTACTGTATAGTCACACCAAAAAGTATCGCGCAGGTAGGGCACAGTGATACCTGAAATGATCAGTATAGCTCATGAATGCTTGGTAAGATTTATTTGTAATCATTTTGCTATACATATAATAACAATACGGACGAGAAAATATCACAAACAATCCATGTATAGCATCCTTGAGAGAGAAAGTTTATCAGCATGAGGGAAAAAATCGTTGTTCAGTTTCCAGTAGCCATTGTCTGGTGTCTCAGATTGCTTTGGGTCAAGTGTGCACCGATACTTTTTGGTGCGAGTGTACATGCAGTATACTGTATGTACAGTAATTCATGATGAAAATACAAACATGCAATAATGCAGTAAATAAAAGAAGTAGTACAATACAATATTTTTACAATAAAATATACAGCAGCTGTATACTCACCATTCTGTAGTAGAAGATTTTTTTTATTATTCCTTTCTGGTCAGTGGCGTACATCTTGTGTGGACTAGGAATGTGTGGATGGGTGCTGGTGATGAGACAAACAATATAAGCCTCTGTAAAAGCCTTTTTACAGCAACAAAAGTCACAACCTCCGTTACGAACATCCATCCATCCGTCATCCAATCCTACATTGCCCCATGAGGAGCGTGGGAGCCCGGGGCTAGGCAGTTGGTCCTGACATTTACGATGAGAGTGACCAGCCTCACACATGCTTGAGTGGCATTACATGAGCAATAAACCCCAACCATCCCTTGGATATAAACCTTCACCGGCTCAGTCCGATTGGAGCACAATAATTACCCACTAAACCACCAGGCGCCAAAATTTGGCTATATGGTTACCACCCAGCGTAATAAATGGTTTCCTGGTGTACAGGAAACCATTTGGCATGTCACTCAGTGTAGAGTCACCCACAGGCAGAAGGAAGAGGAAAGAATGAAGGAAAGAAAGACAGACGAGGGAGTGTAAAGTTACCCGTAGGCAGAAGGACAAGGAAAGAATGAAGGAAAGAAAGACAGAAGAGGATGGAAGGAAAGAAGGATGGAGGAGAGAAAAGGGCAGACACCTGACAGCAGCACTACATCGAGTGAGTAGATGGTGAGCACCCCCACTTACCACAAAATAACTCACTAAAACACCGAACAGCATACTTTATGTGGCTGAGATGGAGTGGGCAGCAGCCTTTATTGTGGCGGGTGTTGTAGTTGGTGGGGATGTTGTTGGGAGTGGCAGGCGATTTGAAAAGTTCAGTTTCCATTCATGCTGCCATTTAATGCAGTTAGAATTGAATATTGATTTAATTCAGCCTAATTTTTTGCATTGTTGGATACTGATGTATGTCACGTAAAGAATTATTGGGTAAACGAAAATTACTGTATTTTATTTACTTTCATTTTACTTTTTTCTTTTCAGAAATCTAAGGCTAGACTCCTTGTCACAGCTGCTGTGCCACTGCAATGTACAGCCCGGTGGGAAGTTTGCAGTATTTGAATCAGGCACACAGGGTTTAGTGACAGCAGCCATGTTGCACTCTATGGGCACCACCGGGCACCTTGTTCAGGTTTACCATGGCAACCACCCACAGAGGTATGTTTAACCCCATCAGTCTGAGGATATCTTCTTGCTGCATCCACAAGAATGGCCAAATACAGCCAGTGTCCCTAACAGTGTCATGTAGTCCAATGAAGTTTTGCACTGTACCTTTTTGAAAGGTCCTATTTGGGGGATGTTTTACCCAGGAAAACAAAATTTTGTACATAAGAACTGCTGGAGCAGAATGTAGGCAAGGTGGGATCCCAAGGATCACCCTTTCAGGAGGGGGAAACACCCTGTGTGTCCTGGAAAACAAAGGTATACGCAGCCATAATTCTCTGACCATGAACTTGAAATTTTGCACAATAATAGACCTCCAGTGGTTCAAGTTTTGGGTAGGGTGGGACTCATGTGCTTCCTAAGTGATGTGGCACCTGGAGGGGGGAACATCATAGTTTTTATTTAGGTCTGAAATTTTGCAGTGGTAGACCTCCATCTGAATCAGGTTGTAGGCAGGGTGGGACTTCCAAGGACTGTCCCCATGGTAGGGCCGCAGGCATTGTCAGTGTGCATGGGCTTTTTTTTTTGGGGGGAGGGAAGAGGTGGGGATTTTTACATTGTAGTAGACCTACACCCAGACCAGGTTTCAGGCGGGGTGGGATTCTTCCGTCCCCCATGGTGAGAGGGACGTGGGGCATGAAGAGTGCTGGTATCCATGCCTCCTTCCCCCCCTCCCCCCCCCTTTTTTTTTTTTCAGTGTAGACCTCCACCTACAACAGGTATTAGCTATGGTATGACCCCTGGGATCTGCCTCCTCCCCTTGTAAACATTTACTGTATTTCTTACCTCATAGAGTACTGCAGGGGAGGGTGTGGCTGTCAGAAGTGCCCTTTCTCATGTTTATTCTTTTCACAAAAAAGATCTCAAGGCTGAGACACTGCAAAATTTCTTCTTCCCAAAGAATAGCGAACAAAGAAAAGGCCAATTCAAGGTCTCCATTTTGAGATGCCTCTGCACGCTGCATTGAAAAAGACGCAGTAACCAGTACCCCTTGAACATATGCATACATAAAACAAAGACCAGCTTTATGCTTAGACCCCATTTAAAGTTGCTTTACCCAGAGTTGCATAATTTTAAAGTTAGTGGTAACCTTTCTTCACTGAAAGAAGATCTGTCTGTCTATTTATCTATTGCCAGATGCCTTAATCCCATAAGAGGTGACCACGAACTAATCACCTCCATGTCGCCCTGTCCCCCATCATTTCACTTCCCCCCCCTCCAGCCCACACCCACCTCTCTCATGTCCCAACAGTCGATGGGTCTGCTTAACCAAACAGACTGAGGTTATTCAGGAACATCAACAACAACCATTACACTGCTTGGAAAATGAGGCACTCAGTTTATAGGTCTCCTTTTTGTATTGTTTTTATGTACTGTACTTGTTTCTGGATCTTATCCACCCCATGGGAATTGGAAATATTTGGATATTATGATTTTAATGATAATAGGAGACTTAACAGTGCTGCATTTGACTATGGAAACCTTTACTATTGTGTTTGATCCTTTATGAGTCTTTTTGTGAATTCTCACCACACCTCATGGTATTTAGATTATGAACTGAGTTGAACTGCTGCTAAGTAGAGTGCTTTCTCAGTACTTTTAGGCAGTTTGGCACTGTAAAATTAAGAAGCTTGAATGTTGTATGAATGAGCATCATTTAGACTTACTGTTGGTAGTTCTTCCACTTTAGTCTGTCTCTTCGCTGATTTTTGTATCCTGTCTCACCTCATCCTTAGGTAGGAAAAAGAATGACGATGATGATACTATGTTTGTCAGCATAGGGATGGGGAGACTCCACTCCCCTGTAGCTGCTTTGCAAGCTGTGTTAAACTTCCTGTAGTGTAGGTGGCATGCAAAAGAGAGTGGAATGGGGAACTGCACAAGTCAGGGACAAAAGTTACCGGTATAATATTCCAGTATGTGTAGTTCAGTTTAGGGCATGTCTGTCACTTACTTTCCCGACATATCATAGAGAGAGAATCATCTCTTGGCAGAAAAATATAACAAGCCTCTCTCAGCTTAGGAACAGTAGCCAGCAGATGAAAGTGAAAAGCAGAAGAGGTGAAATGTTAGGAGGCAAACTCTCACTTGACCATAACTTTGCTTTCCAGGAGCCAGTTCTAACATGGTACAGGGGTTTATGGCGGTGTGAATGATGCTGATGTTTGTGTTTTCTTTAGATGCATGTCGCTACTGAAAGCAGAATCACGCTTTGGTTCCCTGTACCTCGTGTGAAAGTGAAAAGTTGTGTTAGGATATTGATGATGATGATGATGATCTCTCTCTCATTACGCTTTCATTTTGTCTTTCAGAGAAGCAGTTGATTTAATGAACTTCACAACACAAGAATTGGAAGTATTGTCATTTATTAACTACACAAAGCTGCCAGAAATAGCAAGAGCAGAAAAAAAGGCAAATGGACCTGAAGCTGAAGAAATGGATGTAAACAGTAAGTATTGCTGGGATGCAGTTAGTATTAATCTCATTATTTCCAAGGCCAGTAAACTATATTCAGTTTTTTTTATTGAGGCGAAGATGCACTTGACAGGTTGGTGATTATTGGCTGAATGCAACATTACTTCATAATCTAGCATTATTAACTGACAACAAATATCTGAGGGGGAAATTTGGGTAGGTAAGTATTTTTTGGACATGTTGCATTCAGCCATTCATCATCAACCTGTGAAGTCCATCTTCGCCTCAGTAAAAAAAAATGGAGTATAACATATGCAGTAGGCCAGCTAAGGATAGTTTACACTCTTGCACTGGCACTGTAAACATTTAACACTCACACTTGCCCGGCCATTTACGAAACCATTTCTGACTCTAGCAGATTTGTAACATCTCCTTCATTCTTTGTGACCAAGTCAGGCAACTCTTCGAGTGAAATAACTTATGAGACAAAGAAATAGGCTAGAATAAATAACCAGTCCAAACAGAAACAAGACTAACTTCTCACTAGTACCATTAACAAGTTAATCAAAACTCATTCGTAGCACAACTGAATAAAACATTATGGACACTGCAGATAAATTCTGGAAGATGTTCTGAAGAATTAATACATAAAAAACTTTTCCACACCCCCAACCATGAATCCATAAAAGAGTAGAGCCACGGGGGGTTAGGTGGAGGGTAGGCCATATAATACACAAATGATATCCAGAAGACAGTGATGATAGACAGTGGTATGGTGTAGGTTTGGTTATTTGATCGTTGCAGATGGGGTTTAGTTTACACGTGTATAGTATGCAGATTCATTGGTAGTTGTGGATTTAAGCTCTCCACAGCATCCATTAAACCTGAAGCCAGTACCAAAGTGACCGAGCCACAGTCACCCATGAAGTCATAGCCTACTCATCTGACCCCCATTCTCCATATATACTAGTTGAGCCTTGTGCTGATGATTTGGCAGTAACCTCACAAGATATCATTACACATCATGCAGCAAACCTACCAAACCAACTCCAGTATTACTTGCAGTCACTACGTCACTTTTATCATTCTGTTTCTGTGTCAGCTGTCCTCTCCTCCTGCTTCTCCCTTTCTTTCATCACTTTTTATTGCCCTCTTTTCCACCTCAGTTGCCTTTTCAATGAGTGACAACCCTACTAGTTTCCTGTAATCCAGGAAACCATTTACAGCACTGGATGATAACCGTATAACCATATAACAGGGCGGTGTGCTGTGATGCCCCTGTTAACTGGGTGGAGAGACACAAATGTGGCATCCATCCCAGAACCAAACTTCCGCACTTTTCCCTGCACGTCACTGTCGCAAGGTGTTGTCCACCATGAGGGAACATCAGTTCACTACACAGGACGGCCCTGCTGGGACAGTTGCTTCTCTGTGGTCGATGGGTCTGCTTAACCAAACAGACCAAAGTTACTCAACAGCAACAACAACCATAACAGTGGCTGCCATAGAATAGAATGACTGCAAAAGGAATCTAGTGCCAGTAAAGGTGACATTATGTGTTCTTATTTTATTTCTTTCAGCTACGGAAATGTGCACAGAAGCAGAGAACCTAGAAGGCCCTACAAATGAAGCTACTAACTGTGACAAGGATGTTGAAGAGGGGCATCAGGAGTCTGAGGATAAACAGCAGCCAGCTAAACGACCACGCAAAGTAAGTAACCAGATTCATGATTGGAATATGTCCACTGCCTGCTAGGATTTTTGTTTGCAAAAATGTCAAAAGCAACAGCCAGTCCCATGCTTCCCCCTTCAGGTTGTAGAAGCCTGAGGTAAGGTTGTTGTAGCATGTACATTTGAGAGTTGGTAGGTGGTGGCAACCATCATCCACTCACTTGATGTTGTGCTGCCTGCTTCTTCCTTCACCTTTTTCATTCTACTTATGTGTCTGCTCTCCTCTCTTCCTACTTCTCCCCATGCTTCCCATCACTTTTTATTACACTTCTTTCCACTTCAGGTGGTTCTATATTGAGTGACAAGCATAACTGTTTCCTGTAACTCAAGAAACTATATATAATGCTGGGTGATAACCATAAAATCAGATAGTGGGATGATATGGAGCCTGCTGTGGTGCCCCTGTTAACTGGGTGGAGAGATGCAAATGCAGTATTCATCCAGGAACCTTGTCATGGCAGGGTACTGTCCACCACAAGGGACCGTTGGAAGTGGAGAAAAGATTTAGGAAGTGGAGAGATGGTATGGGCTACAAGGGCTTAAAAGTAAACACAGATAAAACAAAAGTGATGGTATGTAGGGCTGGTGGTGGTACTGTCAGTGAAAATGGAGAGTGGCCATGTGTGATTTGCCACAAGGGCATGGGAAGTAATTCCAACTTGTGCAGTGTTTGTGATAAGTGGGTGCAGTTAATGAAAATGTATCACCTAGAATACAGGCAGTGTGAAATCTTACAGCAGTCATAAATGCTTGGTGATAACTAAAATAAGGAATAATTTATTTTCAAGTAGGCCTACTGTAATCAGCTTTAGCAGCCAGTACAGTAGTACAGATGGTAACACAGTACCTCCCTTTGAGGAAACATGGGTCCCATAATCTAAGAATATATTGATGGCTGAAGCTTGAAAACTTTCTGTTTTATTTTTGTTGCACCAAATGATATTATTCTGCCATTGGGAGATGTTCTTGTAATGAACTGGTTAATGAAGGCTGTATCCAGTCTTTCCAATTTGCAAAGTCTCCGAAGCTGAATAAAATTGTTTGGTGGAAACAAGAACTTGCAGGGGAAGAGCCAAGAAAAATTGCACTGTTATATTAACTGTGCCCTTCTTTTTTGCAGTTTGTGAGGACACAGCTAGAGGATGTGAAGGTGTCATCTGAAGTACTGGGTGGAGGAGTGGAGGGGTTGGTGGTGGCATGTCGGCAGTATCCCAACAGTATAACCAAAGAGCTGTTACAGTTCCTCAAGCCAGGACTGCCTTTTGTTGTATTCTCACCATATAAGGAGGTTAGTCCATAGTAAAGTATTAACTTTTTTACATCCTAGTGATGGGAGTTTCCACATTTTTATAGAATGTGAGGTCTGGGGGGGGCTAGGTTTACGATTGAAGAGTTGAGAGGAAGAGTGGGACTGGAGTGCATTGATTCTGTGATGAGGAGCAGTAGATTGAGTTGGTTTGGGCATCAGAGGACAGAGGATGGCAGTTGGTTGCGGAAGGTAAGAAGTGGGAACGTCAGCGGTATAGTTACAAGAGGCAGACCAAAAAAGACCTGGGACAAGGTCATAGAGTATGACTTCAGGGATAAGGGGCTGTCTGGGGAGGCTGCCAGAGATTGAACAGTGTGGAGAGCCACTGTTAGGTAACCAAGGCTGATGCATGCAAGCATGTTGGACCCTTTCTAAATGAATCGAAAACAAAAGATGATGCTTTTTGAAATTATGTTCTGTATCAAGGAGTTAAGTGATGAGCGTACCCTAAGTGCTAAGTAGTTGTGGTGGAATGCTGAAATAGCCAGACTTTTAACCCTGTTAGTACACTTCATTACCACTACATCCCCAGTAGTCCAGTATTTATGATTGCAGTCTTGCTATAATAAAAGGGTCAGATATTGTAGGCTTGTTATACAGTTGATTATTGTAATACAAGTGTATCAACTTATAGAAAACATTTTCGCTGTTCAAAGTGTCAGTATTCCGATCATGAACCTCCACTCCTAAACTTTCTGGTAAAAATAATTGAAATAAAACATGATGTCACTGATGTTGTGGCCTCCGATTTTGTGCAGTAGATGTGTTGGAATGATAAGCAAACTTGTGTTCTTGATTGTACCATTCTGTTGTAGCCAGAGATGAACTATTATCTGAGGTAATTCAACATACAGGAGTCCCTCTATATTCATCTGGCCCCAAATTGCAGGGTTTGGTTATTTGCAACCAGACGGTCATTCTTTGTAAACATCTGAGAAGTGCTTGAAAGTGTCAGTGGGGTTCCATGTAATGCATTGTTCCTGACTGCGCAGCCTGTCCCACGCTTTCCCTCATCACTTGCACTCCTTGTCCCCTAGTCTGTCCTGCTCTGGCTGCTCCATGCCAAAGTCACATGGTGGGCACTGCTGTGTACAGCTGTACATGCACCAAGATCTCCGATCCATGTCTGTGTGCTTGTGTTCTTTCTTTCTATACCTTATTGTGAAAATTTTGAGTCCTAAGACAGCAGCAGTGTCATTTGCTAAGAGTGCTCCTAAGTCACAGACAGTGATAACTTTGGGGGGGAAAGTGAAAGTGCTTGATAAGGTAAAGGAGAGCATGTAGGGTGGTGGACAGCACGTTTAAGGTTAATTGACAGACATCATGTGCCGTATCTGTGTTGTGTAGGCAAGTCCAAAAGATACAATGAATTACCATGTTGGCAATCAGCTACCGAATCAGAACAGGAATGACCAGATTGCCATTTTTAATTGCAAAATATGGTTCTTTTTAGCACCATATGGCTTCATACAGGTCTCTCAAAAAATTGAAAGGAAAATATGATGCCTTTTAACACCATGTAGCTTCATACAGATGTCATAGAATTAAAAGTGCCAATTCAGTAATTCCATTATATTGTATGATGATGTTTGGGAACACTGCAGAGAGTTATCAGGCAACCATATAGGTTTATTGCTACTGCAGAGCCTTTTTGGGATCATGACCAGTTTTCGTGGGAATCTCTGACTTAACCCCTACAAATTTGGAGGGGGCACCATACAATCCAGACCTGGTATATTCTTATCATTGACCTATACTGTTGCAGCCACCGATGGAAATGTTTTCCTCAGGAAATTGGAGATATATAGGGACTTGTTATATTCTTACCATTGACCCATACTGTTGCAGCCACTGATGGAACTGTTTGCGGAGGTGAAGTCCCTGGGCGGCACCAACATGCGGCTGAGTGAGACCTGGCTTCGGCACTACCAGGTTCTGCCACAGCGCACACACCCAGAGATCAACATGTCCGGTGGAGGAGGCTATTTGCTCATCGGAACACGAGTTTTGAAGAATTAATGCTTTCAGTCCCATGACTTTTTATTTAATTCTTGCCTATATCAGGCAGTTTATTCTATTTAGGGGAGATCTTTTGCAGTTAAAGGGTTATTGTAGGCTATGTTTATCCCCTCCAGGTTGAAGTCTCTCTCAAGTTAAATAAGACTACCTGCAAGTAGCAAGAATAAAATGGAAGAAGACTTCAGTATATTAAAGAGCTTAAAAATCACCCAGGAAACATCTACTACATTGATAGAACAGAAAAATAGATGTTTGGTGTTCTTGTGGGTTAAAGTGCTCCAAGCCAGATGTGCCTGTACAGGGTTAAATCTGTGAGGTTTTGGGGGTTTATTGCTCACATAATGCTACTCAGGTGAGCAACTGTGGTTCAGATTAGGATTGGAGATCATCCTACATCCATGGCAGCATGACATATAACAGAGAAAACCCCGGCCACCCCTAGGATCTGAACCACAGCACGTAACCTATGGCCTTTCTCTGGCTCACCTTATACCACCAGTAATTATATTTAATGTGAGAGTGAGAAAACTGAAAACAGGAAAACCTGCACCAGTCACCATTTTTCTGTGGATCATGCACTCTTAAGACAAATACACTCCACCTCCCTCCCTTCTCTCCCCACAGCAGATCTGCATTTCTAAATCAAAATGCAAAACATAACCACATCACCAAGAAAACTGACAACACACAAGCCTTTCTTCACAGCATTTTCTACAGCTACTGATAGTATATCCTGCAGCTGCCAGGAATGGTGCCACCCTCAAAATCAAAGGGAGATGCCATTATTGTACTGTAAATTAACCAGCTGCTGGCACAAGTTTTCATTTGAAGGAAATGACTGTCCAGTGGATGAGGCTACAGCACATTACCCGGGGTTCCTCTCAGACCGCAGGAAGAGGAGAGGTAGATGATCAGCACACACAGTAAACTTTCCTGCTGTGACTCATCTCAGAATTTTACTTTAAACAATCCATCAGACATCCCTTCAGGCAGGCCCCTGGGTCACTTTACTTCCCCACTTACTAATCCTCAACGAACTCCTGTATTTCCTGCAAGAAGGTAGTGTACTACAACCAGTCTGGTTAAGATATTTTCCTGTTTCAGCATAACCCCCCAGACAAAGATCCAGCAGCCTGTAGATCTCTCAGGCAGCAGTGCACTTGCCACCTTCTAGTGTGACTTGTCTCACAGTCATTTGTAGCACAGTCCAACAGGCAATTCTACCTCTCCCCTGCCCTGGTCCACTTCAGTATTATTCTTTGGATGGCCCATCAGGCAGCCCGTTAACCAAAGCTCATTTAACCACACTGCATTGCTAGAAATTAGTTATGGTGAATTTTTCTCTTGTGTCACAATATTAAAACCTCACCCGTGGAACTCTTGTACCTAAGCAGACAGTGATGCTTCAACAACGAGACAGAAACACATTTACACTCTACAAACTGCCCATGTGGCAATACTTGTTATTCACACATATGGTTTCAGGGCATTTTCACACAGTCATAAGACATACACATTCTACAAACTGTTTTTGTGGCAACACTTGATATGCACACACATACCTTCAGATCATTGTCACATGCCTTACACATCACTCCCCACAACCCTTTCATCCTGTGTATATATCAGTTGCAACATGCCTGGATCTAGGATGGTCTAATTTGTCAGGTGCCACACTCACTGGATAGGGACTAATTGAGCAACATGTCCGGTTATTGATATGTGTATGTTGTGTGTCCAGGTGTCCTTCAGTGTAACAAAATATAAATCTATTCTTTACAAATTACCGTCTCTGTTACTTGGCCAGTGTCACTTCACCCTGAATTTGTCTAAATAACTGTCAGGATGGTGCATATCTATCCCAGGTCTCATTTGTTGGGGGACGGCTTTGTCGTCATTATCAGTCTTTCTTGTACGTCATTTTTTACTTCATGTAATCGTGTTGAAACTTAGGTTGTTTGCGTTTTCGATATACATTATTTTCATGGAAGATTACTAAAACGATGATGTAGCAGCCAAGATGTCTGCACTTCACATCATCAGACTAAGCCATTGCCACAAGACATCATAGGTGATTGCAATTTATGGGTCACCATGTACTGCATATGAGAGAATCCTCAGACGATACAGATACCACTATATATGGCAGGATTTTATAACTGTTTTATAACTGTTGCCACACACTGCTGATAGTACAGTAATATTGGTTTAGGATTATTTAGAAACAAGTTTGAATAATTTTGCTTCAAGCCTCTAATGAATAACACTTGAAATTAATCAGAAAACCATCAGCTGTCACTGCAATGTATAAACTGTTTCATATCATCACACCAATTCATTCAAAACTGAGAATAAACCCTCTCAAAATATTCTCGTCTGTT